>NW_024962263.1:89364540-89458585 GCF_019238085.1 Lagopus leucura | reverse complement strand
AAGGAAGGAAGGAAGGAAGGAAGGAAGGAAGGAAGGAAGGAAATCTTGCTCCTCTAGCTCCATAGCTGTTAACAAAAATGATATTTTTCCAACTTGTGAGGTTAATAAGCTTGCAGATGGAGAGGACTACAGAAATACCTTTCCCTTTTTATATTTCATACATGCTGAAAAAAAGATTCAACAGGAAGTTACACGAATTCATCAATCAAGACAGATTGTGAAGACTAATTAAAAACTAAGTAAATCTTCTTACACTAATACAATGTCCATGCTCCCTCCATTTTCACCCAGTGTACTTGGTTTTAGGAAAGAGCCAGAAATTAAATCAATGACATGTCAGTGATGGGGAAGTCCCTTTTGCATTATTCTCAGATAACGTGAGATCATAACTAATGAGTTATGATATGAACCCAAAGGAACAAGTGAGTCTGGAGCCTGTAATGTTTATTCTCATCAGATCTCTCTATTACTAATAGGGTTGCTTAAATATGGCAGATAATTGTTTGCATGCCCAGGACAGCAGAGTTTTGCGTTTGCAATTCTATGCCTTTTACAATTGTGGCGTCTTCATTCCCTAACCCAGAACTAATTAACATGCTAGTTAAGGCACCTGGGCTTTGACATGGAAGGAAGCAGAAGGTGAAAAAATAAAACCACTACAATTAATTATGTTTGCCTCTTGGATCCAGGCACTGATGTCCAGGGATTTCCTGTCTGTCTCCTTTCCCTTTGTTCATTTCCTTGCTGGTAATAACTCAACACTTGTAGAAATTAATTTGGTGGAAATTGATAAAAGGTGGACATTGCTTGCCCCTGAAACTCACTGTCTGTGATGCCTGGTGGTGTACATATATGTACATATACAGACATGTAATGTAATGTACAAATGTACATATACAGACATGCAATAGTGTATGTGAATGTCCTCTTTGTGATGGAGGTGTGAGGGTGTTAGCCAAAGAGGTGAGGTCTGCCCCAAAGCAGGGAAAGGGAAAGAAATAACATGAATGTTGCATGGAAGGAAAGTGAATTCATTAGGAGTACCCAGTAGGACTGAGAATTCAACAGGGCTGAAAGATTACACCTGGCTGAGCCAAGTCATCAAAAAACAAACAAACCAGCAAAACAAAACAAAACAACTCCTACTGGTTTGGGTCTAACAGTTATGCAGTGAGGTTTCTTGTAATTAGTAGGAAACTTGTCTTTGGCTTTCATTCCTTCTCCACTTTGACAAGTAAACGAGGGCTGTTTAGAGAGTAGATCAAGTTATCTCCTTGAGATTCATTCTGTCATAACATGAATGGAAACAGAGGGTCTTTTTTATAAAGTTTTCCCTATTGAAGATGTGAAAAATCAAAGTAGAAGGGGTAGGGATCCAAAGTTACAGCTGAAACTAGGGTTGATTCTTTGATATTTGCTGTACTCCCCATAAGCTCCGCAAAAAAACTTCTAGAGTCATGACCAACCAAGTATTATCCAAACTTGTGTTACAGAAGGCAATGAAAGCTATGTCAGCTGCCAGAAAACTGGCAGGTTAAGAAAGCTAATAGTAGAAAGCCAGAGAGGGCAAAAACATGCAAAACCTAAGAGCTGAAATTAAGACAGCGAATATGCAAAGCCTATTTTGATTGTTGAGATGCTTACCACCTAATAGAACTTTGACAATATTTCTGTTATTAGTGGAGTCTGAGATCTTAAAAAAAAAATGCAGAGCGGAGAGCAGAAAGGAGAAGTTGGAAATGCTGTTGCTCCATGAGGAATTTCAAACAATTGGTTCACCTCTTTCTAACTTCATTATATATATTTCTTTAATATCAGCTCTTTTCATCAGCCAGACACACTTCTCGAAAGTAATTTTAACACCATCTGTTTGCATAATAATTTCCCCCAAGTCCTTATAAGGACTGCAATAATTCCTTCACTTTAACTTTTATTATTTCATTTCCACCATCCTAATCTCTGAAGCAATGGCACAGGGGATACATCTATTAACAAATAGCATCTCCCAGCAATTATTGCTGGTACTAATCATAAAAAAGAGGAAAAGTTTCAACTGTCTCACTGGGACAACAGTATTCACACAAGTATGTTTCTATCAGCCCAGATAGGAATAATGAGAACGTAAGCACACAAAAACTTGTTCAGGCCAAGCACAGGAACTTATCTCCTACACCAGAAGTGGATGTCTGGAAATCTGAACAAAAAGAACAAGAATACATATGCTGTTAACTTTCTCCCATTCTTCAGCCATTTTTCAGCTCCACACTTGAGCTCGTTGTAGCTTGTCTGTGCATTCGTCTGCAGCAGACATCTTTTCAGACAGTTCTTCCTGCCCCAAAGGGCAGTTTGTACTCATGTTGTCATTTTTCAAGAAAAAAAAATCCTTTGCCAACAATTCTGTAGATCTATAACCCCTTTGTGAAGCCATCTCTTTTTGTTTATTTTGAATCTAGCTTCCAGACATTTTAATTATGCACCCAGTTCCAATAAAAGAGATAGCAGCCTTCATCTAACTACTCTAAAATCTTATGACCTTGTAACAGCAAAAAAAGAGGTGTCATGATTCATGGAAAAAAGAAAAAAAGACTGGAAAGATGGGTAGCATGCAGTTGAAGAGCACAGATAAATGTTATCATATGTAATAGAATGATTCAGTCAGTCTTTACGGTTCAGAGTATACTATGTGGTATTCATAGAATCATAGAATCACTAAGGTTGGAAAAGACCTAAAAGATCACCCAGTCCAACCGTTCACCTATTCCCAATAGCTCCTACTAAACCATGTCCCTCAACGCAACATCCAGTCTTTCCTTGAACACCCCCAGGGTCGGTGATTCCACCACCTCCCTGGGCAGTCCATTCCAGTGCCTGACCACCCTTTCTGAAAAGTAATACTTCCTCATGTCCAGCCTGAATCTCCCCTGCCGTAGCTTGAAACCATTCCCCCTGGTCCTATCACTAATGACACGAGAGAAGAGGCCGACCCCCAGCTCACTACAACCTCCCTTCAGGAAGTTATAGAGAGCAATAAGGTCTCCCCTGAGCCTCCTCTTCTCCAGGCTGAACATTCCCAGCTCCTTCAGCCTCTCCTCATATGGCCTGTGTTCCAGACCCCTCACCAGCTTTGTTGCCTTCCTTTGAACACGTTCCAGGGCCTCAATATCTTTCTTGCAGTGAGGGGCCCAAAACTGGACACAGTACTCGAGGTGCGGCCTGACGAGTGCTGAATATAGGGGAACAATCACCTCTCTGCTCCTGCTTGCAACACTGTTTCTGATGCAAGCCAGGATGCCATTGGCCTTCTTGGCCACCTGGGCACACTGTCGGCTCATGTTCAGCCGAGCATCAATCAATACCCCCAGGTCCATTTCCTCTATGCAGTCCTCCAGCAACACCGCCCCAAGCCTGTAGCGTCGCCTGGGGTTGTTGTGGCCGAAGTGCAGGACCCGGCATTTGGCCTTGTTGAAACTCATCCCATTGGCTTCAGCCCAGCTCTCCAGCCTGTCCAGATCCCTCTGTAGGGCCTCGCTACCCCCAGGCAGATCCACACTTCCAGCCAATTTGGTGTCATCTGCGAATTTACTGAGGGTGCACTCGATGCCCTCATCCAGGTCATCAATAAAGATATTGAAGAGGACAGGCCCCAGCACCGACCCCTGGGGAACACCACTCACGACTGGTCGCCAGCTGGATTTGACTCCATTCACCACCACTCTCTGTGCCCGGCCCTCCAGCCAGCTCCTTACCCAGCCAAGAGTGTACCCATCCAAGCCTCGGGCTGCCAGCTTCTGCAGGAGAATGCTGTGGGAGACAGTGTCAAAGGCTTTGCTGAAGTCTAGGTAGACCACATCAACAGCCTTTCCTTCATCCACCAGATGGGTCACTAGATCATAGAAGGAGATCAGGTTGGTCAAACAGGACCTGCCCTTCATGAACCCATGCTGGCTAGGCCTGATCCCCCGGTCACCCTGCACATGCCGCATGATCTCCCTCAAGACGATCTGCTCCATAACCTTCCCTGGCACCGAGGTCAGGCTGACAGGCCTGTAGTTCCCCGGATCCTCCTTACGACCTTTCTTATAAATGGGAGTCACATTGGCAAGCCTCCAGTCTTCTGGGACCTCACCAGTCAACAAGGAGCGCTGACAGATGATGGAAAGCGGCTCGGCTATCACCTCCGCCAGTTCCCTCAGCACTCTCGGGTGGATCTCATCTGGCCCCATCAACTTGTGACAGTCCAGCTGGAGCAGTAGGTCTCTGACTGTTTCTTTCAGAATCGCAGGGGGGTTAGTGTGCTCCCCAGCCGAGATTACCAGGTCAGAGAGAGGGGTATCCTGAGGATAACTGGTCTGACTTTTAAAGACAGATGTAAAGAAGGCATTCAGAACCTCCGCCTTTTCCTTATCCTCAATTCTCAATTATCCTTATTCTGAACAAGGAAGACATTTGCAGTTGTTAGAATATTCAGGAGGGTACTTAATAAGACTTCTGTTGTTAGATGCTGTTTTTCATAGCTTTCAAAAACAAACATAGAACAACAAATCACCTTCTAACTTTTCTCCCTGCTGTGTAAAGGAAGATAATCTCAATTTTAAGTCAGACGTCTTTACACCCACAAAATGTACACATTGAACATTATTTCTTTATTTCCTCTAAGAATGTGTGCCCCATGCCCTACCTTGCTGGACTGCAAACTCTCTGTAACATGACTTTTTCCACATTTCAGCAGCAATAACTTTGATGTTCACTTTATAATATTGGAAAGAAGATTATACAAAGACTTTGCCTTTCAGATTCTTTTTCTGCGTATTATAAACTGCCTACTCTGCAGAAGAGCAGAACAAGGACTTCATTCTTTAACTGCAAGACAATGTCAATAGATAGTAAGTGTTAAAACTTCAAGACCATATTATTTAGACTTAATTCAATTAAAGTTTTTGTGCTTTTGTTGGCAGTTTTCTGCTAAGGTCACACAGTCGAACTCATACTTAAAAAGAAATAGCTGCATAGAATCTTGATACTTAATATATAGGAGTGCTTTGGCTGCCAAGTCCAAGGTGAGTCAAAAGAAATGACTGCTCAGGTAGACAGAACATACCAGCAAATACACAGTCTCAGACAAGTCACTTTTGCCAACCTCTAACAAAGATTTTTTGTCAGTTAACTAATTTCTCTGTATCTTCTCTTCATAGGCACTCTGGCTGTTTGTACAGAGGAGTGAAACTATGCAAAGTTCAAGAAATCTCAACAATTTAGCAATGCTCCAGGAACACTGAGTGTTTTCCCAGAGAGGAACTTTATCCTAGATTGTAAAAACAGAAAATACATTTTGGAATCAACGTAAAGACATCATAAAGCAGTAAGGGAGGAAGGTTGACTTGTATGTTCCAAGAACACTTTGTACAACATCTGGTACTACTCTCCTCAGAATCTTCCTTTGTGTCTGTTTAGAGCAAAACTCACGAACTTTACACTGTGAATGTGATCTATGGACTGGAAGATACCACCTTGACAAAAAGAAATACCCAGGATTCCAAGCTGAGTTTTCTAGACAAAAGAAAATAAATGTGCCAAAGATATTTGTGCAATTCTGTTCAAGGATCAAGTTTGCTATCTAAGAATGCCAGTATTTTTAAACAGATGCATGGATGCTCATCTCCATTTGAACAGATAAAGGCATTGTGGAAGATGATATCGTTGATCACCTGACATTCCTCCCAACTCCTGTGATTCTTTCATGGGAATCATTGATTCTATCATGGGAAAACCTCACAGTCCTGTTGGCGTCATCCCTCCCATGCTAAAAAAGCGGAAAAGCTTTCATGCTGTTTATATGTCCAACAGAAGGTGAGTTCACATATGTGAGCTTTAATGTTAGATGATAACAAAGAGGATCACCTGTATGTCTATTACAGTGTATTGTTATAGATGTTATAGGTTATTGTAGGTTGCTATAGACCCATTCACTGGGGTTTAGAAAATTACGGAGGCATGGAATACATCAGCTGCAGCAGAGAAAAGGTTTCAGTACAACAACGGCAGAAGAAGGGATCATTGGCTGCTAGCCCAAGGATGTTAACACTATTGCCAAGTGCTGACCTGTCTCTAACAAAGACTTTTGACACTGCCACAAAGTGCACTTAGCTGGATGGAAAGTGCCCACTGATTTCAGTGGGCTGCGCCTCAGGACTCTTCATTGGAAGGAGAGGCCATTTCTGAAATGACCTAATAGGGACAAAGTAATATCATACTTTATTTTTATTTGCTTCGGATCTGAAACTGGAGAAACAAGCAGTATCTTCTTTCTTGAACGCAGTGCTCAAGATGTGGCCTTATCAGAGCTGAGTACAGGGGCACAATCACCTCCCTGCTCCTTCTGGCTGCAGTGTTTCTAATACGAGCCTGGATGCCATTGGCCTTCTTGGCCACCTGGGCACACTGCTGGCTCATGTTCAGCTGAGTGTCAACCAACACCCCCAGGTCCTTCTCCTTTGCACAGTCTTCCAGTTACTCTGCCCAAGACTTAATGTCCTAATGCTTGTTTCTAATTTGTATTGAAAATAAGGCATTCTGCAATCTATGCAAGATGAAACAAGTATATCACCTAACAAACATGTAGCTAGCTGTGAAAAGGCAAAGCTTATGAATAAACATACAGACTGGATTGGGTTTGCTGGAGATGAATGTGGTACAGGTATGTTGAGTGTGCTTTAAGTGCATTAAGTATGGTGATTCTTGGCTTTCAACCTATATCTGAGTCTTGCTTAA
The DNA here is from genome assembly GCF_019238085.1 of Lagopus leucura. Taxonomy (NCBI): domain Eukaryota; kingdom Metazoa; phylum Chordata; class Aves; order Galliformes; family Phasianidae; genus Lagopus; species Lagopus leucura. The sequence continues at coordinate 89,451,817 of NW_024962263.1, read as the reverse complement.
TCTAAACAACTTTGAAAATGATCCAAGAAGGTGTTAGAGTGGATGAAGAGATGCTGTTGAGATTTAGAAAGACATATTTCAATGAAGAAAAGACTATAAAAATACCATTATATGATGAGTGCCAGCCATGTTCAGCCACCTGCGTGATGCACACTGAGGAATCTACACATCAACATTTGTTTAGTATGCATTTTCTCAAAATATATGCTTTTTTGAGTGAAAGCATAGTATTAAATAGAGGACTGTTGAGCAATCACTAAATTCTTTCTTAAAAGGAAGGTACTAGCAGAGAAAAAGAAGGTAATGAACAAATAAAGAATATTCCAAGAAAACTGTCATAGAAAGTACTGGGTCATATAGTTGCAGAATAGGTAAATATCAAGCAAGATGTGCAGGACAATAAATTCTGTCATAGAATGGGGCTTAAAAAGAAAGAAATTCCTGGAAAATTAAGGAAGGCTGGAATATTTAAAGTTGAAGTTCTTCTGGCTGCCACAAATTTAGCAGCATTTTGAAAAAAAAAAAAAAAAGTTTTAATTAATTTCCCTTAAAGTGACTGGCACACTTTTGCTTTTGTTGCTAGGCTAATAAGGTTTAAGAATGTCTGGATTGTCTAACAACATATCTCTAAACACACTGGATCCTGGAACTTACGTGAGCCTTTTGTACACTGCATCAGACTAATACATTGTTATGATTATCCCTGTATTGTTTATATTGATATCATCTATATTTATATGTTTGTGTATCTATGTATCTATCTATCTGTTTACCTATGTATTTATATCTCTATGTATCTATGTAACTATGTTTGTGTACATGTTTGCTATAGGGATAGAATGTGACCTAAGTAGCTTTTAATTTCTGTGCTTTATGATGAAGATCTGCATTGGATCTCCTTGCCAGTTCATTGTCTTGGATGCCCCTTCTAATCAATGCTAAAAGAATAATTGTTATGGCAGAAGGGCATCCTGTTTTACATTTCCAAGTTGGTCTGTGATATGCTGTTGAACACAGATTGAAGTATAAGATGCAATTACTCTGGAAATAGGGAAAGATAATAGGATGGCTGTACCTGACCTGACTTTGAAGTATGGATTAAAACAGATAAGGACAAGAAGGAACATGGTTCCCTGATGCTCACTGTAGGGGTAAAAAATGAATCACATTGTATAAAGGAAGAATATCCTTTTGTTAGGAGAAGTTATTTAAGGATTTGATGGAGATATGCAACAGGGATATGAACTGCAAGATCAAGTGATAGATACAGGACATCACAATTTAAAATCCCACTCTGAGCTTCTCAAAATTCTGCTTTTCCTCATATGCACTGAGCACTTATGAAATCTAAGGATGGAAAAAGCAGTTACTACTGTTATTAAATATTCCTTAATAATTGATAAACATGCTAATGCTTCTCCAAAATCAACCTACATTCTTCTTTTATTGTCTCTGCTGCTCAAATGAAGAGTCATATAAGTGAGAAAGAGGCACTGCTTACATCCGTTCTCAATAGAAAAATATATATATCTAACATATATTTTAGTAGTGAAACAGAAAGCAATCCAGTTGTGTGCTCTTGCAGCCCAGAAGGCCAGCTGTATCCTGGGCTTTGTCAGAAGTGGGATGACAGTAAGTAGTGATTGTCCCCCTCTACTCTTCTCTTGTAAGACCCCATCTGCAGTATTCATCCAGACCTGGTTTCTCCAGCGCAAGAAGGATTCAAAGCTATTGGAGAGAATTCAGAGGAGGGCCAGGAAAATAAACAAAGGGCTGGAACATTCTCCTATGAAGAAAGTCTAAAGGAGCTGGGCTTGTTTGGATTGGAAAAGAGAAGGTTGTGGGGATACCTCACTTCGGCTTTCCAGAACTTGAAGGGAACTTACAAATGAAGCAGTACCACCTTTTTACACTGTCTGACAGTGATAGGACAGAGGGGAATGGTTTTAAACTAAAAGAGGGTAGGTTTAGGTTAGACGGTAGGAATAAATTCTTTACTCAGAGTACCTGGAATACGTTACCCAGAGAAGCTGTAGCTGCCCCATCTCTGGAGGCATCCAAGGTTGGGTTAGATGGGATCCTGGGCAAGCTAATCAGATGGATGGCAACCCTACCCTTAGCAGAGGGGTTAGAGCTCGATCTTGAAAGTCCACTCCAACCTAATCCATTTTATGATTCTATGATTCTATGAATATCCTTTAAATGCAATGTCCTACCTTCATTTTTGCTTCACCAGGAAAATGGAATGACTTGCCAAAAGTTGTCCATGACAGAAACTTAAACAGAAAATTGACATTCAGAATGGTGATCTAGTTACTAGACCATATCTTCGGGCAGGTTTCACTGTTATCTGTTTTGTTTTTTACAGGTATCTCAAAGTTGGAGAAAACACAGAAAGCCCAGGTATGGAAAGAGCATAACTGACTTTATGATCTATACCATGGAGACAGAATTGAAGCTTTAAAGAAAAGGGTGAATATGGTACCGAAGGTCATATTTTAGAGGGCATGATGGTGATGGGGTAATTGTTAGACTAGATGATCTTAGTGGTCTTTCCAAACTTAGTGATTGTGTGATTCTGTGATTCTGTGATTTTTCATTAACTGGCCTCTAATGCATATTTTTGTCCAGCATATCTCTAATTTACAAATAAAAAATAGTTTAGCTTGTTATTCAGGAAAGGTCATTGACACCGGTGCCCAGTCATTCTGTTTTGCACATGTTTTGCACTGGGAACATTTGAATGGCAGTTAAGGAAGGGAAGTTCATTGTCATTCACATTCAGAAATGCAAGTCTAACACAGAAATGAATCTGAAGATGATGCAGGCAGACTGAGACTTCCCAGCCCTGCCTTGGGGGTTTTGCAAAACCCTGATAAGGAAAACAAAAAATCTGAGTGGTTTAGTTTAATATTTACTAAATAAAAGCTAAATGAGCTTTTGCTGCTTGGTTGGCAGAGCAGGAACTTGGTGACAGAACAGACAAAATCACTGAGGTGAGACTCTCATTGATTGTGCTTGCAAGTCAAGTCATGTATATGAATTGTCATGCTGTTATCATGTTTAAAGCCAGTACTGTAGCTCCCACTTCTTATAATTGCTCTGCAATAAAGCAAGAGTGAAAGCCCATTTGTCAATAGTTCCCTCTGTCAGCTGAACTACTTCCAACATCCTTCATTTTGCTCTGTTTCTTTGAGTGATCATGTGAATTTAAAGGATTTGATTGCAACTTGGAAACCATTTTGTAAGACCAAAAGCTATGGAGGAAACCTTATCAGCCCAGGTAGATACATTGCAAACCATACGATATTTTTTGTTCCTTCAAGGGTAGGCAGACTTGTTGGCTGGAAAAAAGAGAAGTGACAGTTGCAAAAAGCCAGGTAGGTTATGATTACTTATTGCAGCCTGTAAGAAGTCACAGGAAGCTGCTTATCATGAAAATGCAAATGACTCATTCTGTTCGACCTGAAGGGAGAGCAAGAAAACCAATCAAGAGTTGCCAGAGTTGCTTGAAGTGTTTAAGCAGATGATCATTTCACACACTGCCAGCTTAAAACAGGGACTATGATTTTTTATACTAACTCAGCTGTCACATGAGGAAGACATATATCCTAACGGGAGGAGGGGAAGGAGATGTTAAGGGAGGAATGGAAGGGGAAGTAGTGAAATCTTATTCCTCTTGTTTTTCCTGCTATATTGTGTTCAGTATACTTGAGGTGTCCTACAGTCACAACAGTCCAAGGCTTATATTTTCAGAAAAGGTATCAAAAGTGATCTGTTGCATGCATACTTGTTTTCAAACATGAATGTATCTGCTAGAGGAAGGATGGAAATTTGAAGGTATCCATCTGAAAGGCCACACTCCTGTGCAAATAGGAAAACATTTCAAGAAGAAGCTCTGGGGTGATGAGGCAGAAAGAAGGACTGATACCCAAACTGCAGTTGGGAATTAATTTCGTTGCTGCCACATCCTCTCAAGGCAGGAAAATTGTCCAAGTGTAGTACACCTCAATACAAAGGGCCCTCAGCAAAACTTGGCTGTCATGTAAATCTTTGGGGATGTTGTTGAGACCCCAGCTGTTTTTCATCCTCAGAGAATATAAATATCACAATCACTTCCATATACTCAGATTAAATTCAGCTTTTGGGAGTTAGTTTATAAAGTGATTGCTGACCAAAATATCTGCAAGGATTTTTGTACCCTTTTCTTTTTAACCGAGTCAGAACGACACTGTAATCATTCACCCATTCATGTTCTGGAACATATTTTAAAAAAAGAGGGGTGTAAGGAGATGAATGAAAGGAGAAGAAACAAAAGGCATTACAGGAAAGAAAACATGTTTTCACTGTTTCAGACATAATGAAATACCTTTTTGTTGTTGTTTGGTTTGCATGTTTGCTTTTGTTTAGGGTTGGATTTTGTTTCATCCTTTTTTTCTTTTTTCTTTTTTTTTCAGAAAGGATATTACTACCATATTTAGTATATTATATTTAGTATTTAGTATATTATGTTTAGTATTTACTGTTTTTAGCTAAAACGAACAAATACTGACCACGGAATAATACTTCCATCTCCTAAAGACTTCAAATCAGCATATAAATCAAGGAGGGTTTAATAACAAATTTCTTCATGTGTTTCATAAATCCTTCCCAGCTGCTTAATAATCTTCGTGAGTGGTGAGTTTGGCTGCTGTACCAATGTGAAGATGTCTGTTTACAAAGTGCTGGGATATGAAGACCCAGATGGGGAGAACCACTGGTCATAGTGGCACCTGCAGCTTCAAATTATCCTACAATTATCTGATTATAGTCCTACAAACTAACAGTATCCCATCCACCTGAGAAAGGTCGTGGTCACTTAGAAGTGCTTCTGACCACGAGCAGACAGTTAATTCTCTCTGGCATGTCCTCTTCATAAGGGCAGTTTCTTTCCTTAGCCCACAAATGGTTGGCTGAATTCTTCTAGGCGTAGAATTATAGAATCCCAGAATTGTTTGAGTTGGAAGGGACCTTTAAAGGCCATCCAGTCCAACTGGATGTACTGATCTCAGAGCTCAGAGCCGCATCCAATCTGACCTTGAATGTCTCCAAGGACAGGGTTTCCACCGCCACTCTGGGCAACTTGTTTCAGTTCTCCACCACTTTTGTTGTGAAAAACCTTTTTCCTCATATCCAATCTAAATATCCCCTCTTTTAGTTTGAAACCATTTCCCCTTGTCCTATCACCAGACTGCACATTCAGTCCTTGGTTTCAGTATATTCACACAGTAAATCCAGAGCTACATTTTATTTTCTTTTTCCTCTGACATGAAGATGCATTAGGTATTACAGCAGGCCTGCTCTCTCATTTACTTCAGAGAAACCCTGCAGGACTATTTTGGGCAGCCTAAGTGGAGCAGACAGATTCATAAACTCACTCATGATTGACTTGGCACTGAGCGAGCTTGTCAGGAGACATAATGTACTGTAATCAATACTTTCTCGTATCCTGCTGAGTTCTTTTCAAAATGGTTGAAACTCTTCTGCTAGTGCCCATTTAGTTGCCTGGATGAGATAAGCAGAGGATTTTTTTGGTGCTTCCCTGTATTCCCTGACTGAAACTGCACACCTAGGGAAGATACTGACCTCTGATTTTTTCAAATAGGTCATCACCTCCTTGTAGGTTGCCTGGGAAAAAGTGATTTCACTTTCTGAAGCTCCAGGTATTCCATTCTATGTGGTGAGAGAAGGCAACAGCAGAACTGTACATCCTCTATTCCCATTTTGACAACTTGATTAGCTCAAGAAGTAATTTGCTATAATTTTAATAAAATGTTGTCCTTTTCACCAGTTTATTCCTAAGATCCACTGCTAATTTTTATAGATTTTTGGGATCCAGGTCTATGCAAATCTCAGCTCAATGAGGTCAGTGCTCTTCAGTTTACTGTTCTTTTTTTTTTTTTTTTTTTTCTTCCTTCTGTCCTGGCTCTAGGCTCAGTACACATACTATTTTTCAGTTTTCTCTATTTCAAGGATGGCTCATGGAAGATGCCTATTATACTGCTCCAATTCAGCCTCCCATTTTTTTTCCTCTTGTGTGTGGTTACAAATAGACCATCAGCTACAAAGGAGAAATGGATTTTACAGAGGTGAATAGAATATTGTGGGACTAATCAGAAAATTCTGCCCTGAGTCAGTCCCACATGCTCTGATTTTCTCAGGCTGTGACTGAATTTACATCCACAGATTCAAACTTTATAAGCATATACAACAATAAGAATAAATTGTTCTAGAACCAATTTTCTACTATCTTGTAGATATTGCTTGTTCCAGCAGTATATATATATGTAAAGCCCCAGAAAAGTTCTGTAGTTATCACAGAATCATAGAATAAACTAAGTAGGAAGGGACCACCAAGGATCACCAAGTCCAACTCCTGGATCCACAGGGCCACTCAAAATTCAAACGTTGTGTCTGAGAGCGCTGTCCAAATGTTTTCTGAACTCCAGAAGGCCTGATGACATGGCCAGTATGCTGGGGAGCATGTTCCATTGCCAATCACCCCCCTGGTGAAGTACCTTTTCCTGACATCCAGCCTTCCCTGATATAGCTTCATGCTGTTCCCTTGGTTTATGAAGAATCTTTGAGCACTGTGAAACACACTGATAAAACTTTCTGTTGCCCTGTTCCTTAACCTGACTGAGATCAGCTACAGATGGATTTGGTGACAGACACATGTAGTGATAAGCACAAACCATCTATCTGTTTTTACTGGGTCCTCATGATACAAATTCAGATCATGAACATTTTCCTGTGTTTGTAACTGCTGGTAGTCAGGAAACATTGCCACAATACCTGATTTCCCAGATATTTACTTCAGTAACTCACAGATTTAAAGCCAGAAGGAGTAGTAAACCCATCTTTTTTAGTTCTCAGCATAGAGCTGTGAAGAAATGAAGTCCTGGAAATCAGCAGGGACCAAGTTTTTCTGAACCCTCTTGGTCGTGACCAAGGAATTGCTGGGAAGATGACCGTACTGAAGCTAACTCCACAGGTTTTTGAGCAATGAAAATATCTCATCCACATGGCTGTGCAGTTTCTCAGCTGCTGTCTGTTGACTTCCTGTTACAATTCCCTGCATGTTCCCAATCAACAAAGTGTTCTTGCTGTGAATGAACAATATCAGGCACATCTACATCAAGGCAAATACAGAAGTACAAAAAATTCAAAGCACTTGGCATGTTTCAGCAGGTTACTGGGCTCTGTGCTTCTCTTTTTGTCCTTTTTTTTTCTATCTTTGTCTCTTTTTTTCATTAGAACAATATAAATAACTGCAAAAACAAAACATACTATGCCACTGCTCAGTCAGTGAAAGGGATTACTCACTGGGGGGCTCAAACAAATGGGACAGGTTTGCTGAAACTGGAATTTGAAATCATTGAGTTTTAATCAGCCAAAAAACAAGTTTCAAATAGCCAGTATCATCCCAGACAAATCAGTAAGGAGTGTCTGTCTCTGGCATGCAGTTCAAATTTGGAGTAGTAATGGGAATTGTTATACTTTGAACCTCCCAAGGGGTTGTTTGCCTGATAGATAGATCTTGGGGAGTCAACAGAAACACTGCAATGACCTATTTGTGCAGCCCCACCGTTCCTCCACCCATGGCCAGTAACTCATTGATGATCAAACTACCATCTCTCTCCTTCTGCATCTAACATTTCTTCTGCTCGCAGGCTGTCTAACATGGTCAAGTTTTATGGGCAACATTTTTCCCAAAAGTCATGGCTTGGGAATGACTGCTTTCCTCTGACGACCTACATCACACCCGCAGTGACATGAAATAAAAACTTAACCAAAGAGTTTCGAAGAGACATCATCTCCAGCTTGGAATATTCAAAGCAGGCAGAATGCTGGAGGCTGGAAGACTATAGTGCTGAAGCATCAGGTTTTGTACTCTTCTTTAGGCTTCTTCTAATTTTCATTGCAGGGGATAGAACACCGGACCTAGCTTTTTATTTTCCCTGGAGCATCTGCTCTTATATTCATTTCCAACATCAATCTGATACAGACAAAATATTTTAATACTTAAATGCAATTGTTTCATAAATATTTTCTTCTGCTTGCAATGAAGTCAAAACTATCAAGTTTTCTTGGAAATATTACTACTCTTCCTCAAAAGTTCAGTCTTTGCATATAAGGTTTGCGAGTGTGCTCAAAAAAAAAAAAAAAAAATTAAGATCTTTTCTGACTTTTGTTCCTTTTGACTGCTGGAGAAGTCACCTCAGGGTCATTTATTGAACTAATCAAAGAATAAAAAAGTCTTCCAGTTCCAACTGTAATGGGAAATGTCTGCAGAAGTGGTTGCTTGGATCCTACTCAACACTTTGTGGAAACATGAATAATGTTTAATTTTTTCCTTTTCTCAAGAAAAAAGGTTGTGATCAGGCCATCGAGTTTTCTCCTACCACAGTAAAAGAAGTTTCAGAATGATGAGGCAATGCTCCCAGCTTCCTGGAGCTCATGTGGCTGCTTGCTGCTCCAGATGACTCGTTGTTACCTTCCTGTGACCCACTCCTTGATTCATACACTGGTTTTTACATTCTCTTACCTGGTTGGATCACAGTATATTTGAGTTTAAGGACCTCGTGGTGTCCAAGCAAAAAGACCAAGATATTGACAGGGCAAGGAAATGGCTTCAAACTAAAAGACTTGAGGCTTAGATTGAATACAAAGAAGTCTATTTGCAATAGGGATGGTGAGACATTGGAATAAGTTGCCCAAACAGATGGTGGATGCCCCTTTTTGGGGGTGTCACGGAGTTGACCAGATCAATCTATGTCCGTGACAGGGGCGACAGGCCTCTGCCCTCCCCCCCCACCCCAGTCCCACAAAAATGGGAAGGAAGGAAGGTATGGTGGAGCCTCTTTAGCACGAGTTACCTCTTCTCCTAGTGGTGTTCCAAATTTTTTACCTTCAGGCCAGTCCATGATGACCTCTAGGATTCCTGGACGGCTGAGGTTCCCCATCCGTGCTCGTTGTGTAATCAGTGCAATCCACTTACTCCAAGTGGCATCAGTGGCATGATGGGTGGAGGGAACCTTTCCTTTAAACATCCAGTTCAGCACTGGCAGTCGAGGTGCCAGAAGGAGCTCTGTTTCAGTACTGACTACTTCAGAAGCAGCCCGAACCCCCTCATAAGCGGCTAAGATCTCCTTCTCAGTTGGAGTGTAGCCCTCTTCTGACCCCCTGTAGGCTCGACTCCAGAATCCCAGGGGTCGGCCTCGTGTCTCTCCTGATGCTCTTTGCCACAAACTCCAAGTGGGACCGTTCTCTCCAGCAGCAGTATAGAGGATGTTCTTTATACCCTGTCCCGTCCGTACTGGCCCTAGGGCCACGGCACGGGCTATCTCCTGTTTAATCTGTTCAAAAGCCTGCTGCTGCTCAGGGCCCCACGTTGGGCGCCAAAAATCTGTCACGGAGTTGACCAGATCAATCCATGTCCGTGACAGGGGCGACAGGCCTCTGCCCTCCCCCCCCACCCCAGTCCCACAAAAATGGGAAGGAAGGAAGGGAGGAAAAGAGCAGCGGCAACAATCTATGGAGGAAAACTTATTTTACTATAATATCGGAATACAAGATAACACAATATGTACAATTTAATTGCAATTGGGATTAATAAATCAGACAAGATGAGAGAGTTCCCGGGACCGATTCAAACCTGAAAAGCTTGGAACGGCTAGGAAAGCACCCTCCAGCACCCACTGCAAGGCAGCAAGAGAGCGCCCCCCCCACCCGGAAGGGCCAGATCCCGTGACTGCTGTAATGTACAGGGATAGGTACCTGGAACTGGGGCAGTGACACTTTAATGCCCCGTACACTACATGATGTTTTGATGTGGAATACTGAAACCCAAAAACAAAAAAACAAAAACAAAAACAAAAACATAGAACTATGACAGGGGGACATTCAAGGTCAGGCTGAATGGGGCTCTGAGTACCATGACCTAGCTGTAGATGTCACTGTTCCTTTGCAGGGGACTTGAACTAGTTGTCCTTTAGGTGTCCCTAGCAACTCAAATGATTCTATGATTCTACAATTCTGTGACCTGACAATATTCAGTTTTCTTTATTCCTCATCCCATCAGATATCTGCCCGGATAGCTGCGATCTCAGATTTCACTGTTTTATATGTTTTATTTGTTTAGGCTGACTGCACCATTCAAGATGTCCTTCACCCAGTGGAAACTATTGCATGTTCCAATATATGTATTATATCTATGAGATTTGACATCTAGAATCATAGAATCATGGAATGGCCTGGGTTGAAAAGGACCACAATGCTCATCTAGTTTCAACCCCCTGCTATATGCAGGGTAGCCAGCCACCAGACCAGGCTGTCCAGAGCCACATCCAACCTGGCCTTGAATGCCTCCAGGGATGGGGCATCCACAACCTCCTTGGGCAACCTGTTCCAGTGCATCACCACCTTCTGCGTGAAAAACTTCCTCCTAATATCTAACCTAAACCTCCCCTGTCTCAGTTTAAAATCTAGGGCGAAACTCAGAGCTCTTCTAAATGCACATCTGTACTCATGACTGGGTTTGTCCTAGACTCTTCTCATTTGGTGCAGTATAGTAGATAACAAACAAAGATTTTGTGTGCCAATTGCCAGTCATCACACAGCAGGGTCCAGCCGCTCAGCAGCCCAGATCAGAAGATTGGGTTCATCTTTTAGCATCAATCACCTACTGCCAGCAATCTCCATATAGGCATATTTTAGTGGGCATAGTGCTGATGCATTTACAGTTGCACTAGATGATCTTAGTGGCCTTTTCCAACCTTCATGATTTTATTATTTCAGCCAGCTTGTACAACCTTATACATGCACACAAAGCATACATGAAAAATTCAGTCAACACCAGCAGAACCATGTATTGTCAGGATGCTCTTCACCTTTAAACACTGTTTTCAAGCATTTTTTAGTGTGTATGTTCTCTGCATAGCCCCACAGATGTCTCATGAAGGCCTTAGTTATCAAAGTGCTGTGCATGTCATGCCTATTAATAATTATCTTCTGCTTATCAGTCACACTCTAGTCCCTCATTACTACAGTTGCAGTGCTTCTATAATTGGACTCCATATTTAACAGACCTTTATAGCAGTGTTTTAGTTTACAAAATGAAGAGTTTACTCATGCCAAAATGTTTTGTTTTATTATCAATTTCTTCCTTTTTTTTTTTTTGTTTTAATTTACCCAGTGAACCAAATCACTGTTTATCATCAGAACTCTAATTTAGAGAAGAAATTAAGGAATACATTTGTAACTGTTCTATTAACAATTAAATCTGCTTAACTAATTCTGTGATAGATTCTTCAACCTTGGAATTCTTTATCAATAAGAACTTTTTTCTTTGTAGTGAATTTCTGCTATTTAGAAGTTATGTTGTGTTATGAGCAAGACTATTAGACTTGGAAGTAGAAATTAGTACTGAAGAATCCTATTTTTCAAGAAATCAGATTAAGTAATTACAGCACTGCCTTTCCATCAAATAATCTGAAATGTAGCTTGCATCACTTATGATGATATCACATTTTCTATCTTCTTTTTCATTGAAGGATTGGAGTTCAATCAACATAGCAAATTCTCCTATGGATCATTAAGAACTTGGGAAGAGGTCTCTGCTATCACCACTGATGGTTTAAATACATAAAAAGTGTATGAAGAAAGCCTGGACATCAAGATCTCTTGCATACACTCCATAGCCACAGTGGGTTTTCTTATACATGTCAGAACCCTCACTGCTGTTTCTGACATTTGGAGATACTTGTGCTACTAAATCAAACCAGAGTTTTTCAGACAAGGTCAGTACCACGTTATGGAAAAAATCCCAGATGCTAAAGGTTTCTGTCACAAAGTTGTCATTCATGAGTACAGCCCGTCAACCCTTTGTCACAAGTACAGATTACAGCAATGTAAATTCTGGTAGGAAAAAAAGAGTTTTCCTTCAACTACTCTAACTTTGGGTTTAATGATTACCCATCCTGAAGCAAGTTCACTATAAAATCTGTCCATCTGTCTCTCTCTCTCTCTTTTTTTTTTTTTTTTTGAGTAAATGACAATGAGAGATTAATGATTTGATGAAAATGACATTCTTCTTTCATTTGACCCTTTTCTTATCTTTTGAGGAAAATATGAGGCAGTGGGACTGAAAGCAGCAGCTTTGTCTTATTGTGTACAGTATGAAGAAAAAAGAATCTCTGACCAAGGTTAATGCCTCAATACTGCTACTGTATGTTTAAAAAACATTACTAATATCACATCCTTAAATCCAGTGAGAACTGTCCCTTCATTTTAGCCCCAAGAAAACTTGTATTTTCCTCTAGAGGTTAACCAAAACTTGACTCAAATTTTGTTGTCAGACTCAAAGTACTCTCTGGAGTTTCCACTTAACAAGATTTAAGTTGCAGGTCTGTAAGAAAACTATTCAAATTTCATTAAGAAAATTTCTCATCTCTCTTTTTTCACTGTAACTTCACTTGCTTCTGAAGTACTGGAATTTGCTCATTGCCTGGGTCAAGATACAGGAACAAATGGACCACGGTCTAATTGAGCCTAAGAAATCTTGTATTCCTCCATAAAATATAATATTTTTAGTCCCCTGTTGTGTCTCTGCAACCATGCTGTGTTTCTCAGGCAAGAAAACAAAGATCCAAGAGATATGCAAGCATAACAAAAATGTCATGTTTGCAAAAATACAGGTTGGCAATCTATACATGCAAGTCCCAGTAATTGACTTTATATCTAAAATCATGTGTGAAATTATGATGCAGGATTCCAATCACTCATATGACAGAAAAAAAAAAGGAAAAAAAAACACCAAAATTGTTTTTATGGTGATTGAGATTCTTTCTTTCTTTGATGTGTTTTCTGCCCAAATGATGGGTTGTATGAGGAAGATTAAATATTCACTGCAGAGGAGTGTTTTTTAATTACGTACTTCTTCTACAGTGGCTTTGCAACAAGTTTCATGGAGTTTTATGATCCTTTGAAGGTTTTATCCTCATCAAACCTGCATGAGCCCAAGGCCTGGAATCTGCACTCACCTATCTCATTACCAGGACAAATTATGATGAGATAATGAGAGCACAACATTTCATGGTAATTAGTCCAGTGGGATGTTTATCCTACAAAGCTGTTGATGAGAAAACAAGCTCAGACACTGTCTTACTAAAGCCTATAGGGACCAAATTTAAAACCATGGTGGTACTGCATGATGACCACCCAAATCCTTCTCAAAAAACTGCAAAGGCACTGTCACCAGGCAGGGGAATATTTATCACCTTTATACCTTGTGCATGTTGCCACAGTAATATGGCAAATATTTGGAGTCTGTTAATACCATTTTTACCTCTGTCAGAACAGACATTAGAGAAAGTTGTGCAGAAATGTGAGATGGTAAGTCGAGCTAGATCAGTCTGAGGACTTAGAATGACAGAGTCATAAAATCATTTGAATTGGAAGGGGCACTTAAAGATCATTTAATGAACAGAGACACTATGGCAAGATCAGTTTTTTGGGTGGGGTGTCCAGCCTGACCTTGAACGTATCCAAGGACAGAGCATTCACCACTCATTCATTGCCCATTCTCTGGGCAATCTGTTCCAGTGCTTCACTACCCTTATCATATTCTTTTATCCAGACTTGTTACCCCACAGTTATTTCCAGCCTCCCTGCTGCCCTGATGCTTTTGTTGCGGCAACAAAAAATAAAATAAAATGTGTGAGCAATTTCCACCTAATGCAGGGCAAAGACAGCCAGCTCTGTCTAAAGGGCCTCCAGTTGGCATGATGCCGATAAGTTATTGAAACTACTGACAGAGCACGCAAATATCTAGTAGTGAACTGTTATTTCTGTAAGATCTTTCTGTGTTGCGCTTTTCTGCTCTCTACTGGGATAAAGCGCAAGAGCAAATACCCTTCCCTGCTGCTAGAAAAGAAATACCAGATAATTATTGTTCCCATAACATTCTATTTGTTCTTATAAACCCCTCTGCACGACAGCAGAGGAGCAGGCTTCCTTTGCTACACATGCTACAAAAACAGGTCAAAAAAATGCCACCAAATATATGGGAACAGAAGATTTGAACATAAAACCAGGCATTACTAAGGAATTCATATGGACAGACTTAACATCAGCAAACAATACTGTTAATTCAGACTCCAGGTTGATTTTAACCTTTCCCATCTCTTCAGAGAAGTTGGATGTTGAACATTAGTAAACAATGTCCTATTTTGGTGTGAATTTTCCTAAGCTGGTTTTCCAAGATGTAGTTATCCATACACATTTTTTAATGTCTCTTCTATAGCACAAGTCAGGATGTTTCCTGCAGTGCAGCAAGAAAGAAATTATCTGAGTTTCTTACCTGAAATGTGGACTTGATGATCACAGAATCACCGAATGGCCAGAGTTGAAAGGGACCTCAAGAATCATGAATCTCCAACCCCCCTGCCACATGCAGGGCCACCAGCCTCCCCATTTAACACTACAGCAGGTTGCCCGGGCTCATAGTAAAGAACTTCCCCCTGACATCCAACCTAAATCTTCCCTCCTTCAACTTAAAACCACTTCCCTTGCCCTGTCCTTTCAAAGAGTTGATCCTATGGGTCCCTTCCAACTCAGGATATTTTATGATACTGTGATCTCAGTAAATCATTTCTGTTAATAATGACTACAAGTTGCTCTGATTGCAGTTTTTTGCTGTCGATACTAAAAGCTTGCTGAGGGGTTGCCTTATCTTTCACATGCACTGAGCTATCTGTTAAATAATGTTATCTTGTTAAATAATGTGATCTTATAATGCTTCAACAAATTAGAGAGAAATCTCAGCTATCTGCAGTGATATAACCAAGTATGCGGTTGGAAATGGAGAGTATTTAAGGTCCCTTCCAGCCTAAGTCATTCTATAATTCTATGGTGTGGTTTAAACAATACATAGACCTTGTGTGCAGTGTAAAGCCAACTCCATTCCACCATGCCTCTCACTGGAGGTTGAGCACAGGATCAATGAGGTCAGGCTATGTCTGCATCCAGCTCAGTCACAATGAGAATTTATGGTGATAGAATGTCTTACATGACCTCAGGGACAATTGCATAAGCATGCAGGCCCACTGCAGGGGCAGAAAACCAGAGCAAATAAGTTGCTTAACCCAGTGTTCAGAGCAAAGACATCCCAAATGGCTCATCAGAATCAGCTTGGGTTGGCCAGGTTTATTAGTTTCTGTTCAGGTCCAGCCATGTATCATCCAAAATTCAATTCTGTCAGGGATGTTTTGCAAAAATGGTTTGCATTTATTCTTCTCTTACTCTGCTGTACCCCTTAGCAGTCTTTTCTTTTCCCTGTCACCGAGGGAAGCTCCAGTGTTTGCTTTCTGCAATGGTGCCAAGGGACATCATTTTCACAATGCCAGAATTTACAGAGAGCAGGAAAAAATCCACCTCTGCTCCCTGTACCACCACACTTTTTATTTTCAAGCAGAATTCTAACACTAATGATGAGTTCTTTGGAATCTGAGCTGCCATCAACAGTATGTTTATGCACTGACAAGTGAAAAGATGAAGTTAATGAACCTGAAGCGAAGTTTTGATTCATCATGCTAATAACAGTAGCATTCTTTACATTTGTCAAATGTCTCCATTACTGTAACATTTCACAGTCATTACTGTGTTCAGCTCAAAAGCCTTAGGAAAAACATCTTGCATTTTATCTATTAATATTTAAAGAACAAGGAGGTTAAAGGGCCTGCCAAAAGCCACCCAGAGCGTTTGTATTTTATCTGGGAGCTAAATCCAGAAATCCCAATTCTCAGTTGAGTTCTTTAACCTTCTGTCCTTAACATACAAAAAATACTATCAGAAAATAAAAAGATATGGTGATGTTGTCCTTTCTAAGGCATAAGTTTGTTACTAAGAAAACAAGACTGGAAGTATCTGTCCTTGGAAGAGTTCATAAATGTACACATGAAATGGTGATGGACAAGATTAAAGGATTTGCTTGGAATTTTTTTCATGGAATCATAGAATCATTTGAATTGTAAGGGACTCTTAAATGTCATCTAGTCCAACTCCTCTGTGATGAACAGGGACATCTGCAGCTAGATCAGGGTGCCCAGAGACCCATCCAGCCTGACCTCAAATGTCTCCAGGCATGGGACAACCACCACCTTTCTGGGTGACTTATTCCATTGTTGTCTCACCACTGTTATTGTAAAAAAAAAACATCTTTTCCTTATATCCAATCTAAATCTCTCCTCTTTTAGTTTGAAACCATTTTTCCCTTGTCCTTTCACAACAGACTCTACTAAAGAGTCTGTTCCCTTCTTATAGCCCCATTTTAGATACCAATGGCAGTTTGAAGACATATTCAGTGGGATTCTTCTCTAGGAGAGGTCATGCTATTTAGATTGATATATCTTGTTATCAACACACGTGTTAGGTATCTAAGCTAGGTATTAGGTATTACAGCAATTACTGCCAGTACCAATTTCATCAACATTGTCAGAGTATCCGAGATACAAATACATTTCAATCTAATACGCACATCACAGGTAAGATCCAGTTGCTAAAACACAGTTATCTTGTGATATTTATGATAACCTCATGTCCTGAAGGTCTGATCAGCTCTGCTGACTGTACTGATTAGATTTTCACTCATTGGGAGCTAAGAACCAATGCATAGGTAGAATGATAGCTATTGATACTTATTTTTAAGTATTTTTGAACTTATCTGAATACTTTTCTTTTTTTTTTGTGATGCACTTCATTCAGTTTATGAAACTCTGAAGAATCATGAACTGAAATCAACTCTTGAATGTCAGGAATTACAGACATAATGGGAATATAAGCTTGTTTTGCTGGGTGTATTTTATTATGAGCAAGTTTTCAAGCAGTTCATCAAGATTAAGAATGCTCCCTTTTTAATGGAACCTGAGCCCCTTTCTAGGTTTTATCTGTCAGACATTTCTGTCAACATCCAGATGCTTTTAATTGGGGTGTGCATGTAAGGATCACCACCATCAGGCCAGGCTTGGGTCCCAGGCCTTATAGAACAAAAGTTAATAGCTTTGAATTGCTCCAGGAGAGTTCAGGTTGGATGTTAAGAAAAATTTCTTCTCAATAAGAGTAATAATGCATTTGAAGAGGCTGCTCAGGGAGATGGCAGAGTCACCATCTCCGGAGGTGAAGAAGAAATGTTGAGATGTCCTTCAAGAAACCATCCCTCAAGAAACACTGTGGCATAGTGGGGATGGGTTGACAGTTCGATTATATGATGTCAGTGTTATTTTCCAGATGTAATCATTCTCCTTCACTAAGTGATCTTATTTCTCTCTTCTCTATGATTTCTATTGTGCTCCCTAATAAGACATAGGCCAGAAATATACTGGCCCTACTTCATGAAACTGTCCTTTTCTCTTTACTTCAAAAAACAAACAAAACCTCACAACTTACAGAGGCTACTGCAAATAAATCAAAAATCCATCAGATGTCCAGATGGCTCATTTCATTTATAGGGTGAAGGTGACTTATTCTGCCCAATTTGCAGTGGCAAATATGTAGACATTTTTAATTTCCCACTAAAAGGTGATTATCCTGTGATCACCATCAGAGTAAATCCACAGCAAAGCTTAAATTCATATAGCTGGAAGCCAAGCTCATGCTACCATCAAGGCAGATGAAACATATATCTGTTGTCTTTCACACTTGCAAGCTAATCAGAAAACGGGAGACATGATTTCTGATCAGTTCCTGCCACTCCCAACTCCTACATCTCTGGAACGGAATAAAAATAATAGCTCAGAGTTTTCTTTTTTTCTTCTTTTTCTTTTTTTCCCCTGAAATTTTCAATAGTATCTAGAAGGAGTCACCAATATCAGTCAAAGCACTGAGTGGTACATGAGCACTTGCACATTTCCATCCTTCTACAGCACTTCTCAGCCACTCTCTATCCTTATCTCCCCGTATCTTTTCCACTGGCCAAGTAACATTGAAGATGATAGAGTTCCATGTTGCAGTTAAGAAGACTGAATATGAGGTGACTGCTTGGAAACTTTTGAAAAAGAGCTTGTTAGAAACACTTGCTCTGGAAAGCTAAGTAAATGAATTTTTATGCTTTTGTTTTGTTTTGTTTGATGTTATATTTTCCAGTACTCAAGAAGTTTTGGTTCCTGGTCGAACTCCATTTATGCAAGCTAAAATACTTTATTATCTCTGCATTTTTTTCTCCCCAAACATATTTAAATACAACTTCAAGGAAAAGTCTCTTCTTCCTGTTCTCCTGTTTACCATAACAGGGTAAACTTAAAGCTGAAGTGAAAGACAGATCTATTTCCCCTTCAACATCATTTGGAATAATAAACAATAATGAGTGCTATTTGCAGCTTGCCTTTCAGCCTTTTGATCACATAATAAGTGACAAAGGCAAACTGCCTTTGCCATGCAGGTGTTGAATCCAGCTGTTCAGAAAAGTTATTGCTTCAAAAGGCCTTTGCCTGAAGCACAAGTACTGAGATTTCCTATTTAGATACTTTGAGCACAAGCAAGAGATTTGTGCATGGGAGCCATTAGTTTCACTCCATGTTAACTTATTTGATATACAAGTGGATGACTATAGAGGAAGAGGGAAAACAGGCCATTGAGACCCAAATGACTTACCACTGTATACAGTGTCTTTTTCAATCTAGGATGTTTTTGCTTAAAGCACTAAAGAGAATGGAGCATTATTTGTCAAAGAGAAATAGGGCATGGAACCCTTCCTTTCCATTCTCTACCAGCATCTCCATTCCCCTAAAGTCAAATCTCTCTGTTATTTCTCTTTTGTACAGGCAAAGAATCTTAACCTCTTGTGACAAGGGTTGATGGTTGGACTAGATGTTCTTAGAGGTCTTTTCCAGTATTGATGGTTTTTTTTTTTTGCCTGTTTGTTTGTCTAATTGGCATAATAGCCATATTTCCTCTGCATTATTTCTTCCAAACTCTTCTGCCTCAAGCAACATACAGGCATAGATGACAAACTTCTCTGCATTTCCCAAGGCTTCTTAGCAAAGTTTAATAATGCGATTAATAATTACAACTACAACCATTTAATCTCAGATACATAAGAATGAACTCAGTATCAATGTAATTCTGTAAATTCACTTTCTTGAAATGGGTGCACTGGCACTTCTATTTCGATGCCAAAATTTTTGGGTACATCAAGGCAAACTGAACACTCAAAAATGAGATGATACAGGGCCTCTTAAATGTGCACTCACAGAGCTGAGCACATCCGAGCCCTACTGGCAGAAGTCTGTGTTAACCAGAGGATCTTGTAAGCAGAAGTACACTAAGCTTAGCTAAATTGCCCGAGAAAGAAAATCGACAACATAAAGATTGATCCAAGAAGAGTCTGCCAATTATATCTAAACATCAGCTGAATAGCTGGCCTTTCTAGATAAAGGATCGTTTGGAAGGGCATATGTGTTTGCACGTTTCCTGGATATTGGGCATTATGCTTATAAATCTGCTACGTAAGATTGTTCTGATTATCTGGGGAGAAATAGTCAGCTCCTTCATTTGTTTATTTCTCTATAGACCTAAGTGGAAATTGCTAGCATATCCCTTTATCGAGGGGCTTCCTAGGTGATCCAAGCGGCTTGTACAGAAGGATGGTACTGGATCCCATTCCATTGGTACTTGGCAGAACAAATAGTAAAATATCCTTTGCTTGACATAAAGTGGTTATTTTAAACAGAAGCAGCACACACTAAAATAGCAGCAATCTCTAATCAAATTGTATCCCTTTGCTGTGTATGGGACATTCCCCCTAAGCAGGGCAGGAGAGGTAACCTCATCTCAAAATTTTGGTGTGGTGCAATGGTGCTGAAGTATGAGATGCTACAAGCTTGAATATTCACTTCGTTAGACCAAAAGCATCACTTCCATAGGACATAATGACCACTACTTTTGCAGCTTACAATACTAGGCTGTTATATGTAGAATTAGCAAATGCAGCCCAATATATTGCTGCTGAGTCAAAAAGAAAGAAGTCAAACAACTCATTGTGTTTAGACTAGAAAAGGAGCATTTGGTAGAGTACATAAATACCTTCATGAGGAGAAAATACCAGGTAATAAATGGCTGCTTAATATGTCAGAGAAAGGTAGAACCAGAACTGATGGCTTGAAACTGAATTCAGGCTGACTGCAATTAGAAATAACATACAGGGATGTACGTGGAGGGGAGAGCACCGCTGCATCTGGCAGCTGAGAGAAAGGATGGAGGCTTAACTTCCCCATATCTTTGCACTGATGGGAAGCGTAAGAAAAGGTGTTAGGGGGAGTGACAGGCAAAGCTGAAGGACATAAGGTGAATCTTTGAAGTGATTGAGAAATGATCTATAAAAACAGGGAGATTTGCATGCATAATAGAGCTGTTGGCTCTATATGGGCTGCTTAGTCTCAGGTTTAATACAATGGCAGACTCAATAATGCCAAGCACTGAGCAGGGGACTAAATGGTGTCTTTTGTCTTGAAGCCATTGTGATGGTCTATCTCAGCAGTTCCAAAAATCTGTTTTTATAGTTAAGCCAAGGTACATATCTATTGTGTGCTCACTAATTACTGTGTGACTTTCCAATTCTCCAGTCTCTAACATAATAGAATAGAATTGGAAAAGATACAGAAAAAAAAAAGGTGATGGGGATTATCACAGAAGTGGAACAATCTCCTTGCAAAGAGTCAGTAAATAAATTAGGTTTCCTTATCCCAGAAAAATGTGGATGTTTTGAGCTGACAGAGGTCTGTAAAGTCTCAAGAGGTCTCAGAAAGTGAGCAAGTGTTTATTCATAATCTATTTTAAAACAAAATATTGGACATAAAAGAGTCCTGAAATGGAAATAGCAAACGGCAGGCAAAAAAAGAGCAAAAGGAAAGACTTGGCACAGCCCAAACTTAAGCTACAGGACTAGCATAGGATGCAGTATCTGTTAAATACCTACGTATCTTCAGAAATTGATCGGATACATTCATGGAAAAGATTAGATCAACTGATGACTGTTAAGACTCCTTAGCAGCGTCCACTGTAGTATGACAAGGGAAAATGGCTTCAAACTAAAATGGATTGGATAATATAGATTGGATATAAGAAAAAGGTTTTTTTATGATACAGGTAGTGAAGCAATGGCACAGGTTGCACAGAGAGGTGGTCAATGTCCCATCCTTGAAGACACTTTAAGTCAGACTGGTGGGGCTCTGGGCACCCTGATCTGGCTGTAGATGTCCCTGTTTATTGCAGGGGAGTTGGACTAGACGGCCTTTAAGGATCCCCTCCAACTCCAGTGATTCTGTAATTCTATAATTCTATGAACTGCAATAACACCAGCTCCACCTCCAGCTGCAGAGGTCTCTGTTTGGTAAAGATGTTGCTGTTTCCCTCTTGCTGTCCTTATGTTCTCCTCTTGGCATCTCTATTGAACACTGTTTTCAATACATGCTAAAAAATATTTGACAGTTTGCAAAGTGAAGTCAATTCATTTATTGAATCAAAGGGAAAATCTGTGCCAGAAATTGAAGATGTAAAATGGCTCACAAATTTAGTATATTTTGTGGAGTTGACTGCTCATTTAAATGAGTTAAACATGTGCCTTCCAGGTGAAAATCAACTTATCTCTCCTATTTTTCAATCTATAATGGCTTTCAAAACGAAACATAAATTATGGCAAGCTCGAGCTACGACAAATAATTTTATGCATTTTGATATACTGCCTAAATGAAATACTGTGAAAACCAAAAAATAGGTAGCCTTTCCATTTTGATAAAGAAATTTGAAAATAGCTTCAAGATTTCTGAGAAAGTCTTAAAAGTCTTTTTTTTTTTTTTTTTTTTGTATGTTTCCAATTCCTTTTTCCATCAAAGTACATTACCTCTGAATTTTCAAATGGAATGTATAGAGTTGCAATCAGACATTCAAATCAAAGAAAAAATTGATCGTGTCTCTTTACTAGGCTTCTCTAACATCTATATTACTAGAGAAAAATATCTCTCACTTCAGAATCACACCTTATTTGTGTTATTGCTTCTTGTGTCAGTATGTGCATTTGTGAAAAAATGTTTCCAAGGATGAAGCATGAGAAGAGTGAACTTAGATCAAAGATCTCTGATGAGCATCTTGAGAACTAAAAAGTTCAACCACTTCCATCAAACCGGATATTGATGCAGTAGTTACAAAACAAAACAAACAAACAAGATCAAATATCCTACTAGTTTTATGTTTTTGTTGCGCTCTTTTTTTTTAATATAATTTTTTAATAAAAGTACATTAAAAATAAGTTTAGATATACTAACTATGTTCTATATGTGGCCCAAGGCAATTCCCATTCACTCAGGGTGGCCCAGGAAAGCCAAAAGGTTGGACAACTAGGCCTTAGGCAATGATAAATTGCACCAACTGTGCTACACGGCTATTGACAGCACTGTGGGCATTCTTGAAGTCACCACAGGGCTTCAGATACCAGCTTAGAGGGCCTTCTGGTTTTATCTAACAAGATTCCTTTAATGTTCACACTTACTGCCAAAAAATCAAACGCTTAGATTGTTCAGCACAGGAAACCTACAGGTTTAGTTGGTTCTTGTCCAAGAAAATGGTGTCATTTTGTATTAATATGAATACAAGTCATTGCAACAATAGTACAATCCAGGTTTCCTAATGTAATTCTATCTAGAAATAGCTGTACATGATGCATGGCATCCATGGTGATGCTTAGCACAGTAATTCAGTGAATTGATAAGTGACCAGAAAATGGAGAGAGAATCACTTGAGCTGTTTTATGCATAAACAATATGACATTATAAAGCATTTATCTCTCCATATATCAGGGCAAAAAAAAAAAAAAAAGATAAAACACAAAGCAGCCTACTTTTAAAATCTCCATAAGTAAATGAAAGACACAAAGAAGTGAAAATGAGGATAACAAGTAAGGATCCATTTATAAAATAGAAGCATATTCTCATAAACAGAAGTGAATCAAAATATAAAACCTTTTCAACAAAAAGCTTCAAATTCAGAAGGCATCACCCGCCTCCAATTACAATCACATCCCTTTGTCTTGTCAAGAAAAAGTTATGACCTTCCTACTAAGCTCATGGGCTGTAGGCTGCCTCACACTGCAAAAGGATGGCAGGCTGTACACCATTTTGAAAAAGAGTGTAGAAATTAGAATTCTTTTTTATTTAAGAAATAAAACAAGACTGTGTATTGTAACATAGTAATTCTGATATTTTCTTTCTTCTTCTTCTTCTTTTTTTAATTAAACATAACTGCAGATGACAGCCCTTAGAAACTACTGTATTTATAAGGGTGCACTCCAAAGACCTGCAACATACACTACTACCCTCAAATACTTCTAAATCACAGCTGTTTCCTCCCCACTAATGCATTTTGCTTCTCATTATCAATGACTTATTAAAGAGATGCTTGTGTCAATTCTTTTCTCACAGAGTGTATTATAGATGATTTATTAAACACTTACGTAAGTCATCAACGTCAGGTTATGCTTATGCATTATTTTCCTTGCTCATTTCATTAGAATTAAGCAGCTTCTCATAAGGAAGCTATTTATAATGAAAAGTGTATCCTTGAGTCTGAAAGATCTTCCCTAGCGAATGCAAAGTCAGTCTATCATGTTATGTGGGTAACGCTGGCCTAAAATCAAGAAGAACCTTTGTAACAATGCAGGATGACTCCTCCTCATCTGCAATGCTCAGCCAAGCTGGAGTTAGAATCATAGAATCATTAAGGTTTGAAAAGACCTCTCTAAGATCATCTAGTCCAACCATCAACCCATCCCTACCATGTCCACTAAATCACGTCCCATGTTGTTTGTGTTATCATGATAGAAGTGGAAGACATGTTCAGATCTCTAGCTGTGTCTGGCCATTTTTTTCCCCAAGGTATTTAGTTAGCCCTTGAAAATATGAAACATCTACTGGAAATGTTTTGGTGCATTGTGGTGTGGGAAGAATCCAGCCTGTTTCTGTATCTAAAGACTAATGGAAGATTAAAACAACTGGATTAGGAATATGGCTTAGTGGGCAAGGTGGTGGTAAGTTGATGGTTGGACTAGGTGATCTTAGTGATCTTTTCTAACATGATGGTTCTACGATTCTATTCTATGAATGACTATTTATTTTATCATTGTAAAATGCCTTCAGGAGTTGGATCCAAACTTAAGTTCTTATCCCTGTCAGCATCAGTCCAACATGCTGACAGATCCAGGTCTCTGGTGATTATCACTATATTAGGACTCTTCTGAAGAATTGCTTTCCTCAGAAAAAAAAATTAAAATCTTTTATCTCAACTTCTTACCAGAACTGGATTGTCTGCTATAGTTTCTGATTTCATGCAGCAAATAAGCAAACCCCATGGCTACTTCTGGATGTCCTGTGTCAGAGTCATTGTCGAGGTGCTGGTGGTCATGAAAAATATTCCTTCTGCAATTTCACCATATGACACCAGCTTTTGCTCCTCCCATTTGCAAGACATGCAGAGGAAAGCCATGAGCCACACTGCAGAATCACGCAATTGTAGGTGTTGGAACAGACCACCATAGGTCATCGAGTCCAACTCCCTTGCTAAAGCAGGTTCCCTACAGTAAATATATGGGCAATAATAAATTATCTCACTGGTAAAGAATATATTTTCTTTTTTTCCCCATAACCTGTTAGAGAACCATAGAATCATAGAAACACTATGTTGGAAAAGACCACAAAAACCACAAATCCCCACCATTCCCACTTAACCATGTCTCTCAGTGCAACATCTCCACATTTACTGAATAACTCCAGGGGCGGTAACTCCACCACCTCCCTGGGCAGCCTATGCCAATTACCACTCTTTCTGAAAAGTAGTTTTTCCTAATATCCAACCAGAACCTCCCTTGGCACAACTTAAGGCCATTACCTCTCGTCCTGTGAGAGGTAATGTCAATTATCATCTTGTCAATTATCATTTAGTTTATTGCTTGAAAATTGTAGAGTTATTTCCTTTTCTAAATGGTGAGTCTTAATTAACCTCACTTACTTGCAGCACTGTGTTAATCCTGAGGGCTCTTGCACCCTGCTGTAATACATATTTAAACTACTAGGAAGAAAACTATTGTGAATTGTAGCAATGCAGCTAAATAACTCTGTTAGAGCACATCTAGATACAAATGCAAAATGCTTTGGATTCCAACTGGGGATTTTGTCAGTGGAACTGGGACCCTGAAATGCTGTCTCCCTTTCCAACTGCCCAGCAGTAGATTTCCAACTGCCCAGCAGTAGATTTCTGCAGACTCCTTAAGGCCAGGCTTCTTTCCAAGAGAAGAAGCTGTGGTGAGAACTTTCTTCCATAATGAGATCTGCAAGGAGAGGGGATTTTTGCTTTTTTTTCTTTTCCTGCTGTTGAAACCTGGATTGCCCATAACCACTAACCACCAAATTAAGTGGCATCTGTGTTGAAGTCAGCAGAAAACAAACAAACAGAAACCCCACAGTTTAATGCCCTGTGTCCACTGCTTTTATTTCACTTCTACAGGGATTAGCAAAGTTCCCTCCTGTCACCAGGGCAGAAGAGAAAAAAAAATCCATAAATTGACTGTTCACGCTCTCACTTTGGTTTGCCAGGTACAGAGCAAATGTATCGAAACAGGAATGCAGAAGCATGTGGACACCTGGAGGGCTGACTCTGCATTTTGCAAACTCTTGCAATGAAATGTGTTTCTCTGCCAGGCTGTTGCTATTGCCATTCTGAAGCACAACTTGAGAGCATTAGATTGTAAGGAACCACTTGAATCATCACTTCCAAGCTCCTAGGGCATCCAACACCACATCTCACAAGCCCATTTTTCTAAACTGATTATGTCTTGCCTTTCAAATATTTTTTCTCAGCGGTGATGCATTGGAAAAGGCTGCCCAGGGAGCTGTGGAGTCACCATCCCTAGAAGCATTCAAAAGCTGTGGACATGTGGCACTTGGGGACATGGTTTTTTGGTCACAGTGGGGATGGATTGATGATTGGGCTTAGTGGTAATGATCTTAGCCGTCTTTTTGAAATGTTATGACTCCTTGATAAGATTATTTTTCTGCTTAGAGGCTGTTCCAGCCTTTCTCTCCTCTGATAGCCTTTAATTTTGGGCTAAAACTTATTTCTGAGCTGGGCAGCCCTATTATTTCTTCTACCAGTACTGATTTTTCAATTAAGTAGTTCTTCTCCCTCTGTCTTTCATGTTCTTGGTGAACATTAACCAGAGACCTTTTAGTGACTAAAGCAAATGCAGCTCTTTTTCTCTTCTCCAAAAATTGATCTCTCCATGTCCTAGAAGTTCTGAATCTCATTTTGCATTTCCTCAAGATTATATTAGTTGTTCTTAGGTTTGGGTTATCAAGAGTTGGATTTGATGATCCTTATGGATTCCTTCCCACTCAGATTAATACATGATTCTATGATATGAACACAGAGAACTTCTTGTATATATTAACCACAACGATATATCACAGTTCTGGAAATTTTTTCCACTGAATAAATCCTTCTCAATACGCCCTCCATCCTCCCTGGGCCAATGTGTTTGGGATCCTGGGTGCAATTTGCAATTTGTCACTGTACGGCTTGGCTACAAAAACCCAATTGGTAGAACTAGACTATGTTCATCTTAGCAACAATAATTAAGAATAAACACATCAACATTGGGAAAGTGGCTTGTCTCTAGTTTTTAATCAACTAATCAAAGACAAAAATCTGCATAGCTAATATTCATAAAAGCCTGGCCATAGCTGGAGAAGGGACCAGAAGCACAAAGCACAGAAACACAAAGCTAAATATCTACAGAAATCAATGGGAGCTTGCCATCTGAATACTGTTGTGACTCTGTATGTAGGTAATTATGAGTTTCACTTGAAGAGATTATTAGAAAAATATATTTCCTCACATTTTGGAAAGGTCCTTCAAAAGTATGCCAGCATGGCCACAGTTTCAAAAAAGATAGTTCAGATCATTAGCCCTTAATTGGAAATGTTAGTCCTTCTTGGGATGGCCATGATATTACTGTTCACTGAGTATCTTAGTTGTGAGAGATTAAGATATTTCAGTGAAGTTAGAGTAGATGTTTAAATGAGTTTGAATTGTTATTTGAAAGTGAGTATTATTTTGATATATAAAAAAATAAAAATAACAGCTGTGTGCAAAGTCCATGAATTCCACAAAGAGCTCAATAATTTTGAGACTCCATGGAATTTGGAGTTAGGATAAAAAAAAACACATTAGAACTACTGCATTACAGTGCAGGATATTTGATGGCACTGGCTCAGTCTTTCACAGTTAATGAGCAATAATCAATGCCACCATTTTCAGTGGTGAGTTGATCCCTGCTTCCTCCCTACTCAACATCCGCAGTTAGACTATTTCCTCCACGCTTTATTGTTTTATATATTTACCCAAAAATTAGGCTCCATCTGCAGCCTGTGAGGCTGCAAAAGGCAAACAATACCCCCCAGATTGAGAGCAATAATAGGTTGTTCTCCATGCAAATTGGACAAAGCAAATGTTGGGTAATTGGCTAAAAATGAGAGTCTGATGATCTCTGTTCCAAACTGTCATTTAAGACAAACAAGTGTATTTGCATGTGTACAATACTGCCAGTGTACAGCTGGAGGAATCTTAATAGTTGGGCTATCGTGTATTGATTGGGGCTAGAATCCACCAGGCAGATATGAGGTGGCTGGCATGCTGGCAATCAAATTAGATTTGTTCCATTCTTGTAGGGTAATTAGGGAATAACAGGTTGATATGATCCCCAGAGAACCTGAAAGCTTTTGTTCTTACAAGTATTTTCTGTAGACATGATGGTTGTCTTGAGCCAGACTAAAGGTGCATCTAGCAATATAACCTATGTCTGATGACTGTCAGAGCAAATATTGGGCGATGTTATAGAGTGGAATTTCCCTACATATTTCCTCTTGGAGTCTGTGTTAGGGACTTGTTTCACTTTTGAAGGACACATCACCACCAATCAGACTTAAAGTCATGTGCTGAGATCAAGTTAGTAAACCCACTGATCAATAGAGTTCACATTTTTTGTCTTTCTTAATGTGTTCACATTTTCTTAGGTCGTGGTTACAGATCTCAGGCAAGGTGCCATAGTATCTGTCCTTATTGTAGCTACACTCTGAGAGTAACATATCCTCTTTCCAGTTCCCTCCCTACTGTTTTATCACAGAGATGCATAAAGTGTTCATTGCAAAGTATTTTGTACAGGCGGAGGTGTTGCTGCACAGAAACACAAAGGGAGAGCCACAGATGGAGCCCTTAGAGGTCTGACTTCAACAGAAATCATCTGAGGAAACATTAGGTGAGAAATCAGCAGAGTTAAAAGTTCCTGTCTACTGAAGCATCTATCTTCCATTGCATCCCAGGTCTTCCCAGTGTCTTCCAATGAAGGCAGACATGAATAGCCAGACACACGAGGGCAAAGCCTAATGACAGGCAAATGGATACTACATGAAAACAAAGTCCACTCAGAAATATATATCCTGACAGGTTCTTTTTTTAGGAGATGGTGCTATAAGCATGGCAGGACATTCATCATGCCGCGGGCAGGCAGAATGACCCCAGTCTTAATTGGATCTAGTCTGACTAACCCTCTGGCAGCTCAGTCGAAACAACAGTATAATAACTTGGGAACACACTCTGAATGTGCTGCTTCCTTATCAGCAGGCAGCTGCTCAGCTGTGGTTCACAAATCCTCATCAGATGAAGGGGAGCTGCAGCAGGGATCAGTTTGGTTGGTTCAGTTATAAGCCTGCTCAAGGCCAGGGGCTGGGTGAGTTGCCGTCTCAGAATGCCAGCACTGTAGATAGGATGAGTTAGATGTAAAACGAAAGCTGTGTTTCAAAGGTGCAGACTTTTGTTGTGTTGTTGTTGTTTTTTTTTTTCATAGAATGATAGAATCATAGAATGGCCTGGGTTGAAAAGGACAACAATGCTCATCTAGTTTCCACCCCCTGCTATGTGCAGGGTCATCAACCACCAGACCAGGCTGCCCAGAGCCACATCCAGCCTGGCCTTGAATGCCTCCAGGGATGGGGCACCCACAACCCCCTTGGGCAACCTGTTCCAGTGTGTCACCATCCTCTGAGTGAAAAGATTATTTAATTGAAAGATTATTACTATAATTATTATAATTTAAACAGTAATAATTTAAAATTTGATTGTTTAAATAGAATTAAAGACTTCAGTTATTGTATCCTTGCATTCTTTTGCTGTTAGTGACTCAAATATTAAAAGTCTGTACAGTTTAATCCAAAGAAATAAAATACTATGGTTTTATTTGGCATGACCAGAGCTAAAATATCCAGGGACACTGCATGTCCAGAGAATCATAAGAGTTTATTCTTGGTTCCTGTGTTGTGAACTGAGTGTTTCAAACTAAGAGTGAAGTTTAAAGCAGCAGTAAAGAGACAGTTCAGTGTCTATTTTTCAAAGCGACATAGTGAAAAAGATATCAGCACATAGCACATGAAGATCATAGTGTCTTAGA
Organism: Lagopus leucura; assembly: GCF_019238085.1. Lineage (NCBI taxonomy): Eukaryota > Metazoa > Chordata > Aves > Galliformes > Phasianidae > Lagopus > Lagopus leucura. Next base: position 89,422,236 of record NW_024962263.1, on the reverse strand, counting down.
ACCACTAACGTTAGAAGAAAACACTAATACCAAGTCCAGCCCCAACCCATGACCATCATGCCCAATAACTCATGTCCCCAGGTGCCACATCTCCACATCCGAACACCTTCATGGATAATGACTCCACCACTTCCCTGAGCAGTCTGTGCCAATGCCTCACCACTCAGAAGAACTTTTTCCTAATATCCTACCAAAAAGCTGCATTGTACAGAAGGATGTATACAGTGTATATATGCCAACACTAACAAAATTTGCCTGGCAGAATTTCTGGTTCTCTGTTCTGCTAGTAGGTAGCTTCTTTATTCATGTTCTTCCCATATGTGTCTGCAAGCTTACCCTTCTCCACCCTTTTTCTCAGTGTGGTTTACTGACAGCACTGATCTTTGTAGCAACCTAAGCATACAGGGGTGGTCCTTGCAGCATGTTGTCAGAAGCAGAGCTCCTGGTAAACATAGAAAGATATTCTTGAAATGCAGCCATGTTGATTTTGTATAATGCACGCAGTAAAAAGATAGCAATAATTTGGAGAACTAAACAAGTGATTAAGCAGATAAATAAAATGAAGCATGTCTGTGCATGTGAATAAATGAGTATACATACATAGAATTATAAAATATCCCAAGTTGGAAGGGATCCATAAGGATCACTGGGTCCATTCAGGAAATAAATAGCAAACATTCTCTGAAACAAGCACGTGAAACAGTGAAGAAATAAAGGTAAGAAGCAATGTGGCAGACCTTCAGCTTTTCCTGCTGACTCTAGAGATATTTTCTAGTCTGTTTGGTAAGTTTAGTTAAGTGATTTCCTCATGGAAAATAGACTTAAAGAGTGTGAATTGCACCTCGAGTGATAGGTGCTAAGCTATGTCAGACAATGAAAGTATGGAGAATTTATCAGGTAAAACATGTCACATTAAGAAATTCCCCGGACCAGCTCCAGAATGTTGAACGTGGGCAGAAGATACAGGGATAAAGACAGAAAATTCCTGGTCTTTCAAGTTCAGAAATCATATTGTCAATTTCTGTTTCTGTGTAGTCCCCCAGATTCTAATGTTCTATTCCAAAATAAGCTGTACACTTCATTTTATAGCAATATCTGCACTGTTATACATTGGTTTAACGCACTAAAAAAGAGAATGAAACCAGTGACTAAATTAAGCATTTTCTCATCATACTTGATACAACTGATGAAATAAATAGACTACTCATATTGACTTCATTACATATCCTCAGTTAGCATCTGTGAATCCTAGAACATTTATTTTCTTTAAAAATAGTAGCAACAAAGAAAAACAGATATCCTGTCTCAAAATCTTGGTTAGTGCAAGGTTTTCAGGTTAATGGGTGTATCTATCAGCTTTTAGAGTATGTAGGGAATGACATTTTGGTTATAATTGATGTGTGTCAGCACCACAAGGTACAAAGAAGTGGAAAACAATAGCTATATGCATCTTGAGAGAGATGGAATAAGGGAAGTCTTGAAGACAGATGAACAAGACACTGATATCAACATTTTGTAGTCCTGAATGGAGAACTGGGAGTCTTGGAGAAAAGGTGCATATTTAAGCTTTGTCTGAGTCTACTCCCAAATGATAGAATAACAGAATCATAGTATGGCTTGGGGCTCACCAAGCTGTAGTTCACTGGGTTTTCCTTTCTTCTTTTCTTAAAAATAGGAGCGATGTTTCCCTTTTTCCAGTTACGGGGAGCTTCACTTGACAGCCAAGTCTTTTCAGATATGATGAAGAGTGGCTTGGCCACCACATCAGTCAGTTCCCTCAGAACCCTGGGATGCATGTCATCATGCCCCATAGTCTTGTACACATTCAGTCTCATGAATTAAGGCATGCCTACCATCCATACCATAATAATCTAAAGAAGTTTCTATGAGATGGAGAACTTGAATCTTTAAATTGGAGCTGCTGGACATACTGAATATGAACCCTTTCAAAACTCAAGGTCTTCTTCGTGCACCATGTACCTCTGCAGTTGATTTTATATATTAGAGCACAATTCATCAGCAGTCACTGCAGGTTTAGCTTTATGGTCATGACACGCAGACCTAAGCTAGTTTTCAAATTCAGTCCTCAGTGTGAATAAATAATTTGTCATTTCCTATTAGTAGTGGTAAGAGAAAGAGCTAATATATCCTGGAAATGTCCCTCTTCCCCACTGAAAGCTGTTGAGTGCAGCTAGCTTGGAAATTGAACTAATCTTCCTGAAGGTCTCAGACATTTCCCTGACCCAGGATTCTACCTGCATCATCTCATTTTGCCACCAGAAAATAAGCCAGGCTTGGAGAATCGTAGAGGTATCAGACAAACTCTTCTGGCTGTAGTATGCTGCCTTCTGGATAGCCTGTTGGAAATATCTGTGGGGGAGTGTGGCCATGGAGAAAAATTTGTCTTGCAGGCAATCAGATTACAGGGAAAACATCAGTATAAAGTTATTGGTCATGCCTGATTAAAATGTGAAATAAGGAACAGTGGGGCACATCATCAGAGAAGAGGCCAAAGAATAACAGAAAAACAGTGTCACTTCTCATGCTGAGAAAGCAAGCTGAACCCAACCTCTTGGTGTGTTTAAATCACAGTGTTTTTATGCAGAGGCAAGGATTAACTATTCCCTTGGAAATGTTTAGTACAGTAACCACACCATCCCTCCACCTCCTCATATTAAAGATATTTTCCACAGCTGAGGGTCAAAAGTTTAGTGAAATTAACTTGTCAGAACATTGGTATTTTATTTATGGGAGTAGCTGTAGTTCTCCAGATGTATCTACAGGAGCACATTCACATCTAATGGGGCTATAGCCTTCTTCTTCTTTGTTGTCCTGTTTACAAGGGTAGAAAGGAAATTCAGACAGGGTAAGCAGAGCCCCTGTCCTGGATCTTACAGTGTTATGGTCATAAATCAAACTTGTTCTCAAGGCTGGAATTATCTATCATTCATGTTATAAATTCTGAAGCCTATGGTATGAGAACAAAACCTGCTGAGATCATGAAGTCCTTTTTAGCAGCTCAGATTCATGCAGAACTGAGCAGATTCAGAAGCAGGAGAAATATTCCAATGATTCCAAAGACTCTATGAAATTAGTTCAATATCTGCAGAACTGAGCACTTATAGGTACTGTGATGACCAAATCTGGCCCATCATTGATTAACATCTGTCATGCATATGGAGCTGGAGAAGGATTTCTCAAGGAAAAAGTTATCCAGAAAGCATCTTTATATCCCAAAAATATCATAGCAGTGTCGCTTGGTTTCTTTTACCTGGTCTTCCAATAGATCCTACACTTTCTGAGGCATCGGAAATTCTGGAGCAAGAGGAAGCATTACTATTTTTAACTCTACTTTCATGACAAATAAGTCTAGAGCTGGGGTGCACTTTTGCAGTGTGTCTTTCATCTAACTTAGTTTCTTCATGTAAACTACCACACACAAAGAAGGAACCACTTTTAAAGCTAATGAACAAAGTACACAAGGTCTGTCTGGCTCAGTGTAAGAGAAAGAAAATGAATCATTGAAGATGCTCTAGTTATCATGAGATTTTCCGGAGGCTGGCAAATATATCTGCAGATACAGAGTATCTTTCATCAAGAATGATAATTAGTAGACTAACTGTATGAATATCAACTTACTGAACCAGGCTTTCTGCAAGGAGTATCTGTGAGATGTGATCTATGAGACCTATAGCAAACACATCTCAAAAAACCCAGTGTTGTAGACTATGTAGCTGTGGGGATAGCATGAGCTGTCCTCTATGTGATGGATTTTAACACATTAAGAATCAGATGTGTAAAACTGCTTGTATAAAGTAAGAGGATACCTAAGACTATAGGATATTTTGCGGTACAGCTGATGGATAATCCTTCCAGAGATGAGCAATCTCCATAAAGTACATGGGAAATGCTTTGAAAAAATTATAGACCTTTTATTCAAAAAGAAGTAATTGTGGAGATTTTTGTTTTCCTTCTTGAGGAATTTTCACTGCTTTCTGCTGATGGTCAGATTCTGTGTTTGCCAGCTTGCGTTGAAGTGTTACACCTGTATGATCTCTCTTAGGCAGGGTCATTCTGCCCTCAGCTTTCATATGTTTCAGCTTGCACTCCCTGAAGTGTGTATTCTACTCAGCACTGTCAAGGCCATACCAGGAGTCCTATGTCCAATTCTGAGCTCTCTAATAGTAGAGAAACATGAATATACTGGGAAGAGGCCAATGGAGGGCCACAGAAATGATCAAGGGATTGGAGCACATGGAGGAAAGTAAGATGAAAGAAGAAAAAAGAGACCCCACAGGTGTATACTCCAGTGGACTCTTCCTTTATTCAAATAAGGAAAGCAGAAGACTCTTTTGGGGGTAAATATGACTGAGCAAGCCTATTGACGCAGAAGGTTTTCCCAACAAAAGGATAAAAGAGCTTGAGCTGTTCAGCCTGAAGAAGAAGAATCTCAGAGGGATCTTATCTGTGTCCATAAATACCAGAAGGAAGAATACAAAGAGGACAGAATAGGCTTTTGTTCAGTGGTGTGACACCGGGACAAGAAGTAATGAGCACAAACGGGAACACAGAAGGTTTCATCTGAATGTCAAGGATCACTTCTGTGTCATGTGGGTGATAGAGCACTGTCACAGGTTGTCTAGAGAGACTGTGGAGTCTCCTCTTCAGAGATTTTCAATAGCTTCTTGAACATGGGCTTGGGCACCCTGCTATAATTTGTCTACTTTGATCAGGGATTGGACCAGATGGCCTTCAAAGGACCCTTCCAACCTTAACCGGTTTATAATTCTGTGATAATTTCAATGGTGAACAGGATATCAGATAAAATGCCCTCTGAATGTCCATCAGTCTTTCCAGGTGTTGTGCTTTTTACTCAGAAATGCTGTATCTTTGAGGACCACCAAATAAGAGGCCACTTGAATCCCTAAAATTCCCCTTGTTTTAACAACTACTCATTCAAATACTACAGTCCTGGTAAAAAGACAGTTGAAGTCTTTCTCTTTACACCTTCTTTCTGCAGCCGGCCATATAAGGGAGGGATAAGAAACAGAAATCCATAAATACTAGGAGTTGAAGCCAAGTATTGTCTCATGAAAGGCCATTGCTTTCAATTCACCATTTCCCAGAGGATTATTCTGACCACTCCTTACACGACCAAACTTCTCACTGTGCAAATGACTCAGCCCAAGAGGCCATTTCCAATGACTTTATTCACATTTTTATATCCCTTTGGAGATTTCTCTTTACACTGTGCCCCCACATCTTTCTTTTAATTTCTATCCCAATTTTCAGTGTGCTACATCATTATGGTGAGAGGCGGAGATAAGGAATATATTCAGGACCAATGTTTTGAGTGGGGGGGGAGGAGAAAACAAAATAACAGAAAATAATTAGCTGTTATTACTATTATTAACTGGATTTGTTAAAGCCTGTTCAGTGCTCATCAGTGAAGAATCTTGTATTTTAATGCAGAATTCTTTATAGTAAAAATGATTTACCAGGTAACATTCATCCCTTATTTGTTCCTGATGAAATAACATTTTGCTGGACTGTATTTTCATGATAGTGAAATACCACTGTATTCCTAGCACACAGACACTTTGCCTTATTTATTGTGCATCTCACAACTCCTTTTTCCATTTCCACAGGTATGGACAGCAGTGTTCAGAGACAGCTGCTGCATGTGGTAAGAGTGTGGATAATGAAATGTAGAGAGTTATCTATGAGTAAATCTCCAGTATAACTGAAAGCAAACACCATTTTTGCGATCTATGAAACAAATTATAAGATATTTTTATATTTTCCTGTCCTTTCCAAAAGGAACTAATGTTTTTCAGTGCTCTTAAGAGAGAAAAGAGCTCCTGTTATTTGTCTGCGAAGCAGAGAACTCACTGGAGAGCTGGGAGAAGCAGCTTGAAGTCTTTGCATGCCACAGAGGAGGGATTTAATCCTAGGCAGTCTTCCCTGTGTCATTCTGAAGGACCAGGCTTCTTTCTTTCTTTACTTAATTAACATTAGTTTGATACCTACAAGGTATACTTGGCCATACAAAGATGTCTCCTACATCTTCCTGCTGAAAATTCCTTAATAGTCCTGTAGGGCTGTTGCTGTGATACCATGACTCATACTTACAAATGTGAGTTTAACATTTGCTGTAAGTCAGCTAAGTACATGTCCTACTCTCACTCATGATTGGGGCTGTTTAACACATTCCTTATCATAAAATCATCAAATGGCTTGGGTTGGAAAGGATCCCAAGGATCATCAAGTTCCAACTGCCCTGCCACATCCAGGGCCATCAACCTACACATTTAATACTAGACCAGGGTGCCCAGGGCCCCATCCAATCTGGCCTTGAACATCTGCAAAAGTGGGGCATCCAAACTCTCTGGGCAGCCTGTGCCAGTACCTCACTGCTCTCTCTGTGAAGAACTTCCCCCTGACATCCAATCTAAACCTTCCTTCTTTGAGCTTAAAACTATTCCCCTTTGTCCTATTACTGTGTACTTGAGAAAAAGTTGATTCCCCTCCTGTTAATTCCTTTTAAATACTGGAAGGCTGCAATGAGGTTTCAGTGCAGTCTTCTGCAGGCTGAACAAACCCAGCTCCCTTAGCCTGTCTTTGTATGGGAGGTGCTCCAGCCCTCTGACCATCTTCATGGCCCTTCTCTGCACCCTCTCCAACAGCTCCACATCTTTCCTGTATTGCATTTGTTAACAACAAATCCATGGGAAAATTGTTACTGAAGTATCTCACTTGTCCAGTAGTGGAACAGGAGATTTTATTAATACAATATTCTACTTCTTATGTGTAGATACCTGAATTAATTCTTTCTTCTGCAAACATTCTGATTTTCAGAAATGCTGTATGCTTGCATATGGTATGTGAAGACTAGAGATTTTCAATGATAATTTAGAAATCTGAAGCACCTTTTAGCCAAAGATAGTAAGAAACTTTGTTAATCTGTATTTTTAATTACTTCCTTTTGCTCATCCTTCACTGATAGAAATGAATATATTCAGGGAATTGTTGTCATTCATGCAGTGCGTGTTGGGACAGCAAGAGATGAGGTGGTTTTGCTGATATTGCTATTTGGTTTCGTCTTTGGTTGGGTGCTTGGCTGGTTTGACTGGATTCGGTTTGATTTGTTCTTCCCGGTTCCAAAGAAAGGGGAAAAGAAACAGCTGGAGATTGACTTACTGAAAATAAATTTGCCATGACACCCCAGACCACCCTAGAAGGGTTTTCCAGAGCCAAGATCAGAGTGCACTGGGAAAGTCCTAGGTCCTTGATATCAATGGTGATTGTATAAGGATTTTTACATAACCAAGTATGCACAGAATAATTCAGGTGGTAACCAAAACACTGTTCATCCCATTCAAATTAGTCTCCTGTCTTTGCACAAAGCCTTTTCTCACCTGTGTGTCTTCACTTCCTGTGAAGATCAGAGCAGGACTGGCACAGACGCTACTGAAGTTTGTGTTTGATGTCTTGGATTTGCAGTTAATAACCACTCGTGTCTGAGTAATTCTCTTTTCTCACAGAGTGGGCACATACCTGTGTTTGAAACTTCTGTGATCTGAGTAAGGGACTGATAAATTCAATTCTTCCTTAATGCATCCATGGACATTTAAATATGTAAGATATTTCAAGTTCAGCATGTTTGACATCTTATCCTAAGAAATTATTCATTCCTGGAGCCATAAATAGTGTTTGAAGATGCCTGAATGGTGAAAGAGGAATTTCTTTCACATTGAGATACACTATTTGTTGCTTGCAATGAAACAAAAATAATCATCAAATCCAAAGGTAAAGTACCAAGTCAATCAGTGCTTTGAGCAGTGTGAATATTTAACTAAGCTTTTTTTTTGTAAAATGAAGAACATTTAGAAATGGGAGTCTCTTTCAAACCCTGAACAACTTTCTCTTTCACAGGAAAAATTAGAAAATTATTACCTTGCTTTCCCATTTCTCCCTGTTTCTTTCTTTCCATTGACACTTTCAACACCTTTGGGCCCTTTCTGGATCATTGGTGATAGAGCCATCATCCCTGAAGGTGTTCAAGAAGTGTGGAGATGTGGCACTGAGGGACATGGTTTAGTAGGCATGGTGGTGATGGTTTGATATATGGGCTTAGTGATCATAGTGGTCTTTTCCAAACTTAATGATACTCTGATTCTATAAACTCTAGAAAACTGTCACTCGTTGAAGAATCAAGGAAATGTAACAGGAGCATTCATGTGCTTGATAGCATAATGCCTCAGGATCGTGCAAGAGACCATTTTCACCTACTAATATCATCAGGGGATCACCAGTCCAATACTGGACTGGTAACTCTAATCTGAAAACTATCCAGATTGACATGACTTGGAAACACACATCTCCTCACAATCAGTGCTCTCAGCTGCAGAATACTACTGCTGTTTTGACATTTCAACCTCTTAGGAAAGCTCTGATAAGACATTGCAATAGTAGTACTTTGAAAACGATAAGTGGCACATTAAACTGTGCTTTGATTCCTTGGCTCCCAGTGATAACAAGCATTCACCAACAAATACTGGTTATAAAGATGCAGCACAACATGCACCAGGAAATTATAGACAGAAAAATCAATCATCTCAGATTACATGAAAGCAAAGCTAACCTGTGATGTAAAAACCAGGACTTCTGTTTTTATGTCTGAACTGTCCTGGCAGATGATAAAGATTCTATCAGTTACTAAAATAAAAAAAATGCATCCTTTTAAGAAAATATATCTGAACCCACAGAAGAAATGCCAGCATTCTTTTTTTGGATGAGGGTATTCAGTATTCCCTCTTCTGCATATGAAAACATATGTAAGATATAGTTATTTTGTGTTTAAAAGTACATGCAGTAATTGATTATTTTCTGACAGATAAAATCAGAATACCCTGTTGGCAATGTCTGTAAGGCTCATACGTAATGCAAGATGCATACAAGTATATTTTCAAACCTTTCTGGACTCTGCTGACTGGCTCAGAAATCTCAGTGTGAGTTTATAATTTGCTGTTGCTTTTCAACATGCCATACACAAGAGAGAGGAAGGAAGAGATACTCAGAGGGATAGTTAGCTGGTGAAATGGGCAAGAGAGGAAGAAGATTGAAGAATCTCATTCTACTGAAGTTTTACTGACATTTCTTCCGATGGATGGCAGCCTGCCACCTCAACATTCCTTCTTCTATTTTTGTAGTGTCTTATCTTCTCAGCTGTGTGTTCATATGCTTTGTTAATGAGAGCGTGATATATAATACATTTCACACAGAGCATTGCAAGCCTGATTTACAAAGGATGTGGTGAAAACCTGCCTCTGCAATGAGATGTGAATCCTAATGTAACAGGATTTTCTGGAAAAGTTATATAGCTGTAAATAATGGAAGAAGGATAAGAATAGACAAGTCAAGCCCATACCTGAGATGCATCTTAATTACTCCTCTTAGTACAAGTATGTAGCAGTACATGTTGCTTCTGGTCAGTTCAAACGGGCAGACGTTTTCACAGAATCACAGAATGGGCCAGGTTGGAAAGGATCCCAAGGATCATGAATCTCCAAACCTCCTGTCACATGCAGGGCCACCAAACTCCACATTTAGTACTAGACCAGGCTGCCCAGGGCCCCATCCAATCTGGCCTTGAACACCTCCAGAAATGGGGCATCCACAACCTCTCTGGGCAGCCTGTTCCAGCATCTCACCACTCTCTCTGTGAAGAACTTCCCCCTGACGTCCAACCTTAATCTTCCCTCCCTCAATTTAAAACCATTTCCCCTTCTCCTGCTGTTTTCTACCCTTTCAAAGAGTTGATTCCCCTGCTGTTTGTAGGCTCCCTTTAGGTACTGAAAGGCTGCAATGAGGTCACCCCGCAGCCTTCTTTTCTCCAGGTTGAACAAGCCCAGCTCCCTCAGCCTGTCTTTGTAGGGGATGTTTTGATGTTTTGGGCTCAATTTGTGTGAGATAGACTGGCTATGGTTTATTGTTTGTTTTCATCAGTCAATCTGCCTCTTGGAATAACTGAATCATAGTATCACTAAGATCTTCTATTCCAACCATCAACTCATCACCACCACACTCTTAAACAATGCCCCCAAGTGTCACATCTGCACATTTGAACACCTCCAGGGACAGTGACTCCACCAACTCCCTGGGCAGCCTGTTCCAATACCTTACTACTCTTTCTGAGAATAAATTTTTCCTGATACCCAATCTGAATCTCTCCTAGCAGAACTTAAGGCCATTAGAAAGTTCTGTCTTATCTCCCTGGAATCTGTTTAGATACCTCTGAAACCTCTTCCAGATCTTCTGATCTGATTGTGCTATGAAGCCTATTGAAAACTAGGCATCCCTGAGATGATCAAAGCAGTTCTATTCTGCTAAATTCAGACCTAGTGTAGGTCTATAGATCCTGATAGAATGAACAGGCTTCCTTAATCCTGTTTCTCCATTTCACTTATGCCTGTGTTATTATTTTAGTTTAGAAGACTATTTCTAAAGCCTATTGAAATCACTGTTGGATCACTATTTCAAATATAGGATAATATTCACAACTAAGAACCCTAGAGGATATGTTTCATTCTTGATTTTTAGTTGTATCTGTTTTTTTGAGAGCTCAAAATGAAATTTTATCAAGTCAGGGCAACTTGAGTCGTAGAACTACTTTTTCCTATTTGATTGCAATACATTTTGTCTACCAATGCAAACAATGTTCTTCTTTTCACTAAGAAAATGAGATATTGACACCTGACATGAACAGATACTTTCAGCTGTTGATTTATTGATAACAATACGTGCACATTTTTAACTACAAATCAATAATTCAATTCCATTGAGTTGCAACAGCACAAAAGCTTGACAAATGTCTTCTGGGGTGACTCTGAGGGGAAAGGGCAAGAGGGGTTTCAACACCTTTTTATCTTTCTGCACCACTCATCCTGGTGTCATTTTCTTCAATTTCAAGCTTTCAGTTTTGTTAAGATTTACCTAGAAAGAGCAGAAAAATGAAAAGATAGTTATTGAAAGCTGAAATGCTCAGTCTTGCTATGATTCAGTCCAGTTTTTTTGACCAACTACTGTCTAGTACCTGGTCTACAAATAAGACTTCATTTTTCTGAAAGTTGTCTGCAGAGGCATACAAATCAACTTCTTCATCAACATAAGCCTAAGCTCTTCAAGTAAGACTCATATCTTTTGCAGGGTGGTATGACACTTCTTTTGAGGTCTTTGCAATACAAGTCCCCTATATATATAGACCATGAATAGCTTTATCTTGACAATAATATTTGCTAATATTCAGTGTCTCCCCCTGCTAGTTTCTCCAGGAAGCAACAAAAACAAAGTCACAGTTCAGTGTCAGAATCAAAAAGGGAAGTGGGTGTGATTCTGCTGGTTTGGTACAAAATCAGAAGTTCCATTGGTTATTTTAGGATTTTACTTTCACATGTTTTCATCACTTGCTATTGAATGTCTTGCTTCAGTTTAAGTTTGTTAAAAGTCTTTCAGCCTTTTTTTCAGCTGCAGGGCAGCCGAAGTCATAAGGCTCTTAAAAAGTCTGAACAGAAAAACAGATGATAAAATCAGTTTCTCCAACTTACGACAGTCAATAGACCTTGCTGTATTGTATTGTTTGCTGTATTCCACCCTATTCCATATGATGTTTTTAATGGAACCATTTTTTATTTACGCGTACCTTTAACTTTTCTTAGTATTTTATGGTATCAAATGGTGTTTATTTTAATACTCTTCCTTGCCACTTCTTCTGGAGAGCTCTTCGTTGATAAGTACTTTTTAGAGCAGTTTTCTCCCAAGTGTAACTCAGCAATAAATTGGTAGAGAATGAGATGGTAAATCTTAATGCTTTCTAAAAGCAGTGGTGCCCTTGAAGGATGAAGTGGAATTCCAACAAAAACAAGAAAAGTTTTTGTCAGATTTAATTTTTAATAATAATATCTACAATGGAATTATGAATATTTGGATTTTTTCTCTGAATCTTGATGTGCTCCCATAATTTTTCTTGGGTGGTGATGGGCAGTAGGGAAAGGCAACATGGGAGACAGTGCTAAACAACAGGGATTCCATAGGAGCATTTTGCTAAAAGGCAATTGATAAGGAACAATACAATTTGATGTCTTCCCACCATTTCTGTTGACAGCTGAACCTAGATCTTTCTTTCTCTGGATTAAGTCTACATGGAGCTACACAGCTACCTGGAACTACAAGTCTACACGGCAATATGAAGCACAGCTGAGAAAGAAATTGTATCCTTGTGGTCTGAATTGACTGAAGTGGAACATACATACACAATGAATTAATAACTTTTTCAATTTGCTTAATCTAACATTAACCCCCAGTGCTAAAATCATGTTTTTCTATACATTGGACTATTCAGGCTGGAACGGGGCTCTGTGCAACCTGATCTAGCTGTAGGTGTCCTCCTTCACTGCAGGGGAGTTGGACAAGATGGCCTTTAGTGGTCCCTTTCAACTCAAATGATTCTTTGCTTCCATGATTTCTGGACACACCATTTTGAAGTACCTACTAACTAAAAATGAAGAACATAAAACCAGTCTATGTAAACTGCAGTGAGAAGTCTGTTTCTTTCCTTCTTCTGCTTTGAAGAATCCATCCTGGTCACAGTGCACTATACCTGAAACATTGACTGCAATCAGTATTACAGTGGATTATCTTGTAAATTTTTATTAATAGGAGCTCAAATATTGACTCACTGAAGAAAAAGTCTTTGATAATTTCTAATCAGACTGTTTTTTCAAGGTCAGTTGAACATTCCAAGGCCAAATTCTATTTATTTTATTATTTTTTTTATAGCATTTGCCTCTTCTTCAACCTTTTGTGTTTTTCTAAACCTATACAATCAGTAAGTACATAGTTATGAAAAGAGCAAATCAAACTGATCTTGAGGCAACTAGAGAGCAGATTTGGATCAACTTCATCTGTATTTAAGGACCTGCAAGTAGTCTCCCTGCAGCCTGACATCTTTTATAGCTTACAATGAGAGGGTGATGTGTTTGGCATGTGATTCACATGGCATAATTTAAATGCCTACACTAGAATGAGACAAAACACACTCTAGACTGTTTATGACTCTGAATAGCTCTCTGTGGACTACAAGAGTTCGCAGGAGACAGGTTAGGAGTCAATATCTGCAATGAGCCCCATTAAAAGCGATCTGTCCAAAATCTTGGGGCTGACATTACTGAAACATCGCAAAAGGGAAAGTTGTGCAAAATTTCTGCTCCCAGGACACCTGTGATGGCCTAGAATCCCAACCCCTTGCCTTGGCTGCACTCTTTAAATCCAAGCAAGGGGCTTTCCATTACATTGGTAAATGCCAACTGATTGTATTTGTATTTACAACTCACTTGCCTTCAAATGCTCGGAGGAAATGTTTCTGCTAGTATTTCTTTCCCATAAATATTTATTACTCTGCTGATTGGAGCTGAGGTGGTTTATTTTTGTGTGAGTAATTTTTGCAGGGACTTTGTACATGAAAAATTAATGAAAGGAGAAACATTCATTTATTTAATCTTCACATTGAAGCATAAAATTTTTTCACCTGCTGTGATAAGGAAAAACTTTCTGTTTAAAGCTTGTTTTCATGACATGCGGGCAACGCCTTATTTAACAGCAGTTGTAACTCATCATTGTACATGCAGTTTTGTTTCTTGCTTCTCTGTAGCACCTTCCATTCAGCCTTCTCTAATGGATCCACTAATGCCCATCTCACATACTGAATCACTGAATCATAGAATCATAGAATGATAGAATCACAGAATCATAGAATGGCCTGGATTGAAAAGGACCACAATGATCATCTTGTTTCAACCCCCCTGCTATGTGCAGGGTCACCACCAGACCAGGCTGCCCAGAGCCACATCCAGCCTGGCCTTGAATGCCTCCAGGGGTGGGGCACCCACAACCTGCTTGGGCAACCTGTTCCAGTGCTTCACCACCCTCTGAGTGAAAAACTTCCTCCTAATATCTAACCTGAACTCCCCTGTCTCAATATAAAACCATTCCCCCTTGTCCTATTGCTATCCACCCTCATAATCAGACATACCCCCTCCTGTTTATACACTCCCTTCAAGTACTGGAAGGCCACAATGAGGTCTTCTGGGAGCCTTCTCTTTTCCAAGCTAAACAAGACGAGTTCCCTCAACCTTTCTTCATAGTAGAGGTGCTCCAGCCCTCTGATCATTGTTCTCTATTGTAGGTACTTTCACAACGCATCAAAGAAAAAACACATGGGGAGATGGCAGAGAGCTTTCTTACCCCTAGTATTACTGAGCCCAGAAGCACTGATCAGCAACCAGACTGAAGTGCATTTTTTTTATAAGAAGTTATTTAATATAATTTTTTTTAAATTGGTTTTCTCTAAGTTTCTCATGGACCAAATTAAACCCATAATGTGCTCAGATAAATGTACTGATATCCCAGTGCTGATATGTCACACAGTGAGATGCTCTTTATTAAACCAATTTTTCTTTTTAAATCACCTTCCTCAGAAGGGAGCAAGGAGAGAAGGAAGATGCTCTCATGGCCCATGCCCCTGCCTGGGGTGATGCTCCCTGCTCTAAGCTACTGACAGAAGTGGCTAAATAGGTACATAAGTGCAAGAGGAGCTGTTTGTTTCTTCATCTGAATTCATCCTTGATCATTGTGTATAAAAATAAAATTCTAGGAGCAAGAAACATCTTCTAAGGCAGTGTATGGAGCAAAACAGTCAAACTCCATTTGCAAAACCCAAGCATGGCTGAGGGCTCAAATGCATTAGCTGTTATACCCATGTTTTTCAAGGGACAGTCTAAATTACATTATTGTGTTTGAGCATATTTTAGCCAGAACAGCAAAGTGAACAAGCCCTGGGACAGTCTAAATTACATAATTTTGTTTGAATGTATTTTAGCCAGAACAGCAAAGTGAACAAGCCCTGGGACATTCGCATGGTCTGCACCCTAAAGCGAGCTGGAAAACTAATTGCTCTTGTAGCTTTTCAGAACTACTGCGTTATCCCTGTTAGGCTGGTTCCTGGAAAAGGTTCTGAATCATTTGCTCATAAAATCCAGAAATGTACCACTTGGGTTTGATGTCCTTCTTTCAGAAAACAGGACTAGAATGGGAGGTGTGACCCATTTGACAAAGCAAGTAAAAGCATCTTTGCCAATAATTTTGTCAACCTGAAAGGAAGACTTGAAATACTTCAATGGGTTGTGATAGCAGCTGTCCATTAATTGAAGTAATTGGAGATCAGACTATTAAGCACCTGGGTGATGACAGAGACTGGTCCCTAAAGGTATAAAGGCAGTTCAGAAAAGGTAACATTCCATGGAAGTGCACAAATATCTGCAAAACCAAGGAGAACAGCCAGAGGTCTGCTGTGAGATCCCAACATTATCAGCGTCCCTGCAATATCAGAACAGCTTGTTGGACTGGCTACTGTGATGGATAATACAGGCTTCCCTGGAAAGGCAGGCATGTTAGAGATCTCCAGTTGTCCCCTCCAACCTGCACATTTACAAAGATGTTTGGTGCTGGACAGATGTGGAGTATCCTACCAGAGAGTGAGTGATAGAGAAAGGGAGACAGAAAGAGAAAAAAGGAGGGAGAAATTGTAGCAGCACCAAGTGAAAAATAATCAAAGATAAATAAAGTCGACACAAAAAAATGACTTTCATTTTTTCTTGCCGGTACTCTAAAGTGAGCAGGATGAGCAGAGTCTTTAATTTGCCTCCTCGCAGACTCAGCGCTGCTGATTCATTCAACTAGGCAAGGCTACCCTGCTCACTAACATATAGTACCAATTTATATGCTAATCGCCTTCGTTTGTAAATCAAGCAGTCTTCTCCAATGCCTCCCCCCACCCTAAATTCACTGGTGAGATATGCAGTCCATCTCTGTACACGGGGCTGGGAATTGCCAACTCTGAGACACACAAGATATCAAATCCTAAATAATTGGATCATTGATAGAGTTCATCCCTGTGGATTAAGTTGCTGTTTCATCTCAGCCTCTCACCTGCTCAGCAGGAGCCTTTCTAAAGAGTTCTATAATTAGCCAAGCCTGGGAAAAGTTGTAAAAAGGAGATCTCTCCTTTTTTTTTTTCTATCCTCCAGATTTGTTTGATTTTCTTCTTCATAAGTCAGAGATCTCTCATGGAAGGACAAGTTTGGACAAGGAAGTGACACCATTTGTTTCTAGAACTCTTTTCTACTTTTGACCAGTCTGCAAGCACCTGAATAGGACAAGTGTGGCAGCTGCCAGTCAATATTCAGGGAACAGCTGGAAATCAAATGGGACCATTCAGGTCCCTCTCTATCCGAGATGAAGGATGAGAGATATAAGTTATTTACAATCCCTGGGGGAAGGACTCCCCATGGACCAGAAATAGGCAGCTTGATCTCCCAAAGGAAAGTCCAAGCTAAGTTCATAGCGACTTTAACCAAAAAAAGAGATGAAAGTTACAGAGCAATCACACACTTCCAGAGGTAAACATATCTCTTCAGAGAAGCATTTCCTTCAAGGTATTTGTTAACATTAACATGGTTTCTTGCTGGCAGTTTCGTGTTTCTTCACACCCTAAATGATCCCCAGTATGTGCTATTCATGCATGGACAGGAAAAACCTACTGCTGATGACTTTTGGTGAATTCTGACTGTTTACTTTTGAATACAGTGACTGTATGAAATTCTGCAATAGAGGTAGGTGCTTTATAAGTAACAGAAGGCTGAGTTGTGACAACTGCATTAGTGAAGCAATGGAACAAGTTGCCCAGAGATGTGGTAGAGGTCCCATCCGTGGAGACGTTCAAGATCAGGCTGGACAGGGCTTTAAGTAACGTGATCCAGCTGTAGCTATCCCTGTTCATTGCAGGGGAGTTGGCCTAGCTGTCCTTTAAAAGTCCCTTCCAACTCAAATGATTCTATGATTCCTTATCTCACAGGCTGAAGGTCATAGCCTGTTCTGAGAGAATCAAGTTGGTTGTGTTTATCTCTGCAGCTACAGTCCTGATCTTCCCACTGGCTTCCTCTAACATCTTTCTCTCTTCCAAAACAACTTCATCTTATCACTTCCCGTTTTGCCCTTATGGCCAAGAAGATCAATGGTATCCTTGGATGCATGAAAAAGTATGTGGCCAGCAGATTGAGGGAAGTGATCCTCCCCTTCTACTCTGCTCTGGTGAGGCCATATTTAGACTACTGTGTCCAGATCTGGGCTCCACAGTTCAAAAAAGACAGGAATCTTCTAGAAGGAATCCAGTGGAGGGCCACAGAGATGATGAAGAGCCTGGAGTATCTCCCATAAGTGGAAATACTGAGTAACTTATGTCTGTTCAGTCCAGAGAAAGAAGACTGAGAGGGAATCTGATAAATGTTTATGAGTATCTAAAGGCAAGTGGGAGGCAAATGGATGAGACCAGATTCTTGTCAGTGGTGCATAGCAATAGAATAAGGAGTAATGGCCTAAAACTTGAACAAAGGAAGTTCCATACAAACATGCTGAATAACTTCTTTATGGTAAGAGTGAGAGAGCACTGGAATAGGTTGCCTGGAGAGGTTATGGAGTCTCCTGTGGAGATATTAATGACCTGTCTGAGTGCCTACCTGTGTGACTTATTGTGGTGTACCTGCTTTAGTATTGGGTTGGAGCCGATGATCTCTTCCCAAGCCCTGCAATTCTATGAAAAACTGAGCTGTCTCTTAGCTTGACTATGTGGTCTTGGATCCTCCAAGCTTTTGAATGGTCTTTCTCAGTCTGAATCCCTATTCCTTGATCTCACCACTAGAATCATGACTTTTGCCAGCCCTAGGACCCCTCCATGACTGATCACACAAAATCTTCCAGAGGAATCTCACCAGGTTCTTGCAAAATGTTATCTCCACTTCTTTATTGTACAAGAAAGGTCTTCATTATTAAAATACATCCAAGCCTCTTTCTTTTGTTGCTCCCATCTGCTGAACCTCCTGGGCTGCCGATTGAGCCTGCACTTAGCTTGACAGTGTGCTTTATGCTATGAAATGTTATTCAGTCCCTCTCCCTGTTCTCACCAGGCATCTAGTTCTCCTTAGATGATGTTTCAATCCTTCTCTATATTGACAGCATCCCTGAAATGTTTACCTCCAAATGTTTTCTTGGCAAACACCTATGGGTTTTTCAAAGTTGTGAAGCAAACATTCCAAGTAAGAAAAATACTGCAACTTAACAGAGGAATCTAACTATTGACTTCTATGTTGCTCTCATCATAGCCTTTTCTCTCCCTGCAGCTTCCTTAAAATCATGGAATCATAGAATCATTAAGGTTAGAAAGGACCTCTAAGATCATCTAGTCCAATCATCAACCCATCACCACTATGCTGCTTTTCTGAGCTGCTGGAAATTATACATGTAACAAAAGAAAGCAATAAAATCTTTATTGTGAAAAAGAATGGCAGTATTTTGATCATTATTATTAAGACACCATCACTGGGAGGAAAAATCTTCTTGTGTAACTGAGCCACGTAATATCTTTATTAAGTACGACCAAGTTCTGCCAAACAATGAAGCTGATTTGTCACAATCAAACACCTAGTTATACTCCACCTATCTGGAGGCCAAGAAATGTTCTTGGTCTGCATGGCTTCTAGGGAGGAATCATATGGTTGGTGCTTGGCCATTTCCTCTGCTGCTGGATTTTCTGTGCTTAAGTCAACTCTGCCTGTCCCTGTGTCCCTGCATTTCAAACAGGTTGCCGTTCCTTTGAAGACTGAAGCTGCTTATTTCCTATGTAAATTCAAAAAGCCCACAAGTAATCGAAGTCTGTGTTGACTGAGGCCTCAAAGTCCAAATTACAATATTTATAACAGGTCCAAACATGAGCTAATGCCAAGAAACTACCATTTTTTTCAGACAACAATTGATCAAAGCCGAGAAACTCCTGATACACATTAAGCAACCCTTTGATTTTCCATTCCTTGAAAATCCTCTGCCCACATAGCTCAGGAGATGATAGTTTGCTCTTTCAATCAATTATTTCCATTGAACAGAAACTCCCCTGCACTTCTCTTTCTTCCCATAGAATCTACTTGCTCCTTTCTCTCCTGCTTTCAAATCACTTCCAATATTTTCACAACTTTCTTTGGTCATTCCTCCACCTGTAGAGAGGACACTTGACAAAGTGTTGCCACAAAATGTCATATTTTAATTTTGAATTTCCACGGCCATGATGTTGGCATCTTCTATTAGCTATGTGTCAGCTGTAACAGCAGGCCACTTCACGTGGACTACAAAACCTGCTGGACATATGGGAAATAAGGCCATGTTAGGTGCCATCACCAGTGCTCAGCACACTGAGGAAGGTGAACTGTAGAAAAACGAGTTCATTTATACAAAATGATGTGAGAAAACTTGTGACAACACTGGAAGTGAAGCATCTGTCTCAGAGATTTCCTTTTAGTGTCTGCTCTGCAGCAAAACTCATGCTGTATCCTGAGGTGCTGCCCCAAATACGTATGTAAACTTGGTTTTTACCTCTGTAAGCTGAGCTCTTTTCTTTTCACGCTGGTCACAGTCTCTGCAGGAGGGCAGCAAATTGCAGGGTTTATAATTAAACGGCTCATTCACAGTCACAGTCACCTGCAGGAGGCAAAAATGAGCCAGCCCTGTAGGATCAGGTAAAAAAATCACTCATGCTTTTGCTGAAGCTGAACTTGATTGAACTTGATCTTGTTGGTTGAAAAAATCAGTTTCCTCATCATAAACAGAAGAGAGGAAAAACAGATTACACCAATTAACAAAATAAATGAATAAATAAATGAATCATCATCAACAACAATAAAAAGCATTGCAAATAGACATATAAAAAATGCTCCCCTAGCTAATTGTTGTTTCCTGCTTAACTCCTGTTCTCCATCCAGAGTTCTGTCAGCACATTTTTCAAGTATGTCTTAGGTGCTGAACATCTTTCTAATGTCAGTTTGACTGCAGAAATTCACTGTATTTAACCTGCCTCAATGTACTGCAACGGATGTGCATATTTACATGTATGTTTGGTTCTGTGTATGAAATAGAGGGACATGCATTTGTGGGTATATATGAAATGTATGTGCAAAAATATATCTATGGAAATTAATATATGGAAATGCATATGAACACATCTGCATGCATATGGTGTGCATTTGTCAGAGGTTTAGGGTTAGACTGTCACTTTGTACCACTTATGACATATTTCTCCTTGACCACTGTGTGGTTCATGGCAGTGACTCTCGTTGCAGGGATATACTTACACACTCAGGCAGGTGCAAAATGTTAAAGCATTTCTGGTACCAATCAGAAAAATGCCTGTCACTGCTGACTCTGCTCAGGACACACTGAAAAAGGAATTTCAGCCCCTCTCCTGCATTGACTTCGATGTTTAGGCCTGCACCTTAATTTTTTCAGAGATCTTGACTAATTAACCAAATAACTTGATGATGTCCTGCAATAAACAAGTGTTTAACACCTGCCCAACTGCTGCTGCCAATAGTTACATATTTACATAGTAGAAAACTTGTGCTTGCCATGTTATTTACTTCAAATTTCTACAAATTTGGCCTTTTACTTTAAGGGCTTTTAGAATCAGTGGGAAGCGGTGGTAGTGAGGATTCAGCCCTATTAAAGGAGATTGTACATACTCAGCAGGAGTCAAGAGATGCTGATTTTCAAATAGGAAGTGAAGGAAGGGAGCTCAGTTGCATGGTTGACTTCTCTTGAGAGGATTAGTAAAGAGGCTGATGAGTGACTTAAGGCTGACTACTTCATTCCCCTGGGTCTCTTTCTTGGTATTACAGATGTAATAGGTACTCATCTTGCTAACGAGCCAGAGTAATGAGTGATGTTCATTACTAAAACATTACATGCATACTGTCAGCAGTGAGTTGATGTTATTTCACTGTGTCCTAAAGGAAGACCAGAAAGAATTATTTTGTCCATCCAACATGAAGTTCTTCATGGCCTCAGCTTAGGAACTGTATTTTTCTTCCATGTCATCACAGAGTCATACAATCATAGAGCATCCCAAGCTGGAAGAGACCCATAGGGATTACCAAGTCCGACTCATAAGTTAGCTCCAGAACTTGGTAGGAAGTTGGTCTACATATGGGGCTTGCAAGCAAGATGGATTTTTGAGACTCAGATACGTAGAAGGCTTTTCGGATAACCATGAATGAAAATAGTTCTGAGCAAGCAAGCAAGCACCAGGAGAGGTCATCCATATGGGTCCCATGAAGACTCCTTAGTGTGTCTTTGGTTAGTATTTCCTTAATCTGCCTGCTAATTTTATACATTGATGGCATGGGAAATGTGGGACTAGGAACACTCCTGGCAGGAAGGATGGAGAAGACTTAGGACATGCTGTCACATGCTGCTGATGAAGATGAGCTGGATCATGGCTCAGGAGATGGGGGATTAGGATAATTCCCTCAAGGCAGACCTACATCTCAGCAACATTTCAGATATTTCAGGATATCTCACAGTGGGCCTCTAAAGCTCCAATTGGAGACTTACGGTCTCCGGAGGATGAGCTCCTCCACTTGGAGAGTTAGCATGACAGATTTCCATATAGCAGTAATAGCATCATAGAATCACAGAACTGTTTCATTTGGAAGGGACCTTTAAAGGTCATGTAGTTAAACTCCCCTACAATGAACAGGGACAGTAATAATAACAGGTTTCCCTCATGGGCTGGTATAAACTAAAAGGTTTTAGCCGATCTAGCCATGGACTCCTCTTATTTTGACTGAACACACCAATTGTTGAGATGGGTTATGCCAAGCACCATATGCTGTCATCTGCTCGTACCTGCAGGTGTCACAGCAGGGATGCATCACAGAGAATTGGTCTGAGGTCCAATTAGTTCCAGTGAGATCAAGAGTAGCCATTACTTCTGGGGACATGCTGAGCTGTGATGGCTCTGGACCAAAGTCCTGGAGAGCAGCAATGTTGGATCAAATTTGGCTGACCCCCAAGCCTCCTGCAGACCTATCCATAAAACTAAAAGGACTATTCCTATAGCCTATACCTGTAAAACTCCGGGTGAAGGAGCAGAGTCTAGCAAATATGTTTCTGCTGGAGGATTTCAGCCATTCAAGGGTAAATGCCAAGGAATTTAATATCTCTAGCTCAACTCATTAATTGTTGTCTTTCAGGAGTGATTTGCTCAACTACTTCATGCACTGAACCATGCTCCTGGAAGTGATGGAGGTGGAAGGGACATCGGGGTGAGACTGGGGTTAGCTTTGCATCATGTGGGCAGGGGAGCATCAGCATCCCCCTGGCCCCAATGGAAACTGTAAGCCAGCATTGCTGCCTTCTGCCATTCATAGCCTCATAGAATTGTTTAAGTTCCAAAGGACCCTTAAAGGTCACCTAGTCCAACTCCCCTGCAATGAACAGGGACAATTACAGCTAGATCAGGTTGCTCAGAAAATAATCCTGCCTAATGTAATACATTTCAGCCCCTTTTGACATACACTGGGAAGAGGGCAGCAAGGCTTTTTTTAGAGATACTCATGGAAAATCAGACTGGGGTGCACAGAAAAGTCTTCATGCCTTGGAAATATGCATAATGATGGAAGGTGGTTTTAGAGTACCAAGAAGCTACAAGCTAAAGGCAAATAATGGATCTGAGAGGGAGAAGTTTGGTCCTAGATTATAGCTCTTCCAGTGCAGCAGCTTGCAGGTCCAGGAGAGGTGTTTCCTTGCACCTGAGTGTGATGCAAACCACACGTGGGGCACTTTTAAGAAGCAGACATTGCTAGAGTTTACACCTCTTTTATTAGAAATAAGACACAATCATTTTGTGCTCTGAAAACTGTACAGAAAAAAAAAACTGACAAACATAGGAGGGAAGGGAAGGCATGGAATGGGGCAGGGCAGGGTGAGGGAAAACAGAATTAACTGGAGGAATTGAGCAGAGAAAGTCGAATATCAACAGTTATTAAACAAACATTTATCTCTGTAATTACATAACACCGTTAATGTCCTGCAAATCGGCTGGAGTGAATGGGTGAGTGGGAAAGGTCTGGGGAGAAAAGGGGAGGTTTGGTTGGGCATGGGAGGAGAGGAAAAAAAAAGAAAAAAAAAAGGTTTAAAACACAGTATAAAGATATCTGTGTGCTAAAATTCATTATGTGTAACTATAATAATTACAATATCATACAACCCAGCATCTGAGGGAGGCCTTTGTGCTTTCCTGTTTCATAGAATAATCTAAAATTGGATGATACTATCACAGTCTTTATAAGTAATAATTTTCTTTATTTTTAAAATGTTTGGATTTGTGGGGTTTTTTTTTAGTTTTTCTTTCCATTCATCCAGTATGTTACACACTTAATGGCAAGGTAGATGCCACTGCCCTTTAAGACCAAAAACCCACATGGCCCAATGGAAAGAGGAAGCAGAGACGTTTGGATGTCAAGCAATGTCTCTCAATGAGAGAAGCAAGGCTGGGGTCAGTGATTGGTTCACCTCTTGTATTCATTCATTTGCCCTAAAAATGTTAAATAATAAAAAAAGGAGAAACTCAAACACACTGTAACAACGCAGACCCTGATCAACTTTTACTGCTGTCTGGAACAATATGGCTGCTCACAAGCAGAAGTTTGCCACAGCATGTCTCCAAAGCTGGGAGAGTTGTTCCAAATGTCACAGAATCATAGAATATCCCAAGTTGGAAGGGAGCCATAAGGATCACACTGTTGGAAATGGTAGGAAAAAATAAAAGAAATAAAAATCCTCTTGAAATGTCAGTGGTTTGTTTTTTAAGGTTAAAAATATTGCACAACACTTTTGGGTGTGAAATGTAGAGAGCTTTTATCTCCTTTTGTAAATAACTCTGAGAAATGCCTAATGAAAAAAAAAATTGCTATTCTTTAAATATTGAAATAAAAAACATTTTATGATGAAAAATGTCCCACTCTACTGACCAGCTCCACCTTTTTGTTCTGGTAGGAGTATAAACCTGCCCGTTTGCTCTGGGCACTGGGGAAGGAGAAGAGCCAATGAAGGGAAAATAATCACAACTGAAAGTGAATAAAGCAAAGCGAAGTATTGCAAGTGAGCAGCAATGGGGCTGCGTGTTCCCACCATCCCAAACTTATCATGCAGCAACTTGCCTTCCACCTTCAGTAGGTGGCATCCTCACCCCATGCCTGTGTATTCGTACGGCACAGAAAGGCATTCGAAACGACAAGAGCCAAAGAAAGGAAAGGTCTCGGGTTTCAAGTTCTCTTTTTATTGAAGAAAAGAAAAGAAGAAGGAAAAAAATAGATTATTTTTTTGTTTGTTTGTTTGTTTCCAAGTGGACGTTATTCGTGTTGTCAGTTTGTCTCAATGTCCTAAGGCAACATCTCTGTATACCAAATATCTCCAGGTACATTGGTGGATCTGTCTTTCCCTCTTTCTCTCTCTGCCTTCCAGGGAGGAGCAGCTTGGAACAAATCTGAGTCCAAAAGGAAGGAAAAGTAACAGGAAAAAAAAAAAAAAAAAAAAAAAAAGGAGGCCAAGCAGACCTTTGCAAGGCCCGTGCTGAGTTTATCTATGTAACAGTCAGTGAAATGACCTACATTCTTCTTGTTGGTCTGTTTTTCTAACACCTTCAACCTTTTCCCTGGAGACTGGGCGAGCAGATTTTGGAGGTGGTTCCTTTCTCCAGTGCTTATCCCATCCCTTAGGGTGCACAGGAGCTCCACCATGAAGGGCTGAGAGGAGAAAGCCCCACCTTACCTCTCCCTCTAAGCCATAGGTGATGTGACTCTCGCCACCACTTCCCCCCGACCCCCTTAGGGATATGCTGCAGAGATGCCAGGACACCAGATCATGTGATAGCATGAAGAAGTGGGGACGTTTCCTCAGCCACCGCTTGACAGATCCCAGCTCCTTCCTTCTCAGATGAGATGATGAGGGAGAGGTGGGAAATGAGGACCAGCAAGGGATGCCATAGGTTGTGTCTCTTCCAGGACCTACAGCCACAACGCATCTCGGTGAGGCTCCCGCCGATGTCACCTCCTGTGCTCCCCAGACAACCTCTATCTTCTTGGCTCATGGTGGTGGTTTCTGGGTGTCCTTCTGCAGCTCTCCGTGGCACAGCAGGAAGGGTCCTGGCGTATGGCAGTGGCCCCAAAGCATCTCGACAGGGCTCTTCCCCAACAGCTCCTCCCCACCCTCTGCCTCCTCCTCGCTCTCTTCCAGGCTCACTTCTTCTCCAGTCCTACCTGGCAAAGCTTGTGTTGTCCTGAACCTACATCTACTATACTCTATAAAGCAATATTTCCCCACTCTGCTGAGAACAATACAAAAGTTACTCCGTCTTACCAAAGGTTTCAAAAGAAACCAAACACTTCTCTCGCTCGGTTCCGATTTAATTTAATCATTTCTTTAAAACGTGGTTTTGTTTGTTTGTTTCATTTGTTTTCTGGAAAAAAAAGTCCCTTTCTTCCCCTTCCGCTCAGACCTCCGTCTGAAGGTCAATAATGTCTTGTCCCACCAGAGGGATGGTGGCCCCTGTTTTCTCCCACTCTACAGTTTTTAGTTCTAGGGGAGATTGTGCCACAGGTTCGATGTCCTTTTTAACCCATGACGGTGGGGACTGGACTTTCCTGATTCCTTCCCAGGGTCTCTTGTTTGGTGTTTGCTGTTTTTCTTGCTGCGAGAGGAGGAAAGTGTAAAAGAAAGAAAAAAAAATAAGAGAGAAATAAAGGTTAGATAAATGTTAGATGCAACAAATGCTATTTTTTCACTTTCCTTACTCTTACACCAAAGTAAATCTTTCTCATCCAAGATAATGTGCGATTTCAGTGAAAATTTCACTTGGTGTCTATTTTCAGGAAGAAAAAAGCTTTTTTCTTTTGCTGTCTCTAGCACAGTACCTAGATACTTCAGCTTTCATCCAAGGGTTTTGCCATTCACAAATCCACTGGAAAACTGAAAACAATTTCAAGAATTTAACATCATTTTCTATTACTACAGGAAATCCCTGTGTGAAAATGCAGATTATGTTGAGGTCTCTTTGAATGTACACTGACTGCCTTTTACGTACATTACATAGCACAGCTATTTATGGGCAATGGAACTGCAGTATGCTGGCTACTTTGCCAGTGAACTCATGCTGTTAGATGGGTTGTAATGTCAGCTCTGAGGCTGAAAGCATTGCCGTCAGCTCTACACAAAGCCTTCAAGGGTATATTGACTGTTATTAGTCCCCTCCTATGCTAGTGTCCCACCATGGATATCAGTCCTGGGAATGCCTTTCAATGTTTCTGCTGGTTTGCAACTACGTAAGACCCTGTAAAATGGGTGAACTCTTGAAGGGGGGTCCATGCAACGATTTTAAATGAGCCGTTACACTAAACTGGCACCCTCCACCAAGAGTGATGGTTTTCACTATTAATTATCCCCTCAAAACACTCCAATACTGGGTGAGAAAACGTTTCCACTACCCGTGGCAGGAGAACAGAGCTCTTTTGAGCCATCTGCCAACAAGAAAGTGGAGACTGGCAGAAGGGGTGGGAGGAATGGCAGATGCATGGGAGTGACAAGGAGGGAAGAAGTCTGGGAATAAGATGAGGAGACATGCATGGAGATCACATGCAGTCCAGGATGATAATGTTACCAGAATATATTGATGAGAGGAGATAAAGCCACACATAGACTATGATTACACTGTAGGATGCTACAGAGATGAGTGATGCCCCATTTGAAACCTAAATGCCCATTTGATACACACTAATCCACCTGATTTGGATTTTGAATTTGTTCCTCCCTAAGAGCTTTTAGGTGGCCTGTGATTTGCAATGACAATGAGAAAGACACTGCATCTTCATCACAACAGGGTTGGCTTTCATCACCTCACTCAAGCCACAATTTCTCCTTTTCTAAACTTTCACCCATTATATAAGGTGTGTTTGGAGTTGCCCCTGCATCCTGGCAGGGATCTTCTCTGAAAGTGTGGTAATGCATTGCAACAGGCTGCCCTGGGAGGTGGTGGCATCACCATCCCTGGTGAAGAAATGTGGAGATGGGGCACTTGGGGACATGGTTTAGTGGGCATGGTGGGGAGGGGTTGATGGTTGGGCTTGATGGTGTTAGTACTCTTTCCAGCCTTAAAGATTCTGTGATTCTATAAGTGATAGGCTCAGGGAGAAGTCCTCTCTCCAATGGGATGTGAAAACATTCTGAAATGATCATTGTTTTAATGCAAGGGGAGAAAATATAACTTTTTATAAGAGCTTTGAAAGAAAGGGCTTTTTTTTAATCAAATTTTGGAAAATTATTGTTGAGAAGAATGCAAAACACCAGTTTTTAAATTCTGCAGCTGTGGTTTGCACTAACCCTTATGACACACAGGTTCTCTTATGCCCTGTGTTATTCTTGCTTTATTCCATGCCATAGTACAATTCTGATTACTAGCAATATGACAGAAAAGATGATACAACTGTAGACTAATTCCTTTATTTATTTTGGAACTCATGTAAGAATTACAGTTAGTAAAACCTAAAACCTTTTCATCTCTGTGGGTGTTATAATGAGACATATTCAAGCCTTCCTGAGGTGAAATTTTTACCTGTGGTGTTTCTGCAGACCATTAGTCTGCCATGAAAAGATGCAGTGAGGTGGTGAACATAAAGACAAAAGCACAAATGGAGCAAAAACTGACATGAAACTGTAAGTTTTCCAAAAGATGAGGAATAAAAACCTTCGCCACAGTTGCTCTTCTCAGTGAAAAATATTTTTTCTCCTATAATGGTTTCAGTGCCTTACTGACGTCCACTGCTGTGTTATTTAAAAGAGAGCAGCACAAATGATCATATGCTAAAGTTTATAAATAATTCCATCTTTTCTTTCAAATGAAAGCCTTTCTTTGATGGCACTTTTACATTCACCTTCAGCATCAGGTCCTTCTATTCCCAACCAGACTCTGTTTTAACAGTCCCTATGCCTGCCATGCTCCTGACCATTAGCCTCTCCTTCACAGTGTGAATCTTCACACTGCATCCAGATCTCATCATATAGACTGAATGCAATTAGCAAACCACAGAGCCTTTGTAATGAATGAGCTACGGAGTCAGATCAGCTGTAAATCCATATATGGAACTGAAATAGGAAAAAAATGAATAACTCATGAGTTCAGATTGACAACGTTGACTTCTGATCGGATATGTCACTGAGGAATAAGACATATGGGTTGCAATAATGACTCAGAAGTGATAAAAAAAAGCATTAAACATTGGTAATTATTAAGAAAAGATTAATGATAGAAATCATAAGGAAAGGAAAAGAGATTGAAAGAGAAAACATCATTGTGACAGTGCACAACTTCACTCAGCACCTTGATTATATCATATGCACTCCATGAACTTCCCAACAGACCTTCTTCCCCACCAAAAAAAAAGGTACAGTGCAATCGAAGAGGGTGAAACATGAACAAAGTTATGGAGCGTGTTCTGTAGGAAGAAGAGTCATAGATGCTTCAGGCTTTTCAGCCCTGAAAGATGGACCTGCTAGAGGTATGACACTTTGTGGCATTATTGATGGTAGGAGCAGGCTACTGATGGTAGTGATCATCTCTTCCAACACAAGAGCTGTTGGACTTGATCTTAGAGGTCTTTCCAACCTGAATGATTTAATGAAGTGACAGCATTCTGCTTCTTGTGGTCTTTCAGCACTAATCACTGGAGGATGAGGTTGATTTCTTGAGGCTGCATTATATGACTGCCCTGTTCTTTAATTTTCCCAAGTCACTTTGACTCTGAAGAGGAGAGGAGACAGGGCCAGACTGTCCTTGGGTCTGTTGTTCCTATCTGGTTTATCAGTGTAATGGACTGATGATAAGTTTATTGATTTCAAAGCCAACTGAAGGCAAGAAAATGAAGTGGAATCTCAAGCGATCACCAAATAGAGAGGGGAGGCTTGCCTTTAGTTCTCACTTCTCATAAATGAATGAGAATTTTCTCATAATGCCATGAGTGAAGGTGGGATGCATCAGCTAACCACTACCATAGAATCATAGAATATCGCAAGTTGGAAGGGATCCATAAGGATCATCAAGTCCTACCATGCACCAGAATCCCCTAGAGCAGTGTACATGACCATGTCCCTGCAGTAGTACAGAAAGGCTGCATTTGTAAGAAGTAAGATGAGATAGGACAAGAGGAAATGGCCTCAAGATGTGCCAGGGGAGGTTCAGTTTGGATATGAGGAAAAACATCTTATCTGAAAAGATTCAGGTCAGGCACTGGAACAGGGTACCCAGTGAAGTGGTGGAGTCAGTGTTCCTGGAGGAACTCAAGAAACGTGGAGATATGCCACTGAGGGACATGGTTTAGTGGGCAATACTGGTTGGACCTGATGATCTTAGAGGTCTTTTCCAACATTAATGATTGCATGATTCTATGAACTAAGCAGGTTAAGTGCCATCAGCCAGGCTGAGCTCTGGCAAGTATGCTGGCAGACTAATGAAAGTCTTCCCCTCTTGGCATGAGAATCATTACCAGGCTCCTGGGAAAAGCTTCTTTTCTTTCTTTCCCTCCATATATAAGTGTTTTTAATTGCATCTCAGTCATATACAGAAATGCCTCTTGGATCATGCTTCAGGTGGCACTGTCCCCCAGCCACGCTGAGGGGTCTAAGCAGCCCTAGCAGATAGGGGAAAACTGAGCTACGTACAGAAAAGAATAAAAATGAAAGAGGTGGTTGGGTAATCTGCCTGAAAAAGGCCCTGGTGCTGGGCCAGGGCTTGGTGCCTTGGTGACAGCCAGGAATGGGCCAAGATAGGAGCTGAAAGCAGCAGAGCATGCTCTGCCAGTAACTCAGTGAGACAGAACCATTACTCTGGCTTGACATAGCCCAGGAGCTTCTGGGCACTGGGGAAGGGAAGAATGTTTATCGGTTCCTGGCTGGTGCCAGGATGGCAGAGCACAGTGCTTTGAATGAGGGGTTGGGAAGGGAGGGATGCCAAAGATAGGGTAAAATCTGACATATGGGGCAAATGAGTCTTTATCACAATGAAATGTGCAAGCTTCTAAGCTGCATCTCCTTTTTTTATTTTATTTTTTTTTTTCCTTCTTTCTTTGTTTCCTTTTTCCTTGCCTTTCAGTTTATTTATTTATTTTTAATACCCAAATTTTATGGCTACCCTGAATGACCCGAGAAGGAACTCAGTGCTTTCTACAGAGCACTCTGAGATAACTCCCCTGGAACCAGCTATTTCCACGCTGTGTTCATCGCCTCTAGTGTCAACTTGAAGGATATTTCGTGACCCAAATGGTCTCTCCCCATGACACTGATGACTCCAGGACTAGAATGAAGTTATTCAGAGCATATAGCAGGGAATCTGAAAGACTAATGTGGCTCATGCTGTCTAATCCATCTCTGGATGAATGTCGATGAAAAGTGATTAGAAAATGGGAAAGCTGTCTTGTTTTTCTTACAGAATGATAAATTTTCCTTTCTTTGTTTGAAATAAGTTGTAACTGCAATTACTTCTTCTTATAATACAAACCTCCAAAGATGATAGTTTATGTTGTGGCTGATTTAACAGAAAAGCAAAATAAGAGGAACTGGCTCACTTTATTTAGAATTTCATGTGGGAAAGAAGCAGCAATAACGCATGCTTTTAAGTTGAATTCATGGAAATCAATTAAAAAACTTGAAATATGTACTCACTGGGATATCAAAGTATGGATTCTGCTTCTGTATCATCTAAAGTTCAGATGGTCTAACCTACAGGGGTTGTGTTGAGCCAGTCTAGCAAGAACATGAACAGAGGCTTAAGAGCTCTATTGCAGAACCTAGAGAGCTCCTTCCATAGACTCATAAAGAAAGAGCTCCCTGTTTGAAGGCTGTAGAGAAAGCCAGTAATCCCACCAAGATGGATGGGCTATTCTCCAGGCTATTCTCTCTCACTGCTAATCTACCTAGTTAACAGATCATCCTATTTCTGCACTGAGGAAGCCATTGGTGAACATGGGCAACTGGGTGTTCCCCAAAAACACTGAAACCATTAAAAGGCTCTTTCACACCTCACAGGGGCACACAGGGATGCCATAAGGGTACCTAAAGCATGATTCCTTAGAGATTCTTTTTCTTAACCAGTCCCAATAACCAGGAGCTGCAACCTGCTGGTGAGCACTGAATAGTTTTGGAGTAGCCAATACCTGGTTTGCAACGAAAGGCAAGGCAGAAATTGCCTGTCAACACAAAGATACTTGGAATAAGAAATGTTGGTGCCAGATATTGGGACATCGTTTTTGGATGGAGGAGCTGAACTGCTGAATGCTGGTACATGGGGCACGAGGTAGCTGACAGATGGTTTATGGCTGAATGAAAGAAAATCTGACATAACTTTCATAACAAAATTTATTGCAGTAGTTATTATACTATACGTAGCATTCCTCCCTATAACTGTTAATGTAATTCGTCTTTTAATAGTTGTCAGTTATACAAGCTTGTAAAAATGCAGGGTATTAACCACATGTCACAGGGAAGACACGCTATTCATAATCAGGGCTTCTTTTTCAGAAGGACACAGGCACTCAATTTTCAGATTCCTCAGTGAGGAACAAGCCTGTGTTTGACACAACCACCACCATCTGAACTTCAACCCGTGCAAAGAGGTTCCCATAGAGAGAAGCCGTATTTTCCCATCCAGGAGCAGAGCTGCCAGCTTTTGAGACAGCACAAAAAGAAGTGCAGGTAGCCATCAAGCAAGGGAATTAATTGTGTTAAGCAGCAGAGCATGCCAGAGAGACACACAGCTCTGAATAGCAATGAGTTACAGTGCTGATCAATAGTCCTTTTTTTCTCACTACTCTGTTAGATGCCAAAGCAAGTGCTGGTGGGATGGGCACATCCTGCAGGTGTCTGAAGGGACAAGCTAAGAATGTGAAGAGGAAAATAAAGTAGAAACAGTAATAGAGCAGAAAATAGGGAAATGCCACAGAATGGCATAAAAAGAGTGCATATATTTTTCCACTTGGTTTTGGAGCAGTACTGGTCCAGGACCAACAGAGAGTTGAGACTGGATTTCAGAACTGAACTGAGAGCTGCATTACTGAATGAGTCCAGAGCCTTTATGTGAAGTTCAGGACAGGGTTACAGACAAAGCAAAAGTCTTTTTAGCTGCCGAGAGCAGCTAATAGGAAAGAACAGGCAGGGTAGTGAAATTTGCCAAGCATTGTTCAGCGTGGCTTTTGCTGACTCTGCAGAAATAAAGATCTGCTGTTTGAAACAAAGGCAAAGCCAGATGCTGGGAAGGAGAGAGGAATATGTATGTGATTCAAACTTCTCTAATGGAACTGGATCAAAGGGCTCCTGCCAAGGGGGAAGTCAGGAGTGACACTTCTATCATTTTCAAAGCTGGCATTAAGCACAGAAGAAACAAAGCCCTGGCTTACCGTAGAGGCTACAAAGCCTCTGCTTTCATGCCATGCAGTTGTAGAGCATGGGGGCCCCTCCTGATGTCCATCCCAAGTGCTGGAATCTCTTTAGCAATTAACTCACAGGGAGAAGACACTTAACCCTGACAATACAAATCTGTGCAGGAACATCTTTCCCATTCAGTACAAAGCAGTCTGAAAGTAGCTACTGTCTTACTTTAATGTGGATGGTTCTCAGCTGAATTAATAGAGACCATAGGAAACACATGCATGTATGGGAAAGAAGGAAAAAAACTGCCTGGAGGTTGCCAGGTAAAGGGTAGATTTTTAAAGTGAGAAACAAACTCGCAGCAAGATTGCCAGCAAGGGGATTTACATTTTTAGCAATCAGGTGACTAAATCACAACACAAAGTGATGGGAGCAAGCAAGAAGTACCAAACTAGCCCTTCCACATGCACCTATTTGGGCAGCAAAATGTGCCTTAAAGATGCTACAAAGGGATATCTATTATCCTCATGGCTTGGATGAACTCAGGATGGTTGTGTTTCAATCCTACAGGATGTGCCCATCGCACCAGCACTAATGGAGTAAACAGCACTGTTGTTCAGAACTAATTTTAAGACTCATTTCAGTGTTAAAAGTGAAGGCTTAGGGAATCCAAGATGCTGAGAGCACTTATAATTATTTAAATCACTCAGGAATATGTGTGGCATAGGAGGCTGTTTTGCTGTGATGCCAATCTTGCTTTGATTGCCTCCAAACTTTTGATCCCTCCATGCTTCCTGGCTGCAGATAAGTTGTCTAAAGGATAAATATTCAGGCCTCTTGGATGCTTCAGCAGAAATGGCTCATTGATGGTCTGCTTGGGGTCTACACAGTACTCAGCTTGGTCCAGGGTAAATTGGAAGAGCAACAGTATGCAACATCCATACATTAGATGGCTGCAAGTCAGCTGAGAGGAGGATAAGCAAGTAAATCCAGATGTTCCTGAGTCAAAGTCCCTTATGGGGACAGAGGTAATCTATCCCAAAGTACAGCTTAACAGAAGTAAAGGAGTCTTGTCAGCAATCCTGTAATTTCCATTTGAATAAGGGCAGATTTAAAAAAAAATGAAATCATCCTCATCTTCCTTGCCTCATCTAAACTTGAAGACTTCAGGAGAGTTGAAACTGAATACAGCCCATGATAACATCATACAGAGGTCTATTAAAGAATGAAACATCTGACTTTTCAACTCGTAGTCATCAGATTTTGCTGTATGTCTGTCTGGTAATATTCTGATATTAACATTCCCTTTCACTGAAAAGTTAGCTGTGGGTAATAACATCAATATCCTTAATTAGTTAATAATGACACGAATGCATGAGATCTATTTATTCTACTGCAGCAGTATGGTGGTCTAGGCTTGAATGGGTTGATGGTTGGACTAGGTTTTCTTAGTGGTCTTTTCCAAGCATGATGATTCTATGATTCTACGAATGTAGGTAGATGAACAGTCTTGAATGCTTTGAACAGACATCCTGCTGGAAAATGTCATTTTAATTATGAATAGCTGAGCTTACTTCCAGTGGGAGCATTTTTAAAGCTGAGATTCACATATAAGAAAGTCCATGCCATATGGAAAAGATTTCATGGACTAAACTGATAATAATAAAACCCGCAGAAAACCAAGCACTTTGTCCAGAGAAGAATATTATTCTGTGTTAGTGAGGCTCAGAGTTAGTTTAACATTAGCAGCACACTTTGGTTTGTGGAAAAACAAACTGTTACAAACACTGATGCCACAAAATTTCCTGCGAAATGCATTAAAGGTGGTCATGCAGTATTCCCATTCTCCTAATATACTATCTCTTTCATAAGGACAAGACTTCAAATCATACAGGAGAGATTCAGGTTGGATATTAGAAAAAAATTACTCTCAGAAAGAGTGGTAATGCATTGGAACAGACTTTCCAGGGAGGTGTTGGAATCACTGTCCTTGGAGGTGTTCAAGAAACATGGGGCTGTGGCACTGAGGGACAGGGTTAGTGGGCATGATGGTGATCAGTACTGGTGGTGGTGGGTCAATACTTGGACTAGAAGATCTTAGTGGTCTTTTCCAACCATACTGATTCTATGACTATGATTCTAAGGAGAGCTTGTTTAGGCTTGGATTTCTTGGGATGCTCTGATGGTGTAAGGCTGTTTCTCTTTCAGCTGTACATGACACTGAGACTGTTGTCTCCCCATCCTCACCTAAAGGAGCAGAGCCTTCTGCATCCCTTTTTGCCTCCTCACTGTAGAAGAGAGATCTTCCACCCCAGTGTAAGGGAGCAGAGAAGTCTGAGCAAATGCTCCTAGGCTGCTGGATGAGGGGAAAGCAGAATTCTTCCCCACACCTGCCTCCATGTCTGTAGGAAGAGAAACAAACAGAGGCACTTGTCAAGGCTGTCTCTAATTGGGCTTGGGCCATTCTCAACTCAGTAATACCTCTCAGAAATTGATGTTGTAAAGCTGAAAAGCTGAACAGCTCAAATGCATAGGAGGCTCTGATAATGTTCTCAGGTCTGCCAGTAACTATTTTGGGAAAAGGGCAGCCTTCTTAATCTTTGAACTGTACACTGCCATGCCACTTATCCAAAGTTTAAACATGTCATTGTACTTGGAGAGGCAGAATATATGTGTTGGTACAAACCTTCAGATCTCTGCTAAAAATCTGCTAAAAATCATGTTTTACAACTGAAGTTGGAGAAACTCTTGACAATAAACACATGTGATGGTTGAATTCTCTATCTCCCTTCCTAAAGAGACAGAAGTTTTGTTGTTCTTCTTACTCCCATTCTTCTGCTGGTGCTTTCTTCCACTGTAATAACTAAGCTGAAATGTGTCTAATACAATGGAACAGTCAGTTTTGGCCTATGTGCTGAAGTACTATGATTTACATCAAAAATAAAAATCAAACCAACCCCTAAATAGAGGTCAGCACCATAGGAGTTCCCAAAGGCAATTTCTCCTATGTAGACATTTAGTCCAAGTCTCAGCAACAGCTTTCTGACCTTGGAGCTGAAAGAGGAGAGATGAATTGCAAGAAGATAGGGAAAAGCTTCGTGTCTTGGAAAGGACGTAGGACAGTGGGATATGCTGCCAGGATAGGCTAGAAAATTGCCAGGCTGGAGCGAGATGTGGTAGCTTGACTTTGTGGTTACTTATTCAAAAGTGAAATCAAAGATACAGCAATGCAGGCAGATAGCCTGCAAATAGTAAAGGTCCCTTCTGCTCTATGCTACTATGTGAGAAAAGATTTAAGGGTGTTCTAGGATCCTTATGACCTTGTTCATGCCAAAAAGGCAAGGAGTTTACTGCTGGTGCATGTGTTTGGAGCCGTGCATTATGGAAAGGCCTGGGACTAGTCCACAGTGCTTTCCAATGCAAAACAAAAGCCAGAGTTATGCTAACATTACTTTCATCATTTCCACCAAAAGAAATTCTCCATCATTTTATAACCTAGACATGCATAAAACATTTCTTCTGTTGCTGGTTTAATCCTGAATATCATCAGTTTGGTTTCGCAGGACAAGCTGAAGATGGCACATGATTTCTATTGGAGTCCCTAGCAGCAAACAGAAGAAAAAAGAGTGAAGAAAGATATTTATTTTCCTATGTTCTGCCTTGACTGTTACTAAACCAATAGCCACTACTGACTTACAGATACTGATCTTTGCAAGCTTCCCCTCCAGGATAACACCCAAGGAATAAGGCTCAGTCAATATACAAAGGTCACCTTCCCAGCTTTCTATCAGTTCAAAGCTCTTTGTTGCTGACTCTGGCAACTTAAATTCTAGATAGATTCAGTTGCATCTCTGAAATACCAAAAACATCTCAATCTATAAAACCCTCCTGCAAACATAACACAGATTAGCTTTGACATGGTATTTAGGCATTTGAGGTTTTTACAAATGAGGCATACCTAAATAGAAAAAAAGCACAGATAAAAAATTCAGTGAGATACTTAGGGATTTCAGGGCAACATATGCTTCTTTCATCTGAATCTCTCTGCTAGATTTACTATTTCTATTCTATAACACTGGACAGCCCATAATGACACCTTGCCAAGCACAGTAAAATCAGGATTTGCTGGGAACTCATCTCCAGAGCTCAGCACAACTTTGCTGTGAGATCTCAATGCAACCCAAAGGCTCTGAAATTATGTACTGTCACAGACTAAATCTCTTACTCAATCATTCTGCACTCCAGTTCCATGACAGAAACCTCACCAAAATAAACCTCACCTTCCTGGCCATGCTGAAGGTCTGTGCCTCCTGTAACTGACTTTGCTTGCAAATGACCAATAATATTCTAACAACTCATCTTGCCCCTCTCTTTGAGAAAGGGCAGAGCACAAATTACATTTCTTACTGCCAGCCTGACTCTGATCCCTGTTTTCTTCCTTTTGCTGTAGCAAATATACTTCCCTGCAACTCCTGACTCCTGCCTAGCAGACCTAATGTTCTGAGACATCGGGGAGGTGACGTCAGACTGTCCTTTCTTATCTTTGTTATCCACATCACTAACTTCTCAGGCTGCAGATATCTGTTCTAGTTCCAATCCCTCTGAAAAGCTGCAAAATCTTTCCCTCAGCCTGCATTCTTCAAAGACTCTTCCTTCCCTGCTTCAGTTGAGGAAAGCCTCGTATAACATGATCAGCTGCCCCAGTGGCAGCTTAAATCCCATCACTAAGGCTTTTCTCAATAGCTATGCCCACCTTGGACTCTATCTCAGACTCTGCAGGTGGAAAAGAAGATTCCTTCTATCCCTACAAAGCTTTCAGACACATGATTTGATATTTTCAGGTGGCCCTATGTGGAGCCAGGAATTGGACTCAATGAACTTTTGGTCCCTTGCATATCAAGATTCCATTTGATTCTATGATTCTCATTTCTTCCTTCTCTTTGCACTCAGATTTTCCCAAGACTGTTATGGTTTCCAGTTCCTAGTTATGGATGCAGCACTCTGAGATGACCTGAACAGGAATCAAAGAATCATAGAATCACCAAGGTTAGAAAAGGCCTACAAGATCATCCAGTCAATCATTTGAATTGAAAGGGATCCTTAAAGGTCATCCAGTCCAACTCCCTTCAATGAACAGGGACAACAACAGCTAAATCAGGTTGCTCACAGCCTGGAATGACAAGGATGGAGCATCCACCACCTCTCTGGGCAACCTGTTTCAGTGCCTCACCGTCTGTATTATAAACAACTTCTTTTTTATATCCAGTCTAAATCTCCCCCCTTAAGTTTGAAACCATTTCCCCTTGTTCTTTCACAGCAGGATGAATCCTCCTCTGGATGCACTCCAAGAGGTCCACATCCTCTTGTACCAAAGACTCCATATCCAGATACAGAACTCGAGGTGAGTTCTCATTAGTGAGGAGTAGAGGAGCAGGGGCATTGCTCCCTTAGTTCCCACCTTCTGAACTTGAGGGCTGAGTGTAAAGCAGACTCTAGTAAACACTGAGGCAAAAAGTTGTTGAGTACCTCAGCCTTCTCCTTGTCTGTAGTTACCAGCCCGCCTGCATTTATCACTAGGGGGAGATACATTCACCTGAAATTTCCATTTCCAGCTTATGTACCTACAGAAGCCTTTCTTATCCTTCTTTGAGTCCCTTCCCAAGTTCAGTTCCAGCTGGGCCTTGGCCTTCCTTACTCCATCCCTACAAAGCCTGGCAGCAAAGAACTGACACAAACATGGGAAATAGACAAGAAAACAGATTCCATGCATAACGAACAGACATGAGGAAAGATTTTTTTCATCTGGGATGATAATCACTCTGTAGATAAACTAGTGGTACGTTTGTGACTCTCCATGTCCAATGTGGTGCATGTGTTTGTTGCAATGTACACAAAACTCAAAGTAAGGCATTCAGGAATGGCTCCTAAATGCTCCTGCTGGCACTAGTGCGTCTCCAGGAGGTAATGGTTCATGAGGTGTATGACTAACCTTGCTGTCCGTTGTTGGAGACTCCTTCTCCTTCTCTGCATGCTGAAGTTTTCTATTCAGATCTTGGAACATGTCTTGGTGACGTTTTCTTGTGTGCATGATTTTCTGAAGAAAATGCAAGGGCCACAGATCAGCAAAGCCTATTCAGCCATACAAAACCAACATTTCCTCCTCTCAAAGCTACATACATTATTAAAACGTAGATCTATCTCACTGCAGACTAAATCCAGCTTCCCTAGAGCAGCTCCAAAATTCTCTGAGGACCCACATGCAACACTGTAATTTCAGAATAAGATGGTGGGAGAAAGTGAAGAAGTTTAGTTTTTGAACTTATGATTGTACTGAAATTGCAAATGCCAGCTGTCTATGTTGCAAAATTTGTACACTGGTCTACCAGCTTGACTCAGGAAGCTCTGTTACCTTTCTTAACTGATTGCTGACCCTATGCCTGCTCTGTTGCCTCCTTGGCAAACATTTTGAGAGCTTATCTGAATACATAGGATTTAGGCTAAATAAGTTCTATCAGCAGTCACGTCACAGTTTCATTTTCTTTGTAATTTGGTCAGTCTGTATTTTACTTTTACTTTCTACTGACCAGGAGATGAAGGAAATATTTCTATAAAGGCTTCCCTCTGTGTGTGAGAGCATGGTGAAGATTGCTTGCTTGTGCTGTGCCAAGTGGTCTATAATTGGAGAAAGTAGCTGATATAATTTAGGATCAGCACAGAAATGAATCAGCTCACATGCACACTCTGTAACTCAATTTCAGAACAAACTCCCAGTCTTGAGCTCTGAAGCGATTCTAGCATTAAATACAACTCCTCTTGGGCCCTCAGTCTGACTTCGTTTTGGAATAAGGCACCAGCTTTTAAGGGAAGACATGGCTCTGCCATCAAGGATGCCATGATTTGACTAAGTTCTGCACCAGCTCCCAGTAGCCCCATAGACACTCTTTCAAAGCTTTCCACTCCATCCTTTCAGTGTGAATACAGGCATTTCCCTTAGTGTAGATAGGATGTGAGGAAAACATTTTTTACAATAAGGGTAGTGAAATGCTGGAACATGTTCACCAGAGAGATGGTAGATCTCTGGAGACTGTCAAGGTCAGGCTGGACTGGCTGGACCTGCAACCTAATCTGGTTGCAGGTGTTCCTGTTCATTGGAAGAGATTTGAACTAGATGGCTTTTAAGGGTCCCTTCCAACTGAACTGATTTTATGATTCTTTGATTCTCCCGGGCAAATTCTGTGAGGATCATTAATAGGTGTGAAAACCCAGGTTTGGTCATGGTTTGTGACAATGTAGACATATTACCTGCCTTTCTGTCATGCAACAGAGCTTTGGCACAAAAGTCAAGGCATTTTAGATCACTAAGCAAAGGACGTACTTGTGTTTCCTAAATAGGAATGCATTGCAGCCACCTGTAGCCCTTTTCCACTAGCTTATTTGCAAAAGAGATGCTATAAGTCTTGTGCACTCTGACATGGGATCTTCATTTACAAGTGTTTATGCAAAGGCAACAGCTTCATAAATTAAGCATGAGCCAATATAATCTACCCATTTGTTCAGCTGCACAGGGTAAGCCTTATTAAGCAGCCAGTGCAACTCTTTCTGCCCACCATTTTCCAACTTCTTTGGCAAAGGCTGCATTCCAACAAAGGTGGTGGCAAAAAAATGAAGCCGCATTTCCCTTTCTCTCCCTACCCTTCAAGAAACACATTCAAAAATTGATGTACTCACCTCAAAATCTAGTTCTGCATACCGTGATTTCCGTCTCTGGAGATTCAAAGGAAAAAGAGAGGGTGGTGAAGGTTAGTAAGGAACTGAGGGGCACAGACTGAACTGCACAGTAGATGAATCAGAGAGGCTCCTTCTCTTTTTACCTTTAAAGTGTTTCTCTGGCTAATCTTGATGGAAAGTGACAGTCTATAAGAAGGATCACTCACAAAAGTGCTGAAACCCAAGGAAGGCTGAACATGGAATTCTGGCTAATTCAGACCCCTGTCCTAGTTATGATCTTGAAGGTGGT
The DNA here is from genome assembly GCF_019238085.1 of Lagopus leucura. Lineage (NCBI taxonomy): Eukaryota > Metazoa > Chordata > Aves > Galliformes > Phasianidae > Lagopus > Lagopus leucura. The sequence goes on along the minus strand of NW_024962263.1, from coordinate 89,381,816 downwards.
TTTTACAGGATGGGAAGGAAATAAAAAGGCTCAGCCCAGAGAGCTAGCAGAGCTTCTGACCATCAGTCAGTAAAAATTGAAATTTGGGCAGCAACGGCCAAGACTTGCTCTCTGATAATAGGCAAGAAAATGGCCAGGTGCTGAGAAATGCGAAAGCTAGGGCAGACATCAGTGTGAGATGTACAAACTAGGGAAAACTGTTAATATATGTATTGAATTGTTGCAAGTAAGATGGAGAGGGCTGCACTTCTACCAAACCTCTGACATCCTTTTGATGCAAAGAAAGTTGTGGGTCATATTTTAAGTATATGCCAGGCTGGATGGGGTCATGGACTACCTGATCTAATGCCTGCTTTAGTGCTTGGCAACTCTCTCCATGGCAGGGAAGTTGGATCTAGATGATCTTTGAGGTTACCTCCAACCCAAGTCATTCTGCGATGATTCTGTGATACATCTGCAATCAAGCGGATTTTCCTATCTTTGTCACTACTGAAGTCATCAAAATGGCAAACAGAAGAGGATAGATGGAGAAAAGGTAATGCATGTGCCTTGGTCATGTGCCTTGTCCTAAAATGAACAGCTCTGACATGCCAAAGTTTTGATTTTAATTTGCATTACGTTGCAAAAGACAGCTCATCACACAATGGGCTGTAGCTGTGGAAGTAATGAGGGATTTTTAAAACAAAATTATGAAATGGTATCACCTGCCAGGGTTTCCTCACAGTAATATAATTATGGCACTACACAGTCGGCTACATCTGGCCCAACAATCCACTCTGGAAAAATCTGTTACAGCCAGTATTGAGGGCAGGGAACATAATGGGCTTGGAACAGCAATGGAATTCCCATGCTCACCTCCAAGGAGCTCATGGAGAGAGTGGAGACGGTCTCACTCTTGGACACCACACCTGAGTTCCCTGAGTCACCTGTGTCACACAGGCTGTTGGGAATCTGTGACTCGCTGGGGATATTCTGTGGAGGCAGCTGCTGCTGCTGTTGTATCATGGGAGAACCTTGCACCTCACTGCAAGTCATGGTCACAGGTTCCCGTGGAGGACTTTTGACGACAAAACCTGGGTCGGTAGCCATACTGAGGTGGATCAGCCGTGTCTGGGGCATCTGGTCTATATTGATGCTGTATTTGCTCTCATCCTTGGGTGGTTTGGCCCGTAAGGTGGATGTATTGGTAGGCAGAATGACATAGCTGGTGTCCAGTGTTTGTTCTTGTGCCCGAGAGAGTTCTGAGTCCAACTTCTTGAAGATGTCCCCGTCACAGATGTAGATAGACTTGGGTGGTTGATTCTTGTCCTTCTTCAGAGTGAGACTGTGATTGCTGAACTCATTCAGGTTGATGGCCCCCAGGTAGTGCGGGGAGCCCTGAAGATGCAACTTGGACACATTGGCTGGAAGACTGTTAAAGTTTGATGACCCCTTCTGATGATTGAGCTTCAATTTCTCTTCATCCTGTAGCGATGGGCGCTTCAGTGTTCCTGTGATGGTGGAGGTCCTGCAGGCTGTGATGTCTTTATTCAGCACTAGAGAGACAGACAAGTATCCTCAGCACTGCATCTTAGCTTTGGTTAACACATCAATATACCCACTGCAGTCACACCATGCTGGCATGTTCCCTGGGACCTCTCAGAATGAGGCTATAGTGGCAAAATGTTTTCATATATATATTTTTTCCTTTTAGTCCAGGATACTGAATGCAAATCTAAAGCCAGAATAAAACTCCTCATTTTGAGAGAATCCTCTGCATTGAGAATTTCCCAAACCTATCGTGGCCAAAACTCCAAGCTACATTGAAACATATTATCATACTGATAACATTATCTCAAAAAGAAATTATACGTGTTTATTACATGTGTATATATATATATAATACACAGCAAATATCACATACACGTAAGATTCTAGCCCGCAGAGAAGCAGTATTTATTTTAAGTATAAGATTGATCTCATGTCAAAAAAAGATTTTGATTCAGAAATTAGCTGAAATGCAGCATTATCAGCAAGTGTTGTTTCTTTGTTTTAATTTGCTCAAATTCTTCAGGTTGAACTTCTTCCCAGGAACAGTTTCAGGATTAGATTTGATAGTGTACAACACATCACATTTTGTTATAAATTTCTGATTCACTCTCTGGAAAGCTTACATTCCAATCATTATGCCAAGCCTCTGTGAGACATAATTATTTGTTGTTTCTCAATGTGCCTAGAGGACAAAAAGGAGTGCCGTGAATACTCCTAAGTAGGAGATGAAAACTTTTATCTGAGGATGAGGTGAACATGCCACATAGGAGGTACATACAAGACTCACAGACACTCATATCCACGCAACACTGTCTTCAACAAAACATCTTATTCACTTCTAATAAGATTCTGTTGCTCAGTTGATTTCAGGTGGCAACAAAGACCTTAAGAAGATTATGACACAAGCCTTGATTTCTCCAGGAGATGGAAAACACTGTGGGGTAGGGGCAAAATGATGTGGCACTGAAGGATACTTACCCAATGTTTCAGCTCAGTAAAGGAGAGATAAATGAACATCTCCCTTTCTCCCATCTCAGAATAAAATGTTGAGATCTTTTTACCACTTTATTTTTCCAACATTTTTGGGGTAACCAAAAGACCTCTATTCTATTTTATGACAGAGGCAGCACATGGCCGAGGAATTCCATGGGACTGAGGGCATACCCATTTTTCTATCAACTGAAATTGGGGGTGGTGGGTGCTGGGTGAGCACAGAGAATACAGGCAACACAGGGTGATAAAAAAAACAAGTGGAACACAGGGACTTTTTTAAAAAAACCTTTGAAAGCTAGGCACATAGGGCATAATTATGGCAGCCATGGTAATCTTAATGTTGCTACAGGGCACACTAAGATAAATCAGAGCATTATAATGTGTTCATACCATAAGCCGCAGTAGTATGAACCTGAACTCAGACCTTTAGCTCAGCGTCAGTAAAGTTTATTGATCTTGCTCACAGCACGTGCCTGAAGCAGGCTTGAAGAAGCTGGGTGATCTCCAAACATGGAGCAGTAAGCTTCCAAAACTGGGCTATGGAGTAAATGCTAACAAAGAATCCAAGTTACAAGCTTAAGAGTGGTGTCTGACCTATCTGCAATCAGTCAGTTTGAGAGCTGACGCTTCCAGGGCAAACTACAGCCAGGAACCAATTGGCTTATTTATATGTTGTATTATTTAAAGAGCAGATTGCCTAAGAATTCCAATGATGCACCATATAGAGAAGTCCCCAAAATAGTGACTGTTACTAATTAGTTAGTTTGATGCAAACTAATATTATCAGAGGATGATTATCTCTTCAGGCAGACATCAACAAAGACACAAACAGTAGGGATGTAAGGGAGGGAGCAGAGGAAGGGAGATCTAGGTTTTTAGCGAGCTATTAATCAAGGGTCTTCTGCCTTTTGTCTAGGAAGCTCAATTTGATAGCAAAAAATTCTTCAAGAAAGGCTCTGTTGTAGGAGTATGGAGTCTGCCTTGATTTTCAGCACAAAGTGTGCTGAGCATGCATTCAAATCATATCTGGTCTCATGAGCATGCCTTTTGCACATGGCATTTTGGAAGCAAAGTCTTCAGTGTCAGAAAACAGGGAGGAAGATAGATGAGATGAGAGAGTCAGCTAGAAATACAATTAGGGAGTATGAGACAGAGAAATAGAGAAAAAAATGGAGCGACCCTGAAAAAAAGATAAATGGACAGAAAGAGACCATGAAATAAGATATCACAATGATAAGTGAGATAAATATACTATGACTATGATAGGCACAGGGAGAGGGAGTGAGGCTGAGAGAAAAAGAGAAGAAGATAAATAAGATATAGATAGAATATTAGATAGATAAATGATAGTGACAGTGATAGACAATACACAGAAACACAACGACAAGGATAAATGCTGACAGAGATAGAAATACATAAATAACAGGTACAGCAAGACAGACAGCTGAGGACAGAGATAAATAAGTGACTGCAAGATATATACGGAGAGATGCAAGATAAATACATCAGAAGCAGATATATAAATGATGGATTAGATAAAATAAAAGATATAGACATATAGGGAAGGAAGAAGGGAAGAAAGGGAAGGAAGAAGGGAAAGAAGGAAAGAAGAAAAAGGAAAAAAGAAAGGAAGAAAGGGCAATAAAGAGAGTAATACAGAGAAAGAGAAAAAAGAACTGTACACACAGTATGTACTGTCCTTGGCTAAGGAAGATCCTGGTTTGGAAGATGTGAATTATGTGCAAATGCCAAGCGAGCTGGTATTTCTCTTGCTTGGGAAAAGAGAAATCTGGGAAGGTAAATGAAAACCTAAATATCTACCAAAGGGAAAAATGATAATAACAATACAAAATCTCAGCCAAATGCTCAGGCATGCCAGGAGCAGGAGAGGACAAAATCTGCAGAGACAAACAGACAGCAAAGGAGACTTCAGAAGATGCAGACGCCCCTTTGGGATGGGTATTATTGGAGAAAGGCAAAATCTGCCCATGCAGATCTTCAGAATGTGTGTGACTGAACACACAGGAGAAAAGTGCAGGCAAAGAAGGAGAGACCTGACCCACCTCCATATATACAGGCAGCTTACAACTGCACCAGAAATGTGCATGGGGCCAGTGGGAATGTTGGGAAGGCTCTCCAGGTTCCTGACCTCAAAAATACCTTCTGAGCACAGAGCTACCTGAGGCTGCCCCTGATCAGCAGGTGTTAAAGCAAAGAAGGATCACACTTGGAAGAGATGGAGCCCATCTCTTCTTCCTTGATTCTCTTCTCTGCCACTGTGTTACAAGGACCATGGGTAAGAAGTAGTACTTCAGAGCTAAGTTTTTATCTTAGCTAAATGGTCAAGAGATCTGTGGGGGAATGGGGCAAGCAAAGTATACGGGAAAATCAGGGGAACTGCTTTCTTTCAGCCAGGGTTAAGAGTAAAGGCAGGCAGCCCACACATGCACATGCAAGCCACTATGACACACACAGATAGAGTAGAAAGGAAAAAAGATATGGCCTAGTTCAATCCCCAAACCAGGTCACTTGTTGATTCTCACCTGTGATGTGCTCACCTGATCTACAAGCCATATCCACATCCTTCTCAAAATCGGTCTGAAAGACAGAGAACACAGAAGATGTGGTCAAAAGGAGGTGGTGGGGAAAAGCATCTGGAAAATGCAAAAAGTTCTTTAATTCAAGAATCAGACATAATCAGTGCTGGAAGAGTGGAGGAGAGACAATTTGCTTAGTCTTTGAAACAAGTCAAACAGAGTGTTATTTTTTCCAAATGTGGCTCTCAGAACTTAGACATTGGTAGAGCAGTAACACTGCTTTCAGCTGGGTTCTTCTCACCCAAAAGCTAATTCCTGGGTTGCCAAATTTTGTGCAGATTCCTCATAAAGTATGGACAAATTCTTGTCCTGATCTGTCTTGGACATTTCTCCCCACACTTAAGTGGATTCTCCTCCACCAGCAGAAAAGGTCTGTAAAAACCATCCACAAGACATAAACATTTCAATATTATCAGGCTTCCAGAAGAGATGGTTATGGAATTATCTTAGCTTTTTTACTGCTTATTTATTAGTAATTTTTTTGGAACATAAAATGAATTTGATGGGAATAAAAGATAAATAACATCAGACAAATATTAAAATGGGCAAGTGGGATGACACAGAAAAATGTTATCATATGTTGATGACAAAGTTCCAGAAAAAATGTAACTGAACAACCTGCACTAGCTCAAGCCATAAGAAAATAAAGGAAAAGTGTATATTTAATACCTGCCAACAAGATTTTGTGGAAAACCATTTACTCAGCTAAGCTTTTTTTAATACACTGAGAAGATTTTGAGATTACCAGAAAAGGTAACGCTAAAAATGCTGTCCTGCAAAGACTTGGGTTTCTTGAAGGCCAGATTCTGAGAGAAAAAGAAAGTCTACCTCCTGTGAAAGAAAGGATGGGCAAATCGGGGAGAGTACAGAGAGGTTGCTAGAATATGCAGGGAGAAAATTAAAAAAGTAAAAGCCCAGCTTGAACTCAACCTGGCCACTGTTGTAGTAAAAGACAATATTTTTTTAGAAACATACTAACAGTAACAGGAGGGCTAAGGGAGAATCTTCATCCTCTCCTGGATGTGGTGGAAAACGTGATCACTGAGGATAATGAAAAGGCTGATGTTCTCAATGCCTTCTTTACATCTGTCATTAATAGTCAGACCAGTTATTTTCAGGGTACTCTATCCCCTGACCTGGAAGTCTGGGATAGGGAGCAGAATAAATTCCCCATGATTCAGGTGGAGGTAGTTAGAGACCTTCTACTCCATCCAGACTGTCACAAGTCCATGGGGCCAGATGGGATTCACAAGAGTGCTGAGGGAGTTGGTGGAGATGATTGTTAAGCCACTTTCTACCATTTATCAGCAGGGAGGTGATTGTTCCCCTGTACTCAGATCTGGTAAAGCCACACCTCATGTACGATGTTCAGTTTTGGACATCTCAGTCTAAGAAAAGCATCAAGGTTCTGGATGTTCAGAGAAGGGCAACAAAGCTGTTGAGATGACAGGAGCACAAGTCTTATGAGGTGCAGCTGAGGGAACTGGGATTATTTACTCTGGAGAAGTGGAGGCTCAGGGAAGACCTTATTGCCCTCTACAGCTCCCTGAAAGGAGGTTGTGGTGAGATAGGGGTCAGTCTCTTCTCCTGGATAAAAGTGATAGAATGAGAGGGAATGGCCTCAAGGTGCATTAGTTTTGATTTTAGAAAAAAGCCTACTTCTCTGAAAGAGTGGTCAGGCACTGGAACAGACTGCCCAGGGAAGTGTTTGAGCCACTGTCCTGGAAGTGTTCAAGAAACGTGGAGATGAGATACTTAGGAACATGGCAGTATTGGAGACTGGTGGGCAGTAGGACTTTTCCAGCTGTAATGATTCTGGGATTCTATGATTCTTTGGTTACAGCACAATTCAGTCACTGTAAAATAACAGTGTACCCCTCTAAAATATCAGTAGTGAGCCATCATTCATGTCTGGATTTGGGAGTTCTTTGTGCTTGGATATGAAGAAAGTGACTGTAAGCTCGCTACTTCTCAACGCGTCAAACTATAGTACAGAAATAAAAAAGCTAAGAACTTGTAGAATTTTGCAAGGTGGCTGATAAATGAAGGCAGAGAATTGTATAAAGGGACAAAAATCTGACACTTCAGAATATAGTGCTTGGGATGGTAACAATAGAATTACAAATTCGATGTCCACAATTTTAAATGATACTGAGTTTGAGGGGCATATAGAAAAGTATAGAAATAATTTGATGTCTTACAGAAGGAGAATAAAATAACTCAGTGTGTTAATTTATTGAAGGATATTATTGTCTATTATTGAAGGAGAAGATGTATGAGGCAAACAAGAGACTTTCTAACTACACATTAAAAGGCATAGAAAGAAGTCTGAAAACCTGAAGACTATGCATTTAAATAGGAAAAAATGCAGGTGTTTTAACAAACATTTATGATATGTGATAGGATACTACATGCCTTGATGTCTTGACCTAAAGATTGTGCTTTTGAAATTAGACCTCATATCCAAGCAGAAGCTACTTAGTTTAGGATAGGAGTGACTGCCAGAAATTAATGAGGTTGTGATATAGGTCTAATACTAACTGGATGTTTTCTTCACATCCTGAAAGTGATTGTCCAGATGTTGTTACTCCAATGTCAGAAATCAAATGTTTCTTGTAGAATCTACATTGTAACACCAGAGCAGATGTAAGATGATTCCTCACAGTTTATTATCCTACTGTCTTATCTAGATTGTTTGTAAAGGATTTACACAAAAGGACTGAGGTTTACAGTGCTTAAGCTTTATTCTCACTGAAGCAATGTAAACAAATATGCTTGAAAAAGCATCTTTATAATAATGACTATGATCCAAAACACTGTGTTTAAATCAATTAAACTGCTGCATCTCAGCTCCAGCTAGAATGAAGCAGTATGATGGAGATGAAAAGATCTGGGAGACTGAAGAGGTATATTTTCCCTTTGAGTTTTCTGGAAAAAGAATGATCTCACCAAAATGGATGCAAAACTTCGTGTGTAAGTTCTAGCCCCTGAATGTTATGATGAAAAGAGAGAGGACTTCTATGAAAGAGTCGGTGCTATTTTTGTTCAAGTGCAGGTTTAAAGGAAAAAGGAGTGTTTATTGCAAAATGTATGGTGGACAGAGCCCTTTGTTTATCAGTTAAGTGTTAAAAATGCCCATAGGTCTCTTAATAATAGACTAGATAGTGGTTTTCCCTACCATTAGTTGAGCATGTCCGTTCTGAAATGACCCCCCAGAGTCTCCATTGCCCTCTTCCTGGCGGTCTACTACTCGGCACTTCACAGCATCCTGAACCTGCAGGAAGGAGCAAATGGATTTTCACAAGTCAGAATCAGACAGAAGTACCAAAACAAATCAAATTCTTTTGACAGCAACAACAACAAATATAGCTTTGGTAGTTCACGCTACTTTTATGATGGATGCTATTACATAAATCATTCTATTTGTGTCTACAATGTCTGATTACAATCCTATATCAGCTGAAATATACATCTGATTCAAGACTCACTGAAATGAATGAAGAAGAAAAAAATGGAAGTAACTAAAATGGGAGTAAGATGCAGGCTCATAGTCATAATGCAATTAGTCGAAGCAACCTCAGCCAAGTTGGTAGTATAGTTCCATTGATTTCACTGGTCTGACATAAAGAATTAATTTGTTTTACTTGATTTAAAGGAGCTGTAAGAAGATAAAATGAATACTGAGAATAATAATAAAAAAAAGGTTCCCTGTCTGTTATTCATAAAAAATTATTCCTTTTCTTCCCTGATATACTTTACCATTTTAAGTCTCCACAGGGAGGCTGGAGAAAATTTACTCAATTTCCTCACTTGATTATTGCTCACATTACTTTCTAGCTCGAATATCTAGGTGCTATTTGCCAACACATAAACATTCTGTTAACCTTGGTGCAAGTTGCCTTTCTCAAAATCAAATAAGAAAATAAGGTTCCATATTTGGAGGTGTGTAAACATTCTGGAAACATTAATGTTCAACAAGCCAAGACTGATATCTCAGTTGGATGAAATGGTAGGTTAAGAATGTCCTCCAAATTACATTCCACAGTACACTCAGCATAGCAACCACTGATTCATTCTCGCTTGCATTCCATCTTTTGACTGATAACAGCATGGTCACTTATTTGGTCACTGCCTACAGGAATGCAAAAGCTCATAGGATTAGAGAAGTTACCAGGCTGATTAGCCTTTTTTCAGATATTTTCTATTGTAAGTACGTTGGTTATATAAAAGAGAAAATGTCATTGTGCTCACCTCCCTCCTAAGGATACAATGGACCATCACAATGACAAAGCCTTCCAATGAGTCGAAGACAGCAAAAAGGATCTGGAAGAGCGCTGACCGCCGATCTGTGATTGCCAGAACTGCAGACATCCAGGTGAGAGCCAGGAGTGGCAGGACCACACAGGAGCTCCAAAGGGATGCCCTGTTAAGGGAGAGGAAAAGAGAATTCAGCCCCACTTCAGCCCCACTTGATCCCATGTGGGATGCTAATTCAGCCTCCTGATCCCATGGGGCTTCAGAAGACTTTTCCAGCAAATGCATACTTGTGCTAGGTGTCTTCTGAGCCCCAGAAGCAGGAAGATGCTTTGCACACTCACACTACCAAAACAGGTGACACACATTTCCATGGGAGGGACTACTAGCCAATGGTGCAGTCATGCATAAAACTTGAGGTGGGGAGGAAGGATGCAGATACCTCACTCCTCCCCTCATGCCCTTCCCACTCTATGTCACTAGACCACAATGATGACATTTCCCAAGGAGAGGAGACAAAATACAGTCACTGTAGGTTGCCAGGGGGAAGGGGAACAGTTGCAGCAGAGGCTGGTTTGTCACGATGGCTGTCAGTACTCAGGCTACAGACACTTGGACTTCCACAGCACATGGAAGACACCAACAAGTGGGGACGTGTCACAGTTTCAAGTAACTAAAACAGACAAGCATTGAGCTGATGTGAAGAATGGCATTTTGCTGTTACTCCCTTTCTCTGTAGCTGACGGTCCCTACAATTCTACATCTGTGAACATCAGGAAATGTAACTCAGATAACTCTGAATCTTTTCATTTTCTTGTGTGATCTCCTTATCTGAATGCACTGAAAAAAACCTGCAGTTGCTTCTACCTTTAGCAAGGGTTGGAAATAATAGTTACTGGGGGGAAATGCTGGGTTAAAATCCTTCGAGATTTTGCAATTGTTAATGCACGAGAGAGAAAACTTTCTGCAAGGTTAGTACTGCCATGTGAACATCCACCTTTTTTTATGACTAATGGCTTTACAAATGAGAAAGCAGCTTTGTTTCCATGGACGATTCAGCCACTCAGTTATCTCACCAAAATAACTTTAACAGCAAGTTATGGAGATTCTAGGCCACCTATTGTTGTATATGTTTGGTGCAGCAAGAGTATCAGGAGAATTTATTTGTGGTCTTATACCAAACAAACAGAAGTCGGCCTATGCACCAAGCAGGTAACAAGTTGAACTTCAGGATTTCCTGAGTAGAAAACCTCAGCCTATTTACTAACAAATATATACAGGCAACACAATAAATTACAGGACGTGTATTGTGACACACAGTTTACAGTAGGTACATGGAGCTTGCTTACCATTTTCTGATATGTGATCAAGATTTTAATGTTTACTTGCTGGTTATCCAGGTATCACTCTCATGAACCTCAGTGAGAGTTCTACCTGAGCAAAGTTGGAGCTTGGACATGGACATGAGCATCAGGACATAATGTCACGGCTTCAGTTACAGGGTTTTTCAAGGACTGTTACATCTGTTCTGCTGTAATGACCACATACTAGAGCAACGGGTTATTTTTGTAATCATAATGATGCTTTGATTGCAGATATTTCTACAAACTGTTCAGGTTCAGATGTGCTCCTTTTAATCATTGTGATTTCCCTACAGGAGCAATTAAATGGCATAGACTGTTTTCTACTAAACTAAGCCTTATGAGGCTTCCTTCTAAGATAAGGGCCACGTTATAATGTAGATATAATTTTATATAGGATAAACTAAACCTTTATGTCTGATAGGAACTATAATTTTAATGCATAATTAAAAAAAAAAAAAAAAGGAACCAGCAGCCAAAGACAAGTCTCAACCAAACAACTGCCAAGCAGATGATTTAATTCCACTTCTCTCCTAACCCACTGAAATGTGTCTCATTATACTGAAGTAACTGAAATCTCTCATTGCTTTCATTTGCAACGGTGCATTAATAAAATTGGCAAAGCAGTAAGTGCAGTAAAAGTCAAAGGTGCAAAAAAGCTAAATGAAAAGATGAGGTTTGCTCCATAACAGCTGCTCTAGATGTGACTTTAGTGCACCTGCCAACCATACCTGAGAGTGGATTTGATCCCTGCATATGTGCCTGAACCAGAGATCTATAATCGCATTGGGTTTCAAGATTCAAGATGCTACCAGCAACATGGATGCAATTATTCCTTAACTATGAAGGGAACCCTTCAGAGCCCCTGCTGTTTTTACGCTGGACTCAATGAGTCTTTTCCAGCCCTACATTCTGGGTTCCACATTGAGGTGGACTTCATCATGGCTTCCAACATAAGCAAACTTAATACCAGCACTGCCTTCTTCACACTTCCAACTCAGTGATGGCAACAATATTATGCCAGATATTCAGTTGGTGTAAATCAGAATTTTTTCAACTGAGTCAGCTTCTGTCTTACATCACCTAAGATTACAGTCTGACTTTCTGTCTTCTCTGTGATTCATCTTGCAGATACTTTCTTAACAATATTCTTCCCTTACAAATGTTAGTGAAATGTTCCTTGACATTTAATGCATAAAACTTTATTCTCAGGCAACAGATGGCAATGGGTCATTATATACTATATATAACTTACTCTAATTTAACTTTCAGAGCTTGGCTTAGATTTTGAAATATTAAATTAAAAAATAATAATAATAAAAAAAGGTTCCACTAAAAATTTCATATCAGGATTGAAATTTCTAAAGAAAACTCAGGGAAAGATAAATGGGTTTCTTGTGATTTGTACTTAATTCCACTTCTGTGAGCTGAATACATAGCAGAACTCATACTTCTGCCACTTTTCTGTTTGCCTCTTTGTAGGAGGCATCCTTAGAAGGTACAATAAAAATTTACAGGACCTAAGAAGCATCATGTTATAGTGCCACATGCTGTGAGATGAAGTGATGATTTATTGTGTAACAACACTCTGATTACTTAACAGCTCTTCATTATGGGTTATCTATGATCAATTAATCCAAGATTTTTATTGCCTGAGACAAAGGGCCAGTCCTTCTAGCTGTCAAATGAAGAAGACATTTATCCTACTGATTTATCCTGATTTATTGATTGCATACATGACAGCTCTAATTGTGAGTGACAAATATCAAGGGGATATCGTTACATTGCATTATGGAAGCATAATGCTGGCTTATTGCCTGATGACCACCATATGACAACATTACTCAGCAGTACTGCTGTAATATCACATTTTTCTACCCTACCACACTGTGTTACTGCTGCATTGCAGAGAAAGCGCATTATTTTGGGATATGGTCATGTCATGGCATGTTGTAACCAAGTATATTTACAAGGCTATGTAATAACATGGCCATGCATTAAAGTTTTCCACAGCTTTATCCATCTCAGCAAAGACTTAACCTCTAAACCCAGCTCTGGCAGAGAGCTGGTGATGGCCTCTGATCAATATAACAAAAACTAGATGTGGTTTTGTTCTTTATCTAACTGGCATCCTTGGGAGACTTCATCTTTGCAATAAATAAATAATAAATAAATAAATAGCAGGATATACTGATGGGAGTTAGAATAGCAAAGGAAAGAGCAAAAAGGGCTTTTAGAAATAAAGATCTACATGAAGATCTAAAGGCCTGTGCCCTGACAACGGTAGATGCAAGGGAGCACGATATGTGTTAACAATGATATAAAAGGCCATTATGGAAACGTAAGCGATCAATTCTTCTCATTACTCAAGGCTGATAGCACAGCCAGTACACAAAGTTTAAAAAAGAGAAGGAGGAAAAACAACTTTGTAACTCAGAAAGCAGATCCTGGAGAAGTTTTCGAGAAACTTCTTTTAACTCAATGTGTTTAGAACTAAGATAGGAAATCTGCGACTTACAAAGTGAGTCCCCATGTTGTTACCATGCATGGGGAGTTTAGAAACACAAGACATTATTTCTGTTTTCTCCAGAAGATGACTCTTCTATATCAGTTACTGTTATCTTCACAATATGACTAAGAATACAGAAGATCAAATGCCTCTGAAGGCAGGTAGGAAATGAAGTAGCTATGGCACACTTCTTGATTATTCATCCTTAATAAGGAAAATAGTTATTTGACAGTCCAAAAACCAATAGGGCCTGAGTATTGTCCACAGGTTAAGGATTCAATTTTGAATTCATTTAACTATGCAAACACTGCTGTTCCTGATGAACAGCCTCCTTTATAAAACCAGCCATGTACAAAAATATTGATTCACATGGAAGTGATTCACATGGAATCACAATACTGGAAAAAAAAAATATATATATAAATGTCCAAGACTTCTTGAAACAGCTTCGAGCCAAGGAAAAATGTAAATCCCTTAGATGGGAGATTTGATACAGTCAAATGGTGTAAGATGGATGATGCATGAAATTTATGAGAGCTCCATGATTTTGACAGACCCTTGCATGGATTGCTTGAAAGACCAATATGCTGTGCCAAGGCCATAGAACCAATCTCTTGCCTATATTCAAAATCTGAGTTTCTATATTTGCAATGCACTGTTTGGCAAGAATTCTATTATTCCTTCCTTCCTTCTTCCCCCTTCCTTCCTCCCTTCCTTCCAATAGCAATCCCTGGTATCTTCAGGGGCCGTCCACTTTCAGAGCAAATAGAAAGAAATCGTATGTCCTTGAAGTGCTCCTGTCTGAGATCAACACTGCTCATGAGTAGCAAAGACAAATGAATTATAAGGCAGTATTTCACAGACTGAAGCTACTGTACAGGTAACAATTAAAAGGAAAGAAAGATGGGAACAGAGTCTTCCAGTGGCAGTGCACAGCCTGGTTATTATCCGAAGAAGTCAGTAAGGAAAGCTTTATTTTAACCCACAGATGTCAAGCTTGGCTTATGTTTAACAGGCCACAGACATCCACAATTTTCCTTTTATCATTTCCCTAGTCAAGAAATTGCATAATTTCCAATGGATATTTTTTTCTCTTCTGTCACGATTGCTACCAGCTCTACCACTAGGGTTTACCATGTTTTCACTTAGTTACAGGTTCTTTCTCTGACCCTTCTCTCTTAGACACAGATATTATCATGAAGAGCTGCTGAGAACCTCTCTGATTTTTTCAAGAAATTGGACAGAAGTTATATTCTTTCACTTCATGCTATCTCAGGGATGAGTCTATGAAACCTATGGGAGGTGAGTGGGAAAGTGCATGGGGAGCCTCAGAAGGAATGTGTCAGGAACATCCCTGATTTACTCTCCACCAATCAACTATGGCTAATTCAACATCAGAGAGGAGCTAGGAATCCTCACTGCATCTAGTTTATAGTACGAGATTTCAAAATGGAATGGGAAACTGGCCCAAGGTTTGAGTCAAGGCCAGCAGAATGGTAGCAGTGACGTGAAGTGAAGCATAGTCAAGGCTTTGCCTTATTGATAACCTTGTTTATGATAGACTTGGAGGAAGAAGAACAGTTCAACTTCAGAATGAAGGGGAGAAAAAAGGTCAGTTGAGAGATGAGTTTACTAATTAAAGTATAGCTCCTTTTGCAAGTATAATAGCATGGGATGTTTCAGCTGTATTGGCATTAACTCTCTAGAGGTATTCTATCTACTGCAAAAAGAAAATATATATTCTTTTACATGGGTCCTCTAACCTCTACCAAACTACCTGAATCACAAAAGCAGGACAAGTAGGAGATCTGGATTTCATATCTCCTTTTTTTTCTAAGTTGACGATGAATCAGAATGTATGACTTACGAAAAACCAATGTCAGGCAATAGGGAAGAAGGATTTGAGACTGCTTTACTTTTTAAATGAATTTACTATGAACTGAAAGCAGTTAACTTTTTTAATAATAAGGCTTCTGCTGGTTTAGCATTCCTCTGCAGTCACAGGAAACCAAAATGCAGTGACCTGCTAATTCCAGACTCGTGGTATGCACATCTGGACCAGTGCCATCTCAGCATCTCAGCTGGGCACTGTTGCAAAAGGTAAATGAACAAGTGTGGCAGTGAAAAAATAAATAGGAATTTTTTAGGTTTTTTTTGGGAATAATAAATAAATAGGAATTTGTTTAGGTTTTGCTTCTCATAGAAATTGTTACGTCTTAAGTGAGGTGATGGCAAATTTTCTTTCTAATAACAATTTATGATTTTTCAGAAATATGTATCTTTCCCTAACCTGCTTTGGATTTTCTAGAAACAGCTGTTTTCAAGAAATAATAATAATAATAATAATAATAATAATAATAATAATAATAATAAATAAACGGAGAGAAATCCTCACGTTTTGATTTGTTTCACATTTCTGCATTTTGAGATTTGGCTCTCAACTGCCAATATTTTTGTTAGCTTAATTAAAGCCAGGATTTTTAGAAATTGAAAATGTATGAAATTGTTGCACACATTTTATAGGCATTACTGTAAACATTAAAATAAAAATATAGCATTGAAAGGATGTAAATAACATAATTTCAGAAAGGGAATGAGGAAAGACAAATCTTTCCTCATTGCTCTCCCTCCTACCTTAACCTCTGGGAGAAAAGCCAACAATATAAATAGCAACAACTTCTCCAGCAGAACAAACCCCTGACATTTTCATAATTTAATTTTTTTTTACTAACTCCAGTTGCATCTAGGAAGAGATTTAACAGCATTTGACTTTCATAACACAGAGCCATGAAACACTTTCAGATTTTGAGAACTAATTCCAAGTGCTTTTAAGGGTACAAAAGAGAGACAGTCAACAGTTATCAAATCAGAAATGCAGCCCTGTGAGGTATTAAACTTAACTCTAGCCGTTTAGAAGAGAAAAACACCAAACACCAATAGATGCTTCACCTCACTGAAATCATCTTCAGTGCTCTGCAGTCTCACTGGAGTGAAAAACTCAAGCATATGCTGAAGGTAAACTAGCCCCATTCTATCTATAAAATTAACAGAAACGAGAATTTTTAGTCTGTAACTTAAGGAACTAAATTGAATCGGGGCAAGAAATATCTACCCAGTCCCTTTGTCTTCCATGGGCTGCTCACATGCTTCAATCTAGGCATGTCATAGAGTGCTTTTGAGGATCCAGCCCATCAGCTTTTGCTTCAAGGACACTGAATAAGCCCTACACTACTCATGGCCCACAGAATGAGGTCAAGGAGAGGTGGGGATATAGGGAAGTGGGCAGGGACATGGGGAGAGAAAACAAACAGGAACTGGTGAGGGAGGGGGGAAATGAATGAGGGAAATAATAATAAAAATAAAAGAAAGTGGAAAGAAAGAAAGAAAAGAAGTTGAAATTAGAGGAACTAACATGGCGTTACTGGTGGCTGTGGCCGAAACTTCAGCAGAAGAAACTACTCCACACTTGGAACATTTGAGCGTCATGCCGTAAAGGGGCACTGCCATCTGACTGCAATTAAAACCAAAAGACTGAAACAAAACAAAACACTTTGCTCATGAACACAAACGTACAAAGGAAAGGGAAAGAGAAGCCAAAAAGAAAGAAAGAACAAAGGAAAGAAAGAAGAAAGGGAACCAACCAACCATACCCAGTTTGAAAAGAAAAATGAAAGGCAGGAATAAAATTCTCTCATCTGTATCACTCCAGATGCAGGTAATGGGAAAATGTATGACTCGGAGGCATTGTTGGTGCCGCTGGAGAGGGTGGAACTGTGTTGGTGAAAGTTTTACCAGATTCAGGGTGTCTCTCTCTGGCACCCATGGAAGAGAAACCAGTACTGCTCTCCCAATCTTCACTTTCTTCTTTTTTTTTTTTTTTTTTTTTTTTTTCTTTGAGAAATTGCTCTTTTCCCTCTTGGCCTTTTTGCTCCAAAACAAAAAACGGTGGCAGGGTTGTACAGTAGAAGGCAAGAAGTAGGGCTGTGGGGACTACTTAGCTTGTTTCCCAAAAGATAACATGTTTCCTCCAGT
>NW_024962263.1:89348980-89364440 GCF_019238085.1 Lagopus leucura | reverse complement strand
GGGGACTACTTAGCTTGTTTCCCAAAAGATAACATGTTTCCTCCAGTGGCCCTTGTGTGCAAGTCCTCACCTCAGTGGAGACACCCATAACATAGAATCATTTGCTCATTTAAGTTGAAAGGGATCTCTGAAGGCCATCTAGTCCAACTCCCCTGTAATGAACAGGGACACCTACAGCTAGATCAGGTTGCCCAGAGCTCTGTCTAGCCTAACTCTGAATATCTCTTGGGACATGACATCCATCCCTCTGGGCAACCTGTGCCAGTGTCTCACCATCCTTTTTGTAAAAAACATTTTTCTTTTTGGCAGCTGACAACACCAGGAGATAAGGTACTCTTTGGTGGCTTCATCTATGACTAAGAGCATGCACATACAACAGCTGCATATGTCCTTGAAATTAAGGGTGTTTTGCCAGATCATCAATTTGCTCTTGGAGAAGCCCTATGAGTTTTAAACTCAGGAAAGTGGACACACTGACTACTTTTGAGATATTTCTTCTCTCGAATCTTGTTTTGGAGCTGAAAATATCTTTGGGATGAACCCTGAGACTTGTTTGTGTAGGTTGCTCCCTCTTTCTGGAGGAGATCAGCCATAGAGACAAGCTGTCGTGGGCTGCTGGTACATAATGTGTTGAGGACTTAGGGAAGGGTATGTCCACAGTTTTTAGATGTTTATACGTATGAACAGCCAGCTGTTACTTGGGAGCTCAGAAGCCACGGAAGCTGATGACTGGCCAGTTTTCTTTCCAGAATTTACTGCTTCTCACTTGCTTCCTTGTTTGCACAGATCCATGCTACCCACATCATATCTGGCATACAAAATGGGCAGGAGACTGCAAAGCATCCTACAGACCTACACACAGTGCCTGATGTCAGAGAAGCATCAGTGATGGTAGCATGTCTATCATTCCTTAGTGATGGCAGTGAAGCTGATGATGTTTGGAAGTACAAGATCTTGGGTTTTTACAGCTGGGAGAGAGATTAGGAAACTTAGCTGATGGTTTCCTAATATTTATGGCTTTGTGTGCAGTCTCACTGCAAAAAGAAAACACCTATGAACACCAACACAGCATTATCAGTGTTCCTAGTGGTCATTGAGCTTAATTTAATGGCTATTCATTGTCTTTGAATTAGTTACAGTGACAGAAGCCATCACTGCCTTCCAAAATAAGGACTCATAACTAAGATGTCTCACAGCAACTTTCAGCCTTGAGACACAGAGAAAATTAGTTCCCGTGTCAATAAATTCCTATCTTCCAGGCAAAATGGTGTAAATCCAGTGAGGACAATGGCTGAACTAAAGATAAAGTGGGTCTTGAGAGGCATTAAGTGCATGACCCTTAAAAAAAACATGGTCCATCCCCAGACCTATAAGCCACAAAGAACAGATAAGCAGAGAGACAGAGAGAGGCAGAGATAGGCAGCAAAAAGAAAATAGATTGATTCAAGGAATTTGATGGAAAACTGTACCAGAGAAACATGGATGACACTGAATCACAAAGAACCAGCCAAAAGACCACTATAACACACAACTGTAATTGCTGTTGGGTGCATTTATGCAGAAAGTTGTAAGCAGTAAGCACAGATGTGGGTACATTTGTATTCAAATTCATTCTACTTTGGGGTTTGAGGTTGTTAATATATTGAATTTCCATGCTAGGTTTATATTGGTGCATGTATGTATGATAGGGTAGCTAATGGAACAACCACAATGAATAATGCATTCATTTAATTTAGCTTTTTCTTCCTCTTAAATATCCACGAACAACTCACGGACTTATCAGGTGTGTACTGTGGAGCCTGGACTTTGCTACTAGATACTGAACAGTGCTTTACCACCACGCACAGCTCATTTTTCCAACATGAAACGCTTCCAGATGAAGGGCAATCCGAATCTGTCCCTATTTTAATATAGTGATTATCTTCCCAATTATTTGTCTTGGCACTAGCCATCCAGCTCTGTCATACCCAGCAGCACACACAGAGAATGTTTCACAAGGTGTTGGAGAAAACTTTATCAAGTCAATCAGCAGAAGGATAAAAGAAGTAAAGCTCCTCTAAGGGACAAGTTGGGAAAACTAAACAAGGCTCCTGTCTCTTTCCAATGGCTACAAAGGAAGCCTGGGGAGATTAAACTCAGCAGGCTAAAATTAGCCTTTGTGAATACACCCTATAGTCTCATTCTTCTTCCCTGACTGCATAAGCACACAAATGCTTCTGGAATAAATGTTGGCTGAATAAATTTAGAATTCATTTTAAAGGTCCCTGCATCCAGCATGAAAACATTTGCTTTTAGTAGCACTCATGTCAACAAAGACTAAAAATGCTATTGGTGCCGCTGCCTGCAGAAGGAGGATGGTCAACCTCTTCCAGAAGGAGGATGGGGAAATACTGGAGCACTGCAAGCAAGTATTTGCTGAGAATCTCTAGCACAGGATATTTGCTTAGAAAGGATTTGTGGCATCCATGTGCAATGTGCAACCTCTTCATGCAACATCTACCTTTCCATAGCCTCATTTTCTGATATATGTATAAAGATATTTCTGACAAATGCCTTTAGAAAGTCAAAGTTTCATGACATCAATAATCACAATGATTTCCTCTGTTAACTATAGGGCAAAATTTATTGTGTCTCAGATACTATTTTGCAGAAGCTGTTAACACTACTTTATTAATGACAACCAATCTGTGGTATATGTGCTGGGCTCCTCATTCAACAGGTCAATTTCCCCTCCTTTTTTGGGAGGATTTCCCTTTTTTTTTTTTTTTTTCCAACACTGAACCATACTTCTTGCCTCTGCTAAAGGAAACACAACGTTTCTTTATACCATCTCCTCAGATCCAAACATGTCCGAGGCCATGACTCAGTCTGATTATCTTCAGATCTACCCTCCAACACGGTTCCCAAGCCCAGGCCAGAAGCGGCTAGCTAGAGGGAGGGAGCATCGGGGATCCCAAAAGCATCCCCCCAGTCTCAGCGGGTGCACTTGGAAAGGAGAACAAAATCACTTAGCACAGAGAAGGCTTAAAAGCGCTGCACACACACACACGGACATGAAAGGGGGGAAAAAAGAGAAAAGAAAGAAAAAACAAAGAACATCAGAAAAAGGACTTTTTTTTTTTTTTTTTTTTTTCGCTTTGTTGGCTTTGTTGTCAAAGTATAACTACGAGTATGATCAATAACCAGCTGATAGGTATTAAATAAGATCCTTCTGTGTGCAGTTTAGCTTAAAGAGGGACAGACTGATAAGCAGCAACTCGCTGCTCTGCTAATCCAATAAATGATTTATTTCAGCATTGACTTTCCAGTGTAATTACCCCTCTGTGGACTCTCCCTGCAGTTAAGGTATTTTCTTGAGTTCTCTTTGTAAAAAAGGCATCAGCCAGAATAAAGCATTTCCTTGCTAGTGGTTGCTTAAAGCAATGCACTAAGGTCACTTACTCACATACATATTTAACCCAGCAATAACACATACCTCTGATCACCCAAAAGGACTTAATTTTCCTCTTGTAATAAATATCTTACTTAGGCATCAAGATTCCTTCCTCACTGTACCAAGGAATCATACCATTTGGCCAGGTCAACACTGTAGATTAAATGTGAGCCTTCTCTTGTTCCTTCTTCTCTGGCTAGATAAGAGCTTGCTTCTGCTCTCAGTTTTGATGTCATCACTAAATAGCTGCATTGTCAGTAGTTTGGAGGTGAGCCAAGGGATGGCCTTGTGTGGTTGCTGCCATACTGGCTACTGTCAAGAGCTGTGGAATAAACTCTTCTATTACACTACAGAGTAAACCACTTAGCACCAGACCTGGGCTTCAGGGATGGAGGTTTGAGTGGTGACTGTGGAAAAGACAGAGAATTTCAGGAGGTAACAGAATTTCTTCTTGCAGAAGAGAAACCCTCTACTGACCACTCATACACTGATCTGTTCACTTGCACACCTTCAAAACCCTTTCCTTCAAAGCACTGTGTACCTTTGCCATCCCTCAGCCATCTGCCAGCTGCTAGATGCAACCCTGCTGTCACACAGCCCATGCCACGTGCCAAACTCAGCAATGACACATCCCTCTCTGATCCAACTAATTCTCCTGAAGTTAGTGAAAAGAATCACTGTCTTTGTCCCATATTTTGGAAGAATATGTCAGTTTGGGATGAAGCCTTTTTAACAAAGAGCTGAATTCAGTCTCTCCCTTTATCAGCAAAGTACTTTTTCTTGTTTTGTTGTTTTGTTTTTGGACTCTGCACTGAATAACAAGACAGAAATATTAATCCATGGATTTCTTTGTTTGTTTGTTCCATTTTGTTTAAAACTGCTTTTGCTTGTTTCCATCTCCAATCTCTCTGTCTGTATTTCTCACCTGGTTATTGACCACAACCTTGTTTTTTTTTGTTGTTGTTGTTTTTTGTTTTTATTCTTTACTTAGATGTATTGATAAGGCATACCCTGCCCGTTCCTTCAGTTTCTTATCTGTTATTCCATCTTTGGATACAAGTTTGTTAAAAACCAGAATGCCAATAACCATGTTCACCTGTTGAAAGAAAAACAACACACAGTTTTGTTCTCAGGTGGAGCAGATCACACTCAGCAGTACAGAAGGAACAAAAGGGCAAGCTGAGCCCTTTTTTCTTCCCAAAGCTGAGTGACAGTCACATCTCTGCAGGCCACCGCCCCTTTTATCCCCTTACCATCCCACCTCCCCTGGGCATCAATCTGAGTTCAGGAAAGCAGAATGCAGCTGGCAGCAGCTCAGAGAGGTCTGCAAGGGCCAGGACAAGGTTGTAAAGTGCTCAAAATGCTGTAGGCCTCATAAAATTACAGAATCATTTGAGTTGGATGGGACCCTTAAAGGTCACCTTTAGTGATAGTCTAACTCCCCTGCAATTAACAGTTACATCTGCAGCTAGATCAGGTCAAATGTATGCTCAAGAGTGAGCCAAACTCAAAGCATAAAAATATTTTTTCAGGATAATACAAACTGAAAGTGGCCAATGCAGGGGAGAGAAGTGGCATGACACAATTTCAGAAGTGTTTTTTTTAGAATCTGTGGTCCAAAAGCAGCAGCACTAATAGGATAGCGTGGTATGCTCCAGATGGATAGTCGTCATTCCTGATCAGTGAAGCACCACTGCTGCTCTCAGAATTAAGAGGTGGAGAGCCACTTGAGTAAGCAGAAATATCAGCTGCTATGGTAGGATATCTTGAGAAAGACTGCAGATTGCACAGCTCATGGATTAGCCATCTATCCATTTCCAAGAAATTAGTAGGCAAAGCAACTTTACGCAGCCCTTCGTTCTGCTTTGTTAGGGCAAGAGCACAGATGTCTGTATCAGTCAGGTATAAAATTCACAGAGAAATACAAGCTGTGCAGAGCTAAGGTCTTTCAAAGAGATGTTGAACTCCTCAGTGCTCCATTTTTATTCCATTCACCACTGCCAGCTGCATCAGCTTTACAAACCCCATGCAAACCTCAGCAACCTCTGAACATAACCACTTAAGTGATACACAAGCATCACCTCTTCCTAGGGGCACAGTGCTGATGGTGGAAAAAAGTGACATTCTCCTGGTTTTGTTGCCAGTGAAACAGCTGGTGTTGGTAGGACGAGGTACTAGATGCTCTTTTGGACATTGTGCTTGCAAGGAAACAATTCAGGTCAAATTCAGGTAGATGCACCATTAGATGTTAGGTAAGAGCCTGGGTGAGTTTAGAACACCCTTGAGAAGTAGTCCTAATGAACAACTAATAGAATCATAGAATTACTGAAGTTGAAAAAGACCACTAAGATTATCTACTCCAACCATCAAACCACCAAAGAACACACAGCCCATGGGAAAGACATTTCTGCTCACACTAAGCCTTCATCTAGATGCCAAAATAATTCTCAAGACTGAACAACCCTTCTGAGTTTGCTCTGCTGATTTCATCAGGACACGACCCAGCTTTCTGATGGGGAGTCTACAGCTAGCAGCAAATAGAAGAGCTCCCAAATAGCAGTTATTTTCTTTTGTATCAGCTGTTGGGTGAGTGGAATACTTTCCACAGCTGTCAGTCCATTTCTAGAGCACACCATTGTTTTGTTCTATAGACACAGTGCTGGCAAGTCACACGCAGTAACCTGGCTAAGGATGAGCTAGAAAACAAACCCCAGTTAAGTGCACACTTGTGAGCACACTTGCAATTCATGTATCTTTCTTCAATGCTTGATGCTTCTGAGTATATGATGTCCTCTTCTTTAAGGTAACATATGAGGTTGAAGTATTAGGCTGCATACCTACTAGGGTTTGGCACAACAGTGCTCATCCTCATTCATTTATGGCAGGAGAGATGAGGAATTGTAGCTCTATAATTGCATCTCTGCAACAGGCTTTCAACCTGTGCATCATCAGGGTGCCTCACCTGAGTTAGAAGTGTAAAACCACTTGCAGCAGCCCTGAATTTAAATGTCCTTGGATTCTTAAAGTTAAAAGCATAGACAATAAACCCAGCTGGAGCCAAGTCAGCTTTGTGTGAAGTCATTTGGGTGTCAACGTATCATATTCCTCAGAGTTTCAGGTGAGAAAGAGTTGCTTAGCTCAGGTGCAGAGCCAGGTCCCATCTTGTTCTGTGATCCCTGCACAAGAGCAGGTGTATTATCTGGAGCAATGCTGTCCTGAGTAGTAGTACAGCTGCATATCCCTCACACAGCCTTGTGAGAGCCTCACTGTCCTCATACGGAGCCAAGATGACCCTCCATATCTGGCATGGCCAATCTGAAATCAGGACAAAGCATGCACAAAAGAGACAACTGTCTGGTCTCATGCACAGTCCATACTTGAGAACTGTGTATTTCACCCTATGCTCTGCTACAAAGCCATAGTGTGAATTTTGTCAGCTCGGGTTTCCATTTACAAAAAAGTGCTCAATGCTTATTTCTCCTCCTCTTCCCCACGTTCCTCAGGATATAGGTACATTACCTCATACCTCTCTTGGGCATCACTTGCTTCTCATTTAGCTAGCAATGAGTCAGGTAGTATAAATGAGATGTACAGTCGCCTTCTCTAGGCAATGAAAAGAGACAGACACCTCCAGAGATGACTCACCACTTCCTAAAACCTTCTATATGAACGAGCATCTGCAGGTGTTGACCTCACTGTAAGGTTATCTCCAATTCCACCTTTGATGATGAGTGAAAACAGAGA
Source organism: Lagopus leucura (assembly GCF_019238085.1). Classification (NCBI taxonomy): domain Eukaryota; kingdom Metazoa; phylum Chordata; class Aves; order Galliformes; family Phasianidae; genus Lagopus; species Lagopus leucura. Next base: position 89,357,263 of record NW_024962263.1, on the reverse strand, counting down.
TGCCAAATGGAAGCAGGGTAGGAAAAGCTGAAGGATTACTTCCCTTGTTGTTGGCACAACAAAAGCAAAACACGCAGGAGACTGACTGCTCTTTCTCCAGGCACAATAGTTCACTCCCTCCTAATCACCGCTGTCTATTGAACACCCTACCCACTGAGCCAGAGCTATCTGTTATTATGTTGCTGAGCAGAGGTAGTTCATCTGAAAACACTAAGCCACTTAATGCTGCTGTCAGTTATTCCAGCAATAAGGAAGACTCTAAGCCCATCAGCAACATTACTGAACAAAATCCGATTACTGCATGCCTACAGAAATCTAATGTACATCTGCATATTCCCACTCTTTGCTGATGGCTACCCAAAGGCTCAGCTATGTGTTGTATCAATGCTAAAGAAAGACTGTAAGAGAGAAAAGCTTTGCTTTATTGTAGAAGAGGGGCAACTGACGACTTGTTTCTTTGACGTCATGATGACACCATGGTGGCTTGATGTGCAGTGACAGCAGTAAGTAAGACAGCAGTAATAGAGGCAGCAAGAAGTTTTGTGTAGCTATTCTCCTGTAAGCCTGCTCCTGCTACAGGGCAGTTACCCCCTTCAGCACTGCCTGAAACAAAAAACAGATCCAAAAAAGAAACTGCAAATGTCGACAATTCCATTCCTCTGGGATTCTCCAGGGCACATGAGACAAGACCAAACAGCTCCTCCACTGGATAGAACATTGGGTTGAAGAGAAAAAAACAGACTTCCACTTAGATGGGTCTACAAGTGTCATTAAATGTGTCTGCAATTGGTGAAGAAGGGATTTCCTGAAGGGACCAGCAGTTTACAAAGTCTTTGAACCCTGACAGTCAAGATTTCTCATGATCAGTGGGGCTTCAACAGCAGGGAAGCTTGATGAAAAATCTGTCATCCCTTCAGTGACACCTTCAACTCAGATAGTAACTGACTGAGACAGGTTTTGGTTTTGGGTTAGAGCCAAGGGATAGGGGACAGGAGGACAGTGGGACAGAGTTAATGAATGCCTACTTGAACCACACCATTTCTTTGAACAAGAAGCAAACTTGATGTTTTTGGAGCCGTAAAGGATCCCCTCAGCATTGTTTTTCAAAGACTTCCAGTTCACTTGAGAGCAAGGAAGCTACTCAGATTTCATGGACATCTGGGACAAATGAAGAATAAATGCTGTCAGTGGAGACCCCACTTGGTCTAAGAGCAGCCACTAACAGTAGATTCTGAAGGAGATAATGTCATAATTTTCCACCACCACTCTGCACTTCCATCCAGACAGGCCAATAAAAAGCTAAAGCTTTATCCAGATGTCTAGGGAACTCCAGAGAGGTCAGAGGTAAAAGGCTGGTTGCTGAGGTACACTGCATTTCAGACTTAAACCCATCCCAAATTGCTGGCTTCTAATACTCTGTGTTTTCTTCCTGAAGGATAAAGTTATTAAAAACAACAGTAGAAAGAGAGAGGAACACTCTTGGGTTGAAAGAATGAGGGATGTCTTATAAAATAATAATAATAATAATAATAATAATAATAATAATAATACAAAGAGAAAATAAAAAGATTTCAGACAAGCTCAAATACCAAAACAACAGCAGCAGCAGGTCCCACGAAGGCATAGAGAAGACCTCCCTCTAATGACAGCCAGCAGCTGGAAAAGTAAGAAAGAAAAGAAAATTACTTGCTTGGTAGCTTGCACCACCATCAAAAAGATGCATGTTTTGCTGCCTCCCTTTGCCTGTGAAGTTGATCTCAGGAGCTGATACCCCACAGTAAAAAAGTCTCAGAATTTACAGCAAGCAAGTTTTGCTTTTTGTTTCTCCTGTACTTGCACAAAGGCCCAGTTGCCTGGGGGTCTGCCTGCAGAGCCATGTTTGATAATCACTTGATTGTTGACAGAGGAATGCATGCAAAATTCATGCGATGCTCTGTTTCAGACCAGGTCCTGCTGGAAGCTACAGCATTACTTTGTGAGCAAGATAATTCTCTTGTCATGCTTGCTCAGGCAAAAGAGCAGATTTGTTCATTTGCTAACCAGTAGGCCTAGGGGGAGCTCGGATCCAGAAGCATGGTACATTTCTGCTCCTGGATCCCCCCTCTGGGCTTGCTGCCATGGGGAAATTTCACAGCTCAGCAGCAAGGTGGGAATTCACTTCGCTGCTTAAGTGGATGTTCTTAAGCTGAAAGTGAGGTATTGTCATGCCCCCTTTGGAAACCAACATGTTGCTCCTCCCTCACATCACACAGCCTGAGAATCATAGAATGCCTGGGGTTGGAAGGGATCTTAAAGTTCATCTAGTTACAAACTCCCTGCTGTGGGAACGGTTGCCACCCTGCAGATCAGGCTGCTCAACCTGGCCTTGAACACCTCCAGAGACTGAGAATCCACAACTTCTCCGAGTATCCTGTGCCCATGACTCACCACCCTCTGAATAAAGAATTTCCTCCTAATATTTAATCAAAATCTCCCCTCTTTTCATTTCAAGCCATTCCTCCTTGTCCTATCACTATCATATTTCTCCTTTCTCCATTGACTTTCTGTGGAATTTAGGCTCCTAATCTGTCTGGTGCCTACAGAGCCCAAGGAAATCTTCTCATTAAACACTGATGTCCATCATGTCAGTGCCTATCATGGAATCCAGTAGGCCTTGATGACATTTCTCTTCAGTGGAGATCCAAAGGAGTCTTTCACTGAACTCCACTGATTGCACTGACCAGACTTTCACCACTTGAAAAATAATAGCATCATAGAATCATGCAATCAATGCACCTAGATCAGATGGAGACCTCCCATCTCTCAGGTTAACACTATAAATGTGCTACAGGAATCTTCATGGAAATTCTACTGCACTGTACATCCACATGCAGATCTCACTACGCATTGAAATCCCCTAAGAATCATAGAATTGCAAGGGCCTGGAAAGGAAAGGGCCTACAAGATCATCTAGTCCAACCATCTTGCTGTCACCATTACTACTCACTAAACTACAAAACCTTATCTTGTAGCACCTCATCCAGATGCCTCTTGAACACCACCAGGGACAGTGACCCCACCACCTTCCTAGAAATACTGACAAACCCACTCTAAAGAAAAACAGGTAAGAGAAATATCTGTTTCTCATCAGCTGAATGTGACAGGATGGCCAGGTAGACAATTTTCACATTTGAACATAAAAACAGGAAGGAAAAAGGTTTTTTTTTAAGGAAACACTTTCTCATTGTGAAGGTGACCAAGGATGTTGCCTAGAGAAGTGGTGGAGTGTCCCTCCTTAGAGATCTTCAAAATCCATTTGGACGTTGTCCTGGGCAACTTCTTATAGGTGTCCCTGCTTGACCTCCAAATGTCCCTTCCAACCTCAACCATTCTGTGATTCTGGGACAGTCACGAACAGTTAAATCAGCACTGGAGCTGGATTTTCATTTCATGGGGAATTCAGGAATTTAGAGTATGGATACTTAAACTTGGTACCTTAGAGCATGAGAAGATGAGAATTTACACTGTGTCAGCAACCCCATGGAAAGTTTGCACGCTTAGTCGTGGCAGTACCCTGGAGTAAATGTGCAATGGAGTAATCCTGTTTCAACAGTAAAGTACCATGCATTTACCAATGGATAAGAGCAGGCAACCACAATGGAACAAGGACTTCCTCAAAGCACTTAAACCAGCTAACCCTGCAGTTATTCATTTCTGTGCTTGTACTCTCAGCAATATCATTTCATTCTGCATCAAAAGAAACACTGCCTTTCAGACCTCTCCCAGGAAACAAAGCCTTCCTGGAAACATTTCAATTTTGTTGATCGGCTTCAATTGTTTTTGTATCAGAGCTGACTTCCAACTATGTTATTTTTCACCTTAAAATTCAGAACATTTGGAGAAAAAAGAAGAAAAAAAAACAAACAACACAAAGCATTTCAAATTGAAAATAGAAAGCAGGATGTTCTGACTTTTTCCAAGTCCTGAATCTTGTTTATTTCTAAATTAAAGCTACCACATATTAATTTAATTAGTTCTGATTTCTTCCTGATAACAAGTTGCTCTCTGAGACACTGTCTGAGCAGGTGTAATAATAGAATGAATAATCAGGCATGGAGGGAGGAAATGGGAATGCAGTGTTGGAGGGCTGTGATGACTGAAAGTCTTCATGAACGCAAGGACAGGACAGAGGGAGAACCAGGTGGGCTCCCAAATTGCTGAGCTTGCCCCCAAATCTTTTGCTTCAATGTTTAATCCTAGCTTTAAGAATATTTTTCCTTGAAGAAGGGAGCAGACAGTCCTGCATTCCAGTTAGCGATGAGGACATGGCAAAACGAGGGCTTTTATTCCCACCAGGTCCCCAGCAGCCCCTCTCCCCCCTCCTTGAGCTTTCTGAAGTTGGGTTCACACATCAACAAGCACTGGCCCTTATGCTTTCTGACTGTCTGATCTCCCTGTCACAGCATGTAATCAAAGTGTTTCCTTCCAAAACTGTCAGAATTGGTGGCTGACAGAAGAGAAAAGAAGAAGTGGTATTTGAGAAGGAGAACTGACAGCCAACTCCAGTAATATGCTAGTCTAGTTGAGACACTTCTATCCTTGTCCTTTCAAGGCACAAAAATATTAGCTTTTCACTAAGAGTACTTGCAAAGAGATCTCTTTGGAAATCTCTTAAACAAAATTACCATTGGAAGAAAGTGAGTAGTTTAACAATGATCAACTACCATTTCCAAGCTGTGCTTCCCAGATCAACAGTCACTCTTGAGTCCAATACCAAAGACCACTTCACTACACATCTGGTTGTTTTGTGTATCATAATTGTTTGAGTTGGAAGGGACCTTTCAAGGTCATCTAGCTCAACTCTCCTACAAGGAACAGAGGTATTTACAGCTAGATCAGGGTGCTCAGAGCCCTGCCAGGTCTGACTTCGAATATCTCCAGGGACAGCAGATATTCTAACCTCCACCTCCCTGATCACCATCTCTCTGCTATGACAAAGGTGTGAGATGAAGGGTTTTTGTCCTGGTCCTGCAAAGAGCTGACTTCCCACAAGCCCTTCCTGACTATACCCCACAGCTCTGCTTGCACAATCATGCACAAAATTAAGCACCCACAGTGCGACAGCTAACATGTTTATAAAGCTAAGACTACAGCTGGCATTCAGGACTATCCCACCAGTATTTCAATTTTACCAAAAAAAGTTACTGAGATATTTGTGGGTGTCCAAAGCCCTGATGCAATGGCAAAGAAGGACCCGTGGAAATTTGCTGTTTCCTGCCACTGTTCTTCGACAACTCCTGTGAGCTGTCTTGTGGGAAAGGATATGAATTTCCAACACAACCTCAGTTGTTCAATTCAAGCTTTAGAGATCCAGAGTCAGTCTCTGGAGTACTGGTTAAAGGGCATTTATTAGTGTCTGGTGAGTCTGAGGATACTCAAAGCTTACAGCACCACTCCTATGAAAACAAGCTGGGAAAGTTGGAGTTGCTCAGCCTGAAATAGTGAAGACTTTGAGGAGACCTCAAAGTGGCTTTCCATATCTACAGGAAAGCTGGAAAGGGTATCTATCGGAGAGTATAACAACATAGCAGGGACAGTGGTTTTCAACTAAAAGAGGGGAGATTTAGATTAGATATTAGGAAGAAATTCTTTACTGTGAAGGTGGTAAGGCACTGGCACAGGCTGCCTGACTACACAGGAACCCTGAGCAACCTGATCTAGGGGAAGGTATCTGTACTGATAGTGTGAGGGTGGAACTAGATGATCTTTAAGGCCCCTTCCAACTCAAACATTTCTATGAGACTGTGACTTTACTCATTCAAGCCTGAAAATTTGAGACTTTCTTTGAGACTGGAAGAACAGTCTGTACCCTTCCTCTAGGTCCTCTCCAAACAGCTACAAAATCTCCTTTCAAATACAGTTCAGCTGAGAAAAAGGAAAAATGCTCTTGTCTGCCTGCACTCACTGTAAATGGAGAGTCCAAAGCCCTCCAGAAGAAGAGTCCTGAACTATACAGGTCTCTGGCTGAATGTCATCTGAAAAATTACCACTCACCAAACACCAGGGACCTTCAGCATCTATTTGATTTTTAATTTGAATCCCCTCCTCTACTTAAAAATTGGTGTCTGATCTGGCCAGCTGAAGTGTAGATGTTATCTCTGGTCCTCCCATGCTTAGAGCAGTCTCTGACTTCCCTGCAATATAACTTGGAAGCATGATCAACCCTTCAACTGCTACCATGCCTCAGTGGAGCAAGATTCCAGATTACTTCTCAGTTGTCTGACATCATTACAGAATAGCTTCATCCATTAGCTACATCCACCCTAGAATAGCTACAATGACCAGGACAAAGCTGGATGAAGTAGGGTTGGAAGAATTTTTAAATGACAATGTAAAGCCCTTTGTGAGCCATCACGTTAGCTCTTGTCCCTTTAGTTACAGAAAGGGACATGTTAAGGCTAATGTCTTCTGTTATGTTCAGCAAAATGAAAGCTTGAAGGTCTATTACTGCCCATAAGAAATGCCCCATGCATGCCCTATACTAGTTAAAAAGTGAAAGAGCCTCTATTCTCCAGATCCAAGTTTTGCAATGATCATAAACCCTTCTGCAGTGGCCAGAAACCAAAATAATCCTGGAACAAGATTCTATTCTGTATTCTGTTTGTCTTCAACATTAAACACTGTTAAATCTGACTTCTCTGTCTGAACAAACTCGAGTTTTCAAGTTCAGCTCTAAAATTACTGGTGTATAATATTGATTTCCTTCTAGAAGGAAGGTAAAACCAACACATCAATATAAGAGAGCTTTTATGCCTCTTGAAGAGGAAAAAAAAAGGAAGTGTGCTGCAGTGTAGGGTCACCCTGTGTCTTGGCCTACTGATCTTTGCTTCATGTTAGAAGAATATGAAGTTCAGGTGCAAAGATGCTCATAAATCAGCCTGGAGAAGCAGCATGTGCCTGTGTGTGCCTTGTAGCATGGAGTCAGGGCAAGGATTGCTTAACAGGTGCCTGCGGCATGCTGCTTGGGACAGTGATGGGTTTGAGTTCACCCTAAGATGGCTCTTGGTAAAACCAACAGCAGGAATCGCAACAAGGCGTTAGTGCTACAAATGTGTGTCTGGAGGCTGTTTCCTGTGCTCATATTGCGCACATTATGGCATTAGGGACACAGCATGTATGCGGAAGGTTTTTCCTATGGAAAAGAGCTGAGTGCACATGTGCAAATTCACTGAGCATCTCATGAAGCCCTGCAGCAGTCACGGCTGATGATCACAGGAACTTGCAGAGGAGAGGAATGGACAGGCTGGCTGGGAAAGGAGCAATGTGGGAGCACGATGCAATGCCTGAGATACCTTCCTATTTCAGTGACAAGCACCCTGACAGCCGGGCTAAGAAATTGTGTTCCTGAGTCTGTGGCTCCTGCTGGGAGCACAGGATCCCCTGCCACTCCTGGGCAGCCAGCCAGCCAGCCAGCCATAGAGGCAGAGAGGAAGGCAGCAGCCAGCCCCTGGATGCGAGGAGAAACAGAAACTGAAGGGCTAAAAGAATTCAGAAGACTGGCAGCAAAATGAGGAGCTGCTCTAGCTAATCATAGAGTCATTAAAGTTGGAAAAGACCTGTAGGATCATCTAGTCCAACTCTACACTTACTACCAATATTGCCCACTAAACCTGTGTACCCTGGGAATGAAGGAAAGTCAATGCACAGCTTGTGGGACACCTCATTGATGTGCCAATCTGAGAGCAAAGGAGCCTGGCAGGTTTTGTTGTTTTGACACCCTTTTTGCTGCAGGCTGGGAGACTTTGTTCTGGGTCAGGAGGTGCTGGCATGCACAATTCAGGGCAGTGAGGCAGGGAATGATCATCTGCACATTTCCTCCTTCCTTTCAAGGCTCTTTTGTGTTCTCTTATGCTGACTGGTGCTGCATTCATGGGAAAAGATCTACCATGCTTTTAGCACCAGTTCACACCATTCTATTCACAGGAAAGAAAGCAGAAATATTTGGAGCTTCCATCCCTTACCTCAGTACCTCCTCTTTATAAACTGGGCTCATGGACTTGGAGGGAGGAAAATCCCAGAAGTAGCAGGTAGAATAGGAATTAGAAATGGCATTTGGGATCTGGTAGAGATTCAGAAAGAGCACGGATTCTGCATGACATTTTCTAAGTGGGCATACTGAACCCTCATCTATTGCTGACAACATCTCCAGCATTTCTTAAAGATTGTTTGTGTGTGATGCAAAGCACAGGCCAGCAAGGCTCTGGACAATGATGAACTTGGGTAGGGAAGGGGCCTTATTTAGGG
>NW_024962263.1:89122601-89348347 GCF_019238085.1 Lagopus leucura | reverse complement strand
GTATTCTATTAGAGATGATTCAGAAGCAAATGCAGATAAAATCTGAATGCTGACTGTTGGCATTCTCATCTTTATGGTGCAAACATTCCACTTATTCAGACTGAACTATGAGGGTTGCTTCTTGTCACACAGTAAGTCCTTCTCTGAAGACTTGCTATCCTAAGGTTTCCCCTGGACATTTGGGCAGGGATGAGACAAGTGCACAGCATTCAGATGAACTGATGAATTGAGGATGTCAGAAGGCTCCCTCAGCTCCTATCATTCCTACTTCCATGGGAAGCCAATGAGAATTTAGCTCCTACCTTTGTTCCTGCGGGCCAGTGACTGTTTTTTTTGACAAAATGATGGGAGATGAGACTGGAAAAAAAGAATAGGAAGAGGAGCCCCATTACTCACTAGTTCACGGTGCCGTACCCCTTGGCTTTAGTAAATCCCACAGAAATGGCAACCACCAAGGCAGGGAGCCCTATGGAAAATGAAACAAGAGAAAATTGGTTATTTTAACATATGTGCAGCTCTGCTCCAACTCAACCACTTAATATACCCCATTTCTCCCTGTGTTATTCTAGCACCATCTGTCCAAGCCTGGGCCTTTGGCAGAGTCTGAATTCAGGACCTTCAGAGCCAGAAGCATGAACCTTTGTTACGTCTGCTAATGAAGTTAATGCTGTCAGCTGTAATCAGCTCATATCCTGCTGTGGTCTCAGCAGTTGTGCAGGGAATGATAGTACATGCAGATGCATAAAATTCATTTATTTTATTCTTAGGGATGCAGAACAGCCAGGAATATACCAGGACATTTCTTGGGGGTGAAATATTCAGGCACCACTTAACCCAAAAGAACTAGCAAGGCAGAGATTAAAAGCTGTGTTTGCTCTTAACATAATGTGTGAACAACTCAGGTTGAAATCTTGCTCCAAATGAGACAGAGCAGGAAATGGGAAACCTGTTCCCCCTATCCAGCTGTATCCCTGCATGCTGTGGATCCTCTATACTTGGAGATGTTCAAGACCAGATTGGATGAGGTCCTGGGCATCCTGGTCTTGTACCAGATCTGGAGGTTGGTGGCCCTACTCTATGGCGGGGGCTTGGAACTTGATCATCCTTGAGGTCCCTTCCAACTCAAGCCATTCTATGATTCTATGAGTCTACGATAATGGAGCAAATCCCTCTGAAGCACAATGGAAAGAAGCATCTGAACATCAGGTCTTTCTGCAAACCAGAGTATTTACTTTACGCCAGAGAGCTGCTCCCCTTTTGCACCCAAAAGGGGAACAAACTAAGAAAAAACAGCCACCTTGGAGAGAGGGCACACTTCATTATGAGTGCTACGAAGGATGAGCAGTTTGTGCCTTGGAGGCTATTTGATGCTCATGGTATGCAATTTGTCTTCATGATGTCATGAGCTAACAATACCAGCATGGGGTCTCATTTCAGGTTCATAAGGGGGTGAGGCAATGTCCTCGATCCTAATGCTAAAATCTCAAAAAAAAAATGATGATAAGGAAGAAAAATAACAAAAACCTGCTGCTTATTGTGAAATGCTGGACTGAAACTTAAAACTACTGACAAGGTTGGGTTTCTGAATACCTAGGCACATTTGAACTAATAAAAGTTGTTGTATCCTGCTAACAGCCTACTTATCCTTACTATTCCTGCCTGGTAAAATGCTCTAGGATCTACAGAGGAAACTGAGTACTTCTCTGATTCACTATTCCCAGCCTGATTCTTTCCTTTCCCTATAAAAATGTCTGGGTGTGGTCTGGGAACATCTGGCTCTTCAGCTACGCATGGCTCTGTGTGGCTTTTTATAGTCCTACTACTTCTAAAACAAAGCATTAAGCTGTCTCAATGCTAAAGATGGGCAAATCCCATTAGGAATTAGCAGGCTCAGTAGCCAGCTAGGATTAGTGCTTTTTGACAAGACCCTAATTTGTGTGCTGTAGAGGTCATAGCAGGCAGCTGTAGAAGATGCTGTAGTCTGTAGGGCTGTCCAGACACAGTATCCAAACAACTCTGCTGACAGGGTGGTTACTCAGCAATATAGATCGATGCAAAATTGATTAACTGCAAGGGTCAGCAGATAGTTGGGAGGTGCTAAGGCTGAGTAGTCTGGAAAAGAAAGGATTTCATAGAATCATTAAGGTTGGAAAAGAGCACTGAGATCATCTAGTCCAACCACCAACCTGTCATCACCATGCCCACTAAACCATGTCCCTAAGTGCCACATCTCCACATCATGAACAACTCCAGGGATGGGGACTTTACTGATTCCCTAAGCAGCCTGTTCCAGTTTGAGAGTTATAAAGAAAAGACTTTCTTTTCCCATATGAGACATCCAAGCAGAGCTCATGTTTGAGCAGTCCAAAGCCATTGAGCAGGGGGGGTTTCAGAATGTCTCTTTCTAAAGAAGTTCTGTAATGACTACTTTCCATCTTGCTGAGCTTTCTTCACACCTCATCTGGATACTTTGAACACATAACCTGCATGGTATTCACTGTAATGACATCAGGGTGGCATCCCATGATATGCACACTAAGAAGTCATAAAGGATTTTTTTAAGAGTAGAACATGATGCATGAAGCTCCGGAAAGAAGAATGTCGGCTAAGACTCTGCCCAAAATAGCAACTTGTTCCTCACAAAGTACTTCTCTTAGATGTGATAATTATGCAGAAATGCACACTTAGGCTGTGAACTCATCAGATGTACAAGCTGCATTTATCGGAAAGGGGAGCTACACGATGGTAGTTAAGCCAACGAGCAGAGCAGTGAGGACTGCTGTATCTTTTGCCTTGGGATGTGATCAGATTAAAAATAGATACATCCAAATATTTCCAATAAACTTTTAATCTATTCTTGACTATTTGAAAGAAAGCTATTTCTAACCGGATTGTGCCATACGCTGTGTGTGCTGTGGCCAAATTTAGAAGGGTTTGTGAAGAAAGTGAGTGCTACAGTCATAATTCAAAAAAAAAAAAAAAAAAAAGCATATTATGAATGATATGAAGATTTTTTTTCTGTCAGGACAGCAGGAGAATCATGTAATGAGATCACCACGTCCCATTAGAAAAAGTTCATTTGATAATAATGACTACCAAAAGCCATAAGTGTTACAAACAAGTGAAGACCCTGTCAGAACCTCAGCCAGGGCAACATTAAAAATCCAATTGAAACAATGGCATGGTCGTAAGTAGACTAACCAAATTGTTTCTTTTTCACTGGGACTAGATGTGCCAATTGAACTGTTTCTAGGGAACAGTTTGCATGTCTAAATAACTTTATATTTTTCTAATTGCAAAAAACCTCTTTTCTGAAAAGGCAAAATTGCACACACAAGAGGAGAACAGGAAACTGGGAGTAAACCTCACTGCTGATGAAAACCACAGCAGCTTCAATGAGCTACAGCTGAGAACTTGGCAAAGTTCTCCCACAAGAGCTTGAAAAAATGTTAATAAGCAAAGGGGGCAGAGGGGGAGGATCAGCCCATTACAAAGTGAATTCACAGAATCACAGAATCACTAAGGTTCAAAAAGACCACTGAGATCATCTAGCCCAACCATCAACTCATTGACTGTGATAATTATTTCAGATTATGCTCTTGAAAACTTATTTACATCCTCTGCCCTCTTAGAGATGCCATTAATCCCAGCACTACAGCTGAAGTCTAGGAGGATGCTAAATACCAGAAATTCCCTTGCTGCTTTAATAGGTGAGAGTGTTCTTCACTTTGTGTCCTAACCTATTCCAAACAGTTATTATGCACCATTTATCAGCCAGCACATCCTAGTCCAGGAATAGCTACATTTTACTAACAGTGCAAATTATGTTCCTACACATGCAGGCTTTTTTTTCCCTTAAATCTGTACAAATTACAATTATGAATGTTGCTCATCCAAAATTCCCTCAGCTAACACTCTCATCTGTCCTAGCATTTATAATCAGAAAACATCCCTTTTTTTACCTTTATTCTCTAAAGAAGCTGTCAGTCTTTTGCATTTGATATCCCTGATGTTCCTCAAGTCACACATACAGTGTTTGTATTGGAACATATGCACAAGCACAAAAAAGCACACAGTGTCTGTGTTTTGCATGTGTGTGGTTACAGGCTTGGTATGCACAAGCACTGTATTTCAGTCCCACCATTTGTTTTGTCTCCTAAGCAAAACTTGAAGAGATGCAGGTGCTGGAAGGAGGATGGCTCTTGATGTGCAAAAATAAATCACATCAGGGCCTTTCATAACCGTCGGAAATATCTTGCCTGGGGCAAAATGCTCATGCTCGACTTCAGTAGTGAAATGAGCCACTAATACAGCTTAGAAGCACAGTGCTCTCTGATTCTCTCTTTCTCTTTTTTCCTCTGCTTGCTTTTGAGCAACTTTTTGTTCAGTCACTCCTTTCAAACACAAGCTTCATGTTGCTTTGAGAGCCCAGGTTACGGGTTTGCGTTTGTTTTCAACTACAGAATGCATCATTTAAAGCTAATAAATTAAACATACGGAAGAGGCAGAGGGAGGAAAATTAGTTACAAGCATCTGCACTGGTCTCATAGTTTATTTGTCTATGAAAGGTCCTGCTGCCATGGAGACAGCATTTCAGAGCTTGCTTATCCCCGGGTCGCACATGGAAGGAGACAGTGAGAGAAAAATAAAAGAGAAGTAGGGAAGAAAGCCAGAGCCAGGAGAACCCCCCCAGCCCCACTGTGCCCTTGCAATGAACACATAGCCCCTTCCCAGCTCATCTCCTTCATACTGCTGTTGGGTGGAGATAGCAGCTTTTGGCTTTTGCTCATTTTCAACCATCTGAGCCCTTTTTGACACACTTAAGGGTGTCAAACTAAGCTTTTTGCACAGCACCAATCCAGAATACTCTTTGATCTTCACGCTAGGATGGAACAGTGTTGTTTGTTTGTTTGTTTTTTCTCTCCCCTGGCCCAATGGAACTTCTATGCAGACCCACAATCCTCACCCCATCCGAGACACAAGAAGCGCTTGCGGATGATGCGGTTCCGTAACCGACCCGTCACGGCCATGTAGGACTGCCAGGCCTCGGTCAGCACCCAGCAGAAAGAGGAGAGGAAGAAGAAGTGCAAGAAAGCCGCCACCAGCGTGCATATCACCTGGAGAAAGGAGGAAAGGAGCACATATGAGAGGTGAGAAAGAGGAGAGAGGAGAGAGGCAGGCGGAGGGAGCTGCTTCCAAATCGGGCTCTGGAAGGAAAGGAAGGTCACAGGGATCAGCAAAGGAAAAGACTTCTCAGGAAGAGGCAGCTTCCCCCTCGAGCTTTGACCTAGCATAGGATTGAAGTGTTTGTTTCAAATTTAAGCACTGCACAGAAACTGACTGCTCTTAAATGAGAGCTCCAAGCCTGTGGTTAACTATTTTCATACAACAATAGAATATCCCAAGTTGGAAGAGACCCATATGGATCACTGAGTCCAACTCCTGGCCCTACACAAGACCACCCAAAATTCAAACCCTATGTATGAGAGCAGTATCCAAATGCTCCTTGAATTCTGGCAGCTTGGTGCCATGTCCACTGCCCTGGTGAGCCTTCCATGTCCACCACCATTTGGTGAAGAACCTTTTCCTGATCTCCCACATGACCTTCCCTGACACATCTCCATACTGAAGTTTGAATCCATGCCTTGCCCTTGTGCTGTTTGGCTTCAGCAGTATTTTCCAGTGATCAAATCAAATCCCTGATGCTTTCAGAGAGGATGGAGCAGTTATTAAGCTGTGCACTAATCTCAGCTCAAAAGGATTGCAAAGCACCGTACCATTGGTGCTTTGCAGTAATGAAATCAGAGAAAGGCAATTCAGACTGGGAAAGATGGCTCTTTGCAAAGAAACATAGTTAAGGTGTGAGAGCTGGGGTAAAAACATGGCTGGTAGGGGCTTGGTAAGGGCTGAAAGCATGATTTGTCCAAGAGCACATAGCTACTAGAAAAAAGGGAGGGGGGGGTTGGGAAGGAAAAATTAATGAAATGGCAGAATAAATTTCATAATGGTGAGCTCTACAACTTGGCAAGGAAACCTCTCAAGGGACACAGAGAGAGCTCAAGCCATTTAAAATTAAACTAGGGAAAGTACTAGCAAATGCATTATGGAGAACAATCCTGTAGCGGCGGGGAGATGGGCTGGAAAGCTGACAAGCTCATCTTTGTTTTTAACTCAGCAAACCCAAATCATTCACTGGTGCAAATTGGTGCCGCTCTGTTAACTCTGCCAGGGCTATGCTTAATTTGCACCATTGGAGAAGAAGAAACTGTGAATGAACGTGAAACAAAATGATGGAGAGAAACTCCCAAAGAGAAGGGAGAGCAAATAAACTTTAAAAGTGACTCTGGGTGAAAAAAAAAATTGGCTTAAGGCATTGAGGACAGATGGGGGTGGGAGTGAATAGCGAAGAATTTCTCCGCTTTGAGTTATATCAGGAAACATGGACTTTGGGTTTACGGTCACTGAACCTTCCTCTTTTTTCATCCACCAGCATCTTTCAGCAGAGAGCTCTCATGCACCGAGCATCTTTTATCATGATTTTATTGAATTGCCCTCAATTCATACACTGGCACTGACAGACATTATCAGAAGTTGGGAATAAAAGTTAGACGTTGCGTTCTTTGAGACAGGAACTGCCTTTTCATTCCGTATTTGTATTTGACACAGAAACCTTTGGTATTCTGCCTGCAAGTACATGACAGATCACTACAAATAGCCCAGCTCAATGTGATAATTTGAAGTAATTTTCATGTTTTCAAAAGAATCTTCCAAAGGTGGTTGCTATGCATCAGCTTACAGGTCTATGTAAAACAGTTACAAACAAGTTACTTCCAGGAATGTACTTTAAGAAATTTATATTTTACAACTGTTGTTTTGTTTTTTTTTTTAACTACTGCCAGAAATGACAGCATCAGTTTATCTGAGCTGATTTTGTTCTGCATCAGCAGTGTTTTTCTGCCCTCTTTGCCAGCAGTTTGTAAAGGGGAGAAAAGACGTCTGCTTTCCATTTTTCCACCTGGGACATTTATTTTCCAGAAATACTCACTCAACTAGGTAGTTCTGAGGGAAAGGGGAAAAGAAGAGAGAGGAGCACCACAAAAACAATGCACATTTATGACAGTGAATGGCCCTCATTTAAAATCCATTAAAAACAAGCAGATAATTTTACTCAGATTTGGGAACAAGAGAATTTTCCCTCTTGTTTTCCCAATTTCCCCAAGGAGATATGGTTGTAAAGGCCATTAGTCCTTGTTTTTCTAAAAGAGGAGAAATTTGCTTCCATCCAGCACATAGCCCCATCTCTGAGATACACTGAATTCATTTCTTTTGTATCACATTATTGCTGACTGCAATTTTTTAGCCTTTTCCTGGGCCTTTCATCTTTAAAAAGCATAGCAAATCCAGGTGTGGAGTCTTGCCTTTGAGGTTATGCAGACGAAAATGACAGGAGTATTTGGCATTTCCCAGGAAACTAGTACTGTAGAAATTCTCCTAGTGTAACTGCAATTATAATTCAATCACTAATATTTTAGGAAGCTCCACTATCAATGATTGAATGTGAATAGGTTCCAAATTTACAGTCTTTCATCCCTTCTTTGTTCAGTTTTCTTTCCCTGCTCTGTGATAGAGACTGTTTACTAGACAGCAGAGTGGAATCCCAAGAATAACCTTTCTATTTATGGTGTTTCATGCATATGTATGTCCAAAGAACTAATCTGCCTCACGCAATTAGAGCCGGGAGCTTTGAATCCTCACTAACAGCTCTGACACTTAACATCCAAAGCAACTATGAGAAAAAGTGTAAGAAGGAAACTGAGCTCCCAACTGTTGTTAAGGAGATGGGAGAGGGTTAACAATATCCATCTCCTATCCTGGGGTGAAGAAGGATAACCAAATAGGAGGTCCACTCATGGTCGGACATGATGAGCATCTCTCAGTCTTCCTTCTATGAAAAGTTGCTCCTCGCACACATTTGGGGTTGCAATGCACCCTTAGAATAGCAATACAGAGCTGATCACCCTCTTCTCAATTCTTGCTCCAGGCAAACCATGCTGACCATGAAAGACAGCTCTGCTTTGCAATGCTTCTGAATGGTGTTGGTTTAAGAGCAACAGGGCCACTTGATTGCATCTCCCCAAACTTTTCTCCACAGGTATGACTCAAGTAGCTGTAAAGCTTTCTTTAAAACATCACCCTGCTCTGACCTAAAAGGCCTCGCATAGCAATGAGTCTCTGTGATTCATTAAAGCCTGAGGCTTCTCTGCAGAAATGCTTCCAAAAGTGACAGCATGCTCTGGATGTCAAGGTCCAGACTCGAATAAATTGGCTGGTTACTGTTAATTAAAAGCTAAATTTTGATTTCTGATTGTGACTTCAGCAGCAGGAGGAGCTGGAAGACACTTTTGGCCTCAGTTTTCTGCTTAGAGGAGTTAATATGGCTGGAGCACTTGAAGAGCGAGGAAGATGTACAATAGGAAAATATTAAACATGAGCAGTGATTTGTTATGCTAGCTGCCAACAGAGAAAGTAATTTAGCTGGAGAAAAGTCATACAATAACATAACACCTCTCCATCTGCATCTCTAATGTGAAAAGCCATGATAGTACCCTGCAATCTATGCCCATGGCTTGAAAATCCATGCTCAGTTCTCATCTTCACTGCTCAATTGGCACTGTGACTTCCAAGTCTCTTGTGGTCTCAGCTCTGCAATGTGCATGATGTGCACAGCAACGCTTCCCACTCCAAGAAAGGTGTTCTTGGTGGCTGCTTTCCTTAACATCTGCCAAGTGCTTTAGGCTTGGAGCATAAACGTTGCTGTAGAAATAAATGTAATGCTGAGATGCTGAGTGTTATTGCTTTTTTAGCTCTTTCTCAATCTGTCTTCCTTTGTAATTTTTGGAAAATAAAATGGTTAAAGCCTCGCAAATAACCATGTTTTTTCACCGTGCCATGTGCCAGCTACTCTAGGCAGATATTCAAAAGTATCACATTGGTTTTAATCAAAGCCCTGAGGATGCTGACAAATTATCAAAGAGCGAGTGAGAGAAAATTGAAATCTGCCATTTAGTCATGTCTTTGACACGTTGCTAATTAACAGATGGAAGAAAAAAGAGGAAGCACTGCTGAGCGGATTGTTTCAACGCTAAATCAGGAGCAAAGCAAACAAACAAACAAGGTCCAACGTATCTCCTACCTTATTCCGCGTCTGGGTCTGTCCGATGAGGATGAGAGCATTGGAGGAGATGATGGACAGGCAGAAGTTGATAAGAATGACTGAGCGCTCTGAGCGGATATACCTGCAGAAAGAGAAGAGGGGAAGGAGATCCACCCTGTTACACCTTGCATGAAGCCACTGGGCTTTACACAATCCCATGGTAAGAGACGGCCCACTTTCTTCAGATCTCGTGTGTTAAACAGACAAGTACAAGGGGAAAAAGGAGGAGGAGAGCTTGGGCGTGGTGCACAGACCTCTCAATCCTCCCCATCAATGTTGGAGTTACGAGCATGAGCCAAAAAATCAGGGGCTAGCCTGCTCCCTACTCTAAACCTTTTCTAAAATAGTATTGAGTGCTGTAGTCCCCTTCAGCTCTGCTCACTTGGTAGGGGACTTGGAAAGGAGCTTAGAAGAAAACATACACGCAACACATGGAAAGATTCCCAAATAAGAAGAGCCACAAGCATGCTGGCGATGAAAGCAGGTTACGAACGCATGCATCTTCACAACAAAGTGCTTGTGATTCAGCATTCCCCTTTGTTTAACCTAACAACAGATCCAGAAGTGAAAAGAAACTGTGGTTGGTTTGGGTTTTTTTTTGTTTGTTTGTTTTTCCAGATGGAGAGGTTTAACGCTTCTCAAAACTAGGCCAAATATGTAGCTGTAACCGTGGGTCTGGGACATCAGGAATCCAAGTTAGGA
Organism: Lagopus leucura; assembly: GCF_019238085.1. NCBI lineage: Eukaryota > Metazoa > Chordata > Aves > Galliformes > Phasianidae > Lagopus > Lagopus leucura. Next base: position 89,338,431 of record NW_024962263.1, on the reverse strand, counting down.
AGCTGTTGCCTTCAGCACCTTGCAGGAGCAAGCCACTTGTCATTTCTCATTTACAATGTGCAGCACAGCACCAACTTGCTGCTGAAGTATGTGCACAGTTAATTCAAATGACTGGCTACAGAGGAAAATTTCTTTGAAGGTGCTTTTATGTATCTAATAAAATTAAAAGGGAATTGCAAAAGTGCAAGTCTTTAAGGATTGACTCAGGACCTGACCATAACCAACCCTTACACGTATGAGTAATCTCAGTGATGCAGTAAGTGCCCTGCCTGAATACCAGATGAGTAAAGAGTAGAAACTGATGTCTAGAAAAATTAGAAACAGATCTATTAACCAGACAGCTCATCCCTGGAGGCTAATGCAGGATTATTTTGTATATTCCAGTACATCAACTATTTATACTAAGAATTTAATTTCATTAATTAATTTTAGCAAGAGTGTGTCAGTCGCACTCTGGCTGTAGAGTCTGCATTTCTGACTGGTAGGACAAGATGAGTTTAGTGCATATCTGTATTGAGCCAAGAAAGAATCTGTGCTTTAGATCTATTGGAGACTGTGAAACTTGGATTTTAACTTCCCTGCTAGTTTTCCTTCTAGATAAATACAAATGTTGAGAATATGTTTTTCTGGATACAAAAAACAGTCACTGATGAAAAGCAGACTCACTTTACATCAGCTTTGTTAGAAAACTGGTTTATAAGTAGTTCTTTCTTGAAACACACTCCAACCCCATAACACATTTCAAAATTTAGGTTTCCAGCTCAGCTAGAAACTGAATTTGCTGCAAGTAAAACAAGCCTGGAGTTATTCCTTAGCCAGTCTGATCCCAGATTTTGCTGTTTTACTTGTTTCAAATACAATAATAAGGGGCATCTGAATCTTACTCCATTTGTAGGATATCAAGCCATCAATCTTCGGATGTTCTGATTGTGTGAAGTAAAATATGTGTCAAATCTATAGTCAGCAGCTTCTATGGGATAGAAAGGGGGATTTGGACAATGTGCTGGTAAGAATGGGATGTGCTAAGTCTGTGTAGGAACACTATGGCATTAATGCTCATTTAGGAAATTTCCTCTGTTAAAAAAAGAAATAGTAAAAAATGAGTTGAGTGTAAATGTAGTCTGCATGTCAAAATAAGGGGTTAATAAACAGCTGTTTTCACATTTTTTCCCCCCTGAAAAGCCTTTTCTTTCTCCATGCTTGCTGTTATCTACCAGAAGTTCCTGTTCCCCGGATCCCTGAACCTTCAAAAAATGAAGTGTGAGTTGGCACCTTGTAGAATCAGAATATCAGAATAATTTAGCTTGGAAAAAAAACCCTCTGGAGTTGCCAATTCAATCCTCTGCCCAAACCAGAGCTGATTTCCAAGTCCTGTCATGTTTTTCAGGGCATTGTCCAATCAAATTTCAAAAACGTTTAAGAATGGGAAGTGCCATAACCTCTTCTGGGTGATTTGCTTCAGTTTTTAACCACTCATGGTGAAGAGCCATTTTTTCTTCAATCCAGTTGGAATTTTTCATGATGCAATTGGTGGTTTTTGCCCCTAAATCCTGCACTGTATCCATCTGTGAGTTTTATGACTCCACTTTCTCCATGTCTCCTCCTTAACAGACTTCTTCTCTTCAATCTACCCAAGCTTTCCTTGTTCCCTGTGCCTCTCCTTGAGCATTATGTTCTATTGCTCCTTAAACTGGACTCGATTAAGTTTGTTGATCTCTCTCCTGTATTGTGGGGTATTGTGGGTATTATGGAAATACTATTCCAGATGTGGCCTTAAAGAAAGTCAAGTAGAGGGGAATAACAATTTCCCTTGACCTGTTGGTTATATTACTATTAGTGCAGGCCTTCACTGTTGAACAGTTGCATTGCTGAGTTATGTATAAATTGTCACCAACTGGATTCCCTGAGGCTTCTTTGGAGACATTACCAAGCCAGCCAGCCTCCAGCTTGTCCTGCTGCATGTAGTTGTTCAGTTCCAGGTGCAGAAGTGCTCATTTGTCTTTGGTGTAAAATTTCTCCACCCTATATCTCCAATTTGTTGAAGCTTGTCATTGCTGCTCTCCAGCATATGAATCACTCTTTCCATATTGGTATAGACATCCAAGAACTTGCCAAGAGTGCCTTTTTCCCCATCATCCAGGCTGTTAATGAAGATATTAAATGATATTGGTCCTGGCACCAACCACTGAAAGATACTGCTAGTAACCAGCTGCTGGTTAGGCTTCAAATCTTTAACCCAGAGCCTGCATGAACTACAGCCAGATTTTAATCTGCTTTAGCAGATTAATCCAATCCAAAATTCACTAGTTTGTTTACTAAGATGCCTGTGTCAAAGGCCTCGGTAATGACAAAATATACAATGCCCACTTCTCTTCAATATCCAAGCTACCAGCCATCCCATCACAGAAGGAAAGCAGGTCAGTCAGGTGCAATCTGTCCCTGAAAAATATGTGCTGTCTATTCCCAATCACTCTCTTGTCCATCATTTTGCTTGGAGAAAGTCTTTTTCACTATTTGCTCTTTAATCTTTCCAAAGTCTGTGAACAGACTGAACAGCAAGTAGTTCTGCAGATCCAACTCCTTGCCCTTTTTAAAGATGAATATAACACTTCTTCAAACCACCTTGAACCTATCCAGATGATAGATACTGGCACTATTGTACAGCAAGCTCCATCTCAACACACTAATCATCCCATTTGAAGCCATGGGCATGCAAATATCTATTTTACATAGTTCTCAGTTTTCTCCTTCATGGTGATGCATAGTGACTTTTTTCCCCAGTTTCTTCTCCAAGATTCTGGGACCTGGATCCATGGAAGCAAATGTTGGCAGTAGACCAAGATGAAGAGGGCAGTGATTAATTACCCTGATTTTCTCCATGTCCTTCTCCATCAGAACATGTTTCCTATTCAGCATTTCCTTGGATCATCCTTTAGTGCTGTTGTACCTACAGAAACCCTTCTTCATGCCTTTCACGTCTTTTATCAGTTTCAAATAGAGTTGAGAACCAGCTTTCCTAATGCTTCCATACTGCTCTTTGTCAGCCTGACCTCATTACTGAACACTTACAAGCTATGATTCTTGCTTTTTTTTTCCTGCATCAACTCTAGCTCAGGGATATTCCACAGAAGGAAATCAGGATTCCTATCCAGGACATTTGGCAAAAGAAGGCAGGAACTCATGGCAGAGATGGAAAACACGGAGGCCTTGATGCTTAGCCAGATGAGAGGTCTGCAGAGTTCTTTCTCACTATCCCTTAGCTGCAACATGGACTGCCTTATTTATCAAAGCACACTGCGCACAGACACCAAAGCTTGGAAAACCTCTCACTGCAAATGTAGGGAGCTTCTGCTCTGGCCTGGGTCTTGTGGGATGTGGGGAAGCCCAAGACAGAAGGAGAACATAGGAAAACCCTGCAGTTTGTCTCTCTGTATCCATTCTGCTCCCCTCTTCTCTGCAAACACTGAGCCAACTTTGCTTTCTCGTGGTGCTCCTACACATCCTTCTCCGCACAAACTTACTCATTCCTGCTGCCTTCCACCAGGACCACAGAGTGCCTTAGCCTCCCCAGCAAAAAGCAGAGCTCTTGGGTTTAAAGCAAGCATTAAAAGCCACTTGAGAGCTTGCTGACAACCACTAAATCAATCTTCAGCCTCTATGGACAGGGAATGAAAAAAGCTTACACCGATATCTCTCAGCGATACAGCATTCATTCAGCTGCTGCCGTGCCCTACATGCTGACAGGCTGGTTGAAGAGCTATTTGATAGCAAGCATTGATCTCCATGCTATGGAAAGGTCACTCTGATTCCGGAGGCTGTTGAACTGCAGTTGGGTTCAAGGATGGAAAATGCATCAGGCTGCTTCTGAAACACCATCCTGTCAAGGAGTGGCACAGACCAAAGCGAAAAGAAGTACAGCTCTAAGTCATTCAATCTGTTCTGACCCATGAGCAATTCTGTTTCTCCCCACTTTTCATTTTTCAAGTCAGCTTTCAAGTGAGAAGATCTTTTTCTTATTATTATTTATTTTCTGAATGCCTCTGTTTTCCATACAGCTGGTGGAAAACATGGCCAGCACACATGGTTTCCAGTTGTGACCTAGGACAACCATAACCAGAGGTAACAAGGGCACTCCACTTCTACGGCCCAATGTGTCAACTGACCTCTCTGCCAAGGCTGCTAATAAGGCCAGAGATGGACCATCTGTAGCAGAGTTTTTGCAGCCATCTGTCTACTGGGAACTGGAGCGAGTCCACCAACAGGCCACCAACAGCCGCCAAATGGAAACAATGTCCAGCATGAAGTGAGACTGTGCCAAGTTGGCTGCCTCTGAAGCGATCACTTTCATCAAGAAACTCATGCTGGTCATGCTGATGGCTGAGTAGGTGCCACTAAGAAACAACCATTATTGGAGGTTTTGAATGGAACAAAACCATTTCCTCTTTGATATGCAGCCCAAAGTTGGGATCACCTCCTTTTTACTCTGCCTCTTGTTCTTCACCATGTTCCTTTCCCCTTTTTATTTTGTCTTTCTATCTTTCTGCTTCCCATGTATGAACAAATCCTAGTTGGGCAAAATTCTGGGAAGGTTTCCAGATTGTCAGCCTCAGTGAGCCTATTCATCAGAAGAGGATCATACTCAAGCTGAGTCTATGTGTACATGCTCCAGATGCCTTTGTCCAGAGGTCTGAATGAGAAATTTCACAGCCAAAGCTCCCCAAAACAGCTGAGCTCTGGTGGGTGTGCTCCACAGAAGACTAAGCAGATAGGTAGTTTACTTTGATATGGCTCCTGTATTTTAGCAACAACAGCTGGAATAATACTGCTGATCCCCTTGTGAACATTCCTCCAGCTGCTGTCTGATAAACTGTATAACATCTAGGGACAAAACGAAGTGAAAGCCAGGAGATAATGTTGAATATGATGTTCCTGAGACCATTATTAGAAAAGCACATTCATGTCCAGCAGCTATGCCTAAAATAAAAAGGACACACAGAGTGCTCAGGGCTCAGCCACGGGAATGCTGTGAAATTCAGAAAACATGAAAACATGATCTACAGATAAGAAATGAAACAAACTCAGCGCACCAAAGAGAAATTCTAGAGATCACTTGATCATGCTTTACAAATATTTACACAGAGAGACTTAGGATAGAGAGCCCTTTAATCAAGATATATCTGGTCTCAGGATCACTTGGAAATGCATGTCCATCCCTTGCTAAATCAGAAATGCCCATTCAAGCCTTCCATAGACATGTCCCCCCATTCATACTGAACTTGATCATTTTGGGCGTAGGCATAGTAACACAAAGGCTGCAATTGGAAATTAAAAAGGGTATATTTTAAACAGGGCAGACAATTAACTTTACTGTCCTCAATGACAGTAAATATTGAGGGGCATGCTCCTGGAAGAAAACATATTGCATTACTCCAAATGACTCCGTCATGCTCCAAACTGATTCAACCTCATATCTGAACTTAAGTTTCAGATCCTGAACTTATTTCTGATAGGAAAGAGAGGGTGAGACTCCAACACTTGCTCTTCACTCCTCTCTCCTAACTTTCCACTTGATCCTGACACCAGTGACACCAGTAAGTCACCTACCAGCGCTGCCCAGTGCTGCCCAGCCTGAGGAAAAGCAGGAGAGGACAAGGACTTGAGCAGATCCAATGATACCCCAGGCACGGAAAAACCTGAGTTCTAGATAAATGTTATTATGATCAGTCTTCAACTCAGAGCACTCACCATAATTAACTAGCCACTATGCACTGTCACAGTATCAATAAAAGGTGCATTTTCTTTTTGCTCATTTTTAACTCTCTTGTCTCTTTCCTCTAATAAAGGGTAGAAAACATTATCTCAATTCACAAATCTAAAATGAATTTACCTTTTCCTTCCTACTAAGAAGAGTCATTTGAAAAGTGAGAGTCCTGCACTGATCTCTTCTCACAAAGGGTCATGAACAGTGCATTCTTTGTAGCCATTCCTTTTTAATTTCATGGTCATTCACCTGGTTCTGATTTTCCTTTTTTGTTTATCTAGAGTAATGAAGCTCTCAGCATGTCTGCCACAAGTTTAGGAAAGGCATGGGTCTACATAGTGTAAACTCAGTTCTTGTGGAATGCTGTGAATCCCATGCATATCTTGGGTTCTCAGACTTGAAATAGTCCACCAACATGTATTTTACAGGGATGTGGGCCAATGTGGACCTTTGTTTAATACGACTCTCCTATAAAATCACTCTCACCCCTACAAAGGGGCACTTTAAGGTTGCATCTGATCTCCACATAGGTGTACAGGAGCTCTTTGAAATGCGATGTATCAAGGAATCTCATATGCATCTGAAGCCAAAGGCAGAACAAAGCTAAGGGATTAGAGAATTATTTAGCCCACGAGATGTAACACTTCTTCACACTCCACACTTAAGCTCCTGAAAAGTACTGTTAGTACTTCAGGCCAGGTGTTTTCATAATGGATCAAGGATGTTTTGATGTTATCAAAGACCCAGCCCAAAATACCTTGAAGCAACTTGCCTGCCAGGAGGCAGTGCACGTCCACCTCTCTGCAAACAAGGTTTCCTGGGCTATATAAAGGCATAGAAAACAGCACATACAGCTTTTGAAAACAGAACAATGAGACTACATGAGGTCATAGTACTAATTTCACTGTACTAATTTCTCTGGCACTAAAAGGAAAGAGTAATGCCAACTAAGCCACCATGATGACTTTTTACAAGACCCACTCATTACAAAGTAGTTCTTCCTCAGGCAACAGACACCCAAAATGGGACAGCAAAACCTCCAGGATCCATGCAGATCAAGAGACAGTTACTTTCCCCAGTAAGAAGAGAAAAGAATGAAAGCCATACCTCCAAACAGAGACATAAATGATAATCAACAGCAAAAGTGTCAGCGAAGATACTCCACAGCCTACAATTAACGTGACAGAAGGGACCAGCACCTTTTCCATGTTCTGAAAGAGAGAAAGTAACACATCAAAAAAAAAAATAAATTAAAAAAAAAAAAAAATTATGAAGATGCTCAGCAAACGCTACCAGCTCAATTTCGTGGCAAGAACTTTTCTCCTAATTATCTGATTGTACATCAACTCAATCGATCTTCACATCACACTACACATACAAATAAAGAGGAGAGAGGCCCATGAGTTACTTCAGGTTGACCCTGTCTCTTTGGACTTCACTCTGCTCCCACACACACCAGTGTTAAATTTGGGTTTAAAAATCTGATATTCGTAGTGAGATGTGTAAAAGTCACAGGTTTGCAAGAGGAGATCAGACCTTTCACATCCAGTGCAGAACTTCAAAGATAATTAATGAGGAAACAGCAGAAAGCTCTGCCTACACTAGAACGATTACAAATGAGCTCTTCTGGGAATGGCTGTTGCTGAAGCTTGGAGGATGAAAAGAAGGTGAAAATCTTCCACCGACTACAAACATCCATCTGGCAAGGGAGGAGCTGAAGCAAGCAAAGGAAAAATAAGATGTATATCCTCCCCAGGGAGCAGCATCTAGTCATACCATACATCACTTCACTGCTCTTATGCTACTTGACAAGGCATTTCTTCATATGCAGGGATTCTTACGGAAAATGCTGGCATGCAATGGTTCTCCTTTGCTGTCAACACGAGAGATCTGCCACTGACCACACCTTGCAATACCAAGAACAAACACATGTGTTGTAACTACTCCTAATCTAGTTCTCTGCATTCCCTGGGACTAAGTCCATAACCAGCTACTACATGCCAGAGACTAACATCACTAAACTCCCCTTGTTCTTAGGATCTCTTTCCCACTTGGTTCCCTCAGCTGCAGGCTTTTTATTCAGCACGTTTCTCATTTCCACATCAGTGATCTCTGCTGGAGAGAGGACAGAGAAGCAGGGACCCCACCATGCAGCAGATGTACCAGAGCCCCTCTATTTAAAGTGATTAAGCAGTACACAAAGGTGTGGGAGCACACAGTCAAGGTTGTCATTAGATTGGCACAGTACCAACACCTATTGCCGCAGCTATGGAAGTGAGATGGTTTCTGACATAGCAAGAGCTCAAGGTAGAAAAAAAAAAAAAATTAAAAAAAGAAAAATCAATTACGCATGAATTTGGGAATGGAACAGGCAGTCCTCTGAGGACTTGTCCAGACTATTTTGTTGGCAGGCATGAGGCTGCTCAACCTGAACCTCCAATCAGCAGGACATCATGAAGCAGAGGTTACTGCAGCTCTGTTCCAGGCTGCTGAGCCTTCTGCAAAGCAAAATATATTAGGCAAGGTTCGGTGCTGTGCTTATATGGAGTCTGGCCAACTCAACACATGGGCAAAGCAAATATGTCTGTTGACTGAAGGCCTACAGTTAGATTTACTCCACAGAGCCCACTACGAAGAAGGGATGAACCTCCCCAATATATTTTTATCTGAGTTGAACTATCCTGACAGTTTGAAGGGCTTGGTAAGATCTTCCTTGCTTGCATATTTCAACCAAAAGCACTTCTCACATTTTGAATCTCAAGGGGGGAATTAACGAGGAACAAAACTTTCACCATAGAGCTGCCATGAACCCCTCAGGGGCTATTGGGAAGGCTGGCACAAGAGCTTAAGGGATCTAAGACAAAATGTAGCGATGAATTCAAAGGCTTGAATACCCAACTGGGTTTATACACCCAAAGGAGTAAAGGCAGCTTGTGGGATTTTTACTCAAAGCTGACTGGATACAGATCAGTTGAAGACTGGAAGCCAAACTGAATTGCAGTGTGGTGCTAACTCTGCAACATTTCCTTCCTGCTCATCTTATTAACTCTGACATGTCAGTAACTTAACATGACTGTACGGCTTCACTGAGTTTCCTTCGTGAAACAGGAGGCTTGGGATTCTCGGAATCTAACACCATACATCTTATGCAAATCCATACATACCAATGTTCTGGATGCTGAACCTAATTCAGATTGCTGAAACAGTGGGACTAGATTTCAGGCAATGACTCAGTCCTTTGAATTATGAGCAACTGTGTATAAACATGGAACAACATGGCAATGAGCCTCGTCAGTCCTCATCAATCCTTGTCTACCTGGACTTGAGCGAGGCCTTTGACATGGTCCCCCACCACATCCTTACCTCCAGATTGGAGGGATGTGGATTTGATGGGTGGACCACTCAATGGATAAGAAACTGGTTGAAAGGCCGCAGAGAGATTAGTCATCAATGGCTCTATGTCCAGGTGGAGGCCGGTAACGAGTGGTGTCCCCCAGGGTTCTGTCTTGGGACCAGTGCTCTTTAACATCTTTATCAATGATATCGATGACAGAATCGAGTGCACCCTCAGCAAGTTTGCTGACGACACCAAGCTGAGTGGTACGGTTGACACAGTAGAAGGAAGGGATGCCATTCAGAGGGACCTGAGTTTTGCACTTGGGTCGGAGGAATCCCAGGCATCCATACAGACTGGTAGGAGCGATCCTTGAGAGCAGCCCTGTGGAGAAGGACCTGGGGGTCTCGACAGATGAGAAACTTAACATGAGCCAGCAGTGTGCCCTTGCAGCTTGGAAGGCAAATGGTATCCTGGGCTCCATCAAAAGAGGGGTGGCCAGCAGAGACAGGGAGGTGATTGTCCCTCTCTGCTCTTGTGAGGCCCCATCTGGAGTGCTGTGTCCAGGTGTGAAGCGCCCAGTACATAAAAGACAGGGAGCTGTTGGAGAGGGTTCATAGGAGAGCCACGAAGATGATCAGGGGACTGGAGCACCTCTCCTAGGAAGACAGGCTGAGGGAGCTGGGCTTGTTCAGCCTGGAGAAAAGAAGGCTGTGGGGTGACCTCATTGCAGCCTTTCAGTACCTAAAGGGAGCCTACAAACAGGAGGGAAATCAACTCTTTGAAAGGGTTGGTAACTGCAGGACAAGGGGAAATGGTTTTAAGTTGAGGGAGGGGAGATTTGGGTTGGATGTTAGGGGGAAATTCTTTATAGAGAGTGCTGGAACAGGCTGCTCAGAGAGGTTGTGGATGCCCCATCCCTGGAGGTGTTCAAGGCCAGATTGGATGGGGCCCTGCATGTGGCAGGGGGGTTGGATGATCCTTGAGGTCTCTTCCAACCCTGGCCATTCTGTGATTCTGTGTGATTCTGTGAATCCATCCAGCAAGGTTCTGCATCTTCCCTCACCTAGAGCTTCCTGAACTACTTCCAAAAAAGGCTTCAGTTCACACATTGATTCTTCCTCTTAACCTCTATGAAGACTTGTATCACTGAGATTTTTAACTCATATGACTCTATTCACACCAAGAGAATTTACTCCTGCCAAATATTTGTGGAAGGTTAGAAGCTGTTTTTGGGGGGAAGTAGGTAAACACAAAGTAAGAAATTTCAGTGAAAATATTAACCTTTCAAATTGTCTCTCATTTAAAAAAGTTGAAACTGGACACGTTCTGTGTGCTCTGAGTGCTGAAATATTGTATCCTGCTCGTTATAAATTGATATGTGTAAGGGAATCTTCTGTGAACAGAAGTTTTTGATTCAGTCAGGATATGGAAAAGAGATGCAATCTCTGGCACAAAATCACAGCTTCTCCCTTTGCCATCTCTGTTTTGCTTGCTTCCTGCAGAACCCAAGTTACCCCACCTCAGAGATGGTTGTGATAAACTGGGGAGCACAAGCTTCTCAGACGTGGCCTGGTTTGTGTTCTCTCATTCCAGTCTCAACCCTCTTTTCTCTCCCTGCTCCTCGCTTTCGGCAATATGAGTTCACATCACACAAACGGTGGCCCGGGATGATCATCGATTGTGACATTTGATTTAAGTAGGTCTTGTCTCACTGACTTTTCATGGGTAACTGGATAAAAGTCGGGGAGGAGCTCCATTAAAGCAAAAAAAAAAAAAACAAAACAAAACAAATAAATCAAGACATGCAACTCACGCCATCTGAGAGCAACATGAGAAATTGAGTTTGGATTTTAATGGATGAGTAGAGTTTATCCCAGCACTCAAAACACAATAACCTTAATTCCCCTCACTTCCACATCCTCTCTGACCCCTTCATCCAGCCAGCTCTGTTGGTATTGTGAGAGTGGATAACTATAAAAAAACACTGCCTGTAGTAAGAGATACTTCTTTGGGAATAAAACATCCTAAAGGCTTAGGCTTTTATATCTTAGAATTCTGCTTTCTTTTTACATTTTTAAGATTTCTCTGTCCTCTTCGTCTTCCTTCCCACCTCCTACACTTCTTCCCTTTGGCAAATGAAGCATCGTTTGTTTTATTTCTTCTGATTAATTAAACCCCCTGACAGAAGGTGGTTGGATGCTGTGGGATCTGAGGCTGGCAAGGAAAATTTCCTTGGAGGAAGAAGAGGGGAAAAAGAAAGACTGATTTAAAAAGAAATAGTAATACCAACAGAATGACATCAAGGTGGTATTAAAGTGAGAAAGAAAGTCTTACAGGAGTTTCCCAACATCACAGCTGAGGAATAAAGTCATCGCTTGCAAAGGACAGACTCAGGGGGTCCACCTGCTTGGACAGAAGATGGTCCCAAATGGCCCAGCCCTGCCTCTTTCACCTCCCCATGTCTGCTGATGCATGGCATTTGGAAGCATCTCAAAATGCACATGAGACTGTTCTCCTATGGAACTGGAAAAGAAACCTTTGCCTGGGCTGGGTAGGAACAGAGTCTCAAGTCCCACGACTCTGTCAGCAAGCATGACAAAGGAGGAGAAAAGCAATCAATGACATCAGCTAGGATGGAAATAACGAGTGCTACTGCCTGGGGCTGTTTGCTGTCCTGCCGCTGCATCGCTCTGCCTAACAGGGCAGAAGGACACTCTTTCACAATTTTGCTTTGCTTCCTTCTTCTTTTCTATTTCGTCCTCTTCCTTTCTCAGTCCTTTTTTTCTCCCCTACTTTTTCTTCCTTTTTCCCTTAATTTGACCATTTTTCCATGACTGCTTTCCTGCCTTTTCTTTTCACTCTTAACACTCCTCTCTGGCTCTCCTCCCTCTGCATTCTCATGAAAGACATGTATGTCTTTCTTTCCTCCCCTTAGTTTCTGCACAGCACTGAAAAGTGACTGCATTTGAGCTGTGCTTGTTCCATTACTCTGCTCTGGCTCCAGGGTCAAACAGGCTCCCATTAGAACAAAGTCAAAAATGGTATTTCTTAATGCCATGCAGTTTGCCTGAGACCTCACAAGCAAGCTGTTCTTTTTGCTTTCCCCATCTTTGATACTGAGAAAGGCTAAACAAACTCTCTATAGGTATGACAGCCTACTAATAAAGTCACTGATTAAATTATTTATTTTTCTCCCAGTTTAAATGCAGACATCAGGAACTTAAGGTGCTACGCTTTGTTTTTATGAATGTGTTTGCAATTCAGAATTGTTGCCTTGAGCCTGACTTCTAGCATATTTGAAATTAAAGATTCATGAAAATAGAGAACTGCAGAAGTATGGGTTGCAAGGGACATCTGGAGGCTTCTAACACAACTTGTGGCTTGGAGCAAGACTATCACCAGCCTTAGGTGAGGCAAGTCATGGCAATGTCCATACTAAAAGACCATACTATTCTGCCTGAGAAAATATTTTCCTACTATCCCATATGAAATCTTCCAAGCTATGGCTTGTGATTCTTGTCCTGTTATATCATCACACACAAGTGAGGAGTTTGATTTTATCATTTTGCAGCTGTCAATCTTAATGCCTGTGGGCTGTGGTTATCTTCCTCTCTGTAAGACCAAGTTCAGCACCCTCTACCTTTTCTCACAAGTCATAAGCAGTGAGGCTCATTCTACTCTTCTAAAAAAGAAGTAGACCTAATGGGTATGCTTTACTCCAAGAACTGTTCAGAAACCATTTTTGTGCCACTAGACTAAAGGGTTTTCACAATTCTTGAGCAGTTTTTAAAGCCACATTCTGTTGATTTTGTTGCTGGTTGGGCAACTTCCAAAGCAGAGAGCTATCAAAGAGTTGTTAAAATTGCTGGAGAATAATGCTTTTACCAGTACTCATGAAAGTGATAGTTTTCTGAACAAAGTGGTTTATGTCATTGCTGTAAGAAAACAACCTAAGAGGAATGAATGAACGGTGGATGTCCTTGACATCCATGAAAAAATCTTGAAAATATTTTTATCCCTTTTTGGTTAGATTCTAGGTTTCTCATTCAGGGTCAGGCTTTTTCTGTTACCTTGGTGGCACAGAGGTAACAAAGACAGGTGTAAATCTATGAGCAAGATTTGAGTGTGATGGATCTCCAGTGTCATCTCCAGCTACCACCCATCAGCTGCTGTTCATAGCCCAGCTCCCTGGCCCCAGGCTATTCTTCCAGGGTAATATGCAGCATCTTCATCTTCAGCCTTCATCTGAGTAAGAACAAGACTCTGGATACAATTCAGCTCATAGTGCTGTTGCTGATGCATGTATCCACCTCTGAGGATTCTGCAGAGCCAAAAGGAGTAAAGCCTTGCCCCTTCCTGTTCATACCTCATCCCATAGCACAGAAAGGTGCTGTTCATATGCCATTGCTCACGCTGTGCTCAATGAAAGTAGCATGGACACCCAGCTATCCAGTTGCAGGGGTCCATGCCAGCTGGTGAGGCCCATGGTGAAATTACAGGTATAGAAGGCTCTGTTTTCATCTCCTGGGAAGACGTGCTTCTTACACTGGTTATTGTCAGTCTGCTCTGTCCAACGGAGCAGACATTTAAGCTTGTGTTACCAGAGGAGAAATTTCAGCTTGGTCATACACACTAATACAAATTCTGCTAGGGATGGGAGAGAGGAAAAGCAGGGCCCCAAAATACAAGCAGTATCAAGGATTTAGTGAAGACAAGACTGGGATCACACTGAAAGGAGATGTTTTGGTGAGTCAGAATTAGCAGCAGCCCTACAGGGTTCATTTAATTCAGAGCAAGGAGCACTGAGAAGGCACCAAAGTATCTTCCAACCTCTGAGGAAGGCTTTGAGATCCCTGCAGAAAAATCTCTCAGTGGCGTCATTAACAAATAATTTCCTTGCAACTTCTTTTCCAACATCTTCCCCAGCTCAGCCCATGTCATTGTGAGAGAGATTGAGGGGATTAGTACCTCATTTTGCTACCTTCATATCATAACTACCATCTTCTCATGTCAAAACTAATAAGTGCCCATTATTGGGAATGTATCTGTGGAACGGAGGGCTACTTTTATGTAATTTGGCCAGTCTAAGAGGCAATTTTGTGTAATTGCAGTACACAAAAATCACCCAGAGAGATACCTTAACGTGTTACTATTTATTAACTGCTAGCTCTTCACTTGGTATTGAGTCTGCTCTCAAGATACAACATGGCAATCTGCATTTAGTAAACAGCCTTGACGAAGCTCTCAGGGCAGAGGAGTGGTCACATAACCGCTCGTTAATAGGAACTGTCAGGATAATTTCCTTCAGTCTGGTGGAGAATTACGGGAGTTAACAGCGCGCATTATCTACCTGCCAGTCATCAGCAGAGCAATCAGCTTGCTGCTGCTGTTTCGACTACCAGAATGCATTCCCAAGTCCAGAATGTGAAGTCCTGATAACAAGGAGGGCTGGATCATGACTGTATTAATACTAGGGAGTATTCTCCTGCCCAGCCAGCTGTTCTTAAACATTCCTCATTTCTGGAGGTGTTCAAGGTCAGGTTGAACGCAGACCTGGGCATCCTGCTCTGGTAGTTGGCAATCATGCCTATGGCATGGGAGCTGAAATTATTTTATCTTTGAGGTCTCTTCTAACCCAAACCCTTCAGTGATTCTGATTCTTAGACACAGGGAATAAGCTCTTTGACATGAGGGTGGTGAGGTGGTGAGGCACTGGAACAGGTGGCCTAGAGATATTGTGGATGCCCCGTCCTTGAAGTGTTCAAGGCCAGGTTGGATGGAGTTTCAGCAGCCAAAACTAGTAAGATGCCCTTGTCCATGGCAGGGGAGGTACAATCTTGTAATCTTTAAAGGTCCTTTCCTACCCAAACCATTTTACAATTCTATGATTTTCACTAAATAGCCCATTACTATTATTTTAAAATACACAATTTTATTCCTTCACCATCCTTTTCCCACTGCAAAACTAGTGAAACCACTGCTTAATGAGTCTCTGCTGAATATCAGCATCCCTCTGCAAGCCACAGACTGGGAACCAGCGTGCTGAGCTTGGGGATGACCAGCAAAGAGCACGGGGTCTATTCCCAGCTTGCCTGCAGGTCAACTGTATATGCACAGGTCCATTATATAGGCCAATCTTTTCAACGTCCACTCAAACGATCTGCTTCAAACTGAAAACACAGCCTTAACTTCTCAGGGGCTTATTTTAAACCCTGTAAATGGAAGAGAATAATAGCACACTCCCTCTCTCTTCCAGAGCTTAATTCAGCTTGGATTTTTGATATGTGTAAATGCCTTCGGGGGTTCCTGGAGCTACATCAGGACAAGCAAATACAAGCATCTCTCTCTCTGCTGTGCAATATTAACATGGGGAGGTATGAAGAAGAGAGAGGAGAGAGTTTTTTGTTTAACTGTTTGTTAACTAGCCAGTCAGAGTTCCTGTTTCTTAAAATCCTTGCTTTTGTGCACCCAGTAAGACTCATTCTGCTTCAGCCTTTCCCTTTAAAGCACATTTTACATTTCAGAAGAGAAAACAGAACCACTTTTCACAAACACATACACATGAAAAAGGATGATAATAACCAAATACCTCTATGGGTACACTCTCCTTTCTTCTGAGAGAAGGCAGAGGCAGATAGAACCTCATTCAGAGTATGCAATAGTATCATCAAATGCACTGCAGTAAGCAGTAAAATGTTATCTTGTTATGTGTGTAATTGAAAATACGATGGTCCAGGATGCATCTGGCCCATGTCACCTTGGAACAAAGTGATGTGGCTTAGTTAATGTTCATACAAGCTCAAGGTTCTAAGCAGAAGGGTCTTATCTGTACTGCCTTGTGGAATGTCCGTGGACCACTGCATTCCTGGGCCATCCCTGGGCATTGCTGGAACAAGCCAAGAAACAGGAATAACAATTATGCAGTGGGAGCAATTAAAGGGCAGTGATAGAGCCTTTGTTCTGTACTTTGATACTATTAATACAACTATGATTACTAGTATTATTTTAGAGTATGGACATATGATCAGTGTCTAAAGATATTAAAAATGAGCCTCCTTCATTGCTTCTCTATAGTCTGGATTGTTCCTTCTCTGTACTACACAGAGGACAGTCAGTTCAAAGTCGATAAATGATTTACAATGCCTATCCACGCATTGCTCATCATGTTCTGCTTCCACTACTGTGTCCTCAGCTCGACTAACTTCCTAGCAGTAGCGTGCAGCCCCTTTGCAGGGAAATGTGTAAGATTTACACACATTAAAAAAAAAAAAAAAAAAAAAAAAAAAAGAGAGGGAAAAAAATAATACTGTGGCAGACTGGGAATTGAAAGTGAGGGGGGAATCCAGACTGTGTTTATCCTGTTTTAAGCCATATTTTGGCTCCATGCCAGATGACAGCATTTCACCAAATTATTCCAAAACAACCCGCTGTTTGTTTTACTCCATCAGTGTCGTGCTGGTGAGTAATGCCAGACCGGCAGTTTTCCCTACAGAACAGGCAATACTTATCCTCCCTGACTTGGCCCTGGAGAGAAAACCATCAGGGGAATATCTGGCAGCAGGCAGAAATGAGGTATCTAGAAGATCTAAGGGAATGGCATGGATCTGCATCAGGGGAGGTCAGGTTGGGTGTTAGCAAAAGGTTCTTCATGGGGAGGGTGGTGGGCATGGAACAGGTTCCCCAGGTGGTGATCACAGCCTCAAGATGCCAGAGCTCAGGTAGCATTTTGACAATGTGCTTGAACATAGAGTTTGCATTTTGGGTGTTCCTGTGTGGAGCCAGGAGTTGGACTCAGTGATCCCTGTGGGTCCTTTCCAACATGGTATTCTATGTTTCTATGATAAGACTTCTGCTAGACATGCTCATATGGAGAACAAATTCCTGCCTTCCTCTTCCTCTTTTATCTCTATTGCCCATTAAAGGCTAATTTTTAAGGAAAAGCTTCATCCAAAACATGAGCCATAAGCACTTCTGCAAATATTGGACAAGACATCCCTAAACAATTTAATTAATTCCTTTAAATTATTGCTTGTAGCTGTGATTCCTTTCCTGTAAGGACCAGGAAGAAGCTTCCCATCTTTCACTGCTCAATCACTGAAAATGTCTGCACTGGCAATGGTTCCTGATTCAAACTAAGGTTGAACCAGAAATCTTGAAGTTAAAGATTTGCCTGGAGACATTCAAGGTCAGGCTGGATGGGGCACTGGGTAACTTGATCCAGCTGTTGGTGTCCCTGTTCTTTTCAGGGGAGTTGGATGAGGTAGACTTCAAAGGTCCCTTCCAACTCAAACGATTCTATGATTCCACATTTCCAAGCCATTATTAGTCTTCCGAGTCTTTTGGGAGCATGTTGGCTGGAATTTGCCTCTGAATACAATATGAAGGGATTTCAGCTGTTTAGCAGATGATGTGATTTGTGTGCATCACACAGATGCCGCATGCTGTTATGATGACGGTGACAGCTTTCTCCCTGTTGCAATCTGAAGAGCCTGTGGGATCAAGCTTGTTTTCACCTACTCAGCATAAACACACTGCTGGTTACTGGGGAGCTACTGGTGCTAGTTCCCTTTACTTGGGACACTGATGTCAAAGCAGCACACTAGGAGTCAACTTTCATCCTGATGCTCATCTCATTCACAACTAAGTGACTGGGGAGTAAAACTGTAACTTCCCCTGGATTTACAACCGTGCCCATTGGGTATAAACATGACCAAAATTGCCCCAGTAGTAAGATATTCCCTGTCCAGAGAAGGGCTGACACTACTTCCATATTGAAAAAAGCAACAAGAACAATTTGTCATGAAAAATGAAAGCATTGTCTTGCTTATGGGAAATGAATAATGTCATTTTGCTCTCACAGATTTATTGCATGTATTCTGTACATCCTTCTGGTTGGTAGGGCAGGTAGATAGAGAGTATTCAACCTACAGACTTAGTTTCAAAAGACCATCAGGACACACAACATCATGCGGACTTTGTGTTTAGACTGTCCTAACTTTCAGGAGTTTTCCAGCTCCTGTTCTCATAATTAAGAATCTGACAGCGGTTTTTCATGCATATTGACCATTTTCACTTATAGACTGCCTTTATATCAAAATATTGCCAATAAATTTGTCCATGCAGCTATCCATAGAGAGAAACAGTATTAAGGCACAAACGTTTTGGAAACAGATTCAATTCTGGTTTAAATGAGTAGCCATCTGTTGCAAAAAAATAATAATAATGACTTAACATCCACATCTCATTGCATGGCAGTTCAAGGGCAACCTAAGCCTTTAGGCAGAGCACAACAGGAATCAGTGGTGAAGGAGCTTGTCAGAACTACCTAAAAAAGGCTTTTCCAGGCAAAAGCACTATGGAGCATAATACCTGGAGACAGGTACAGAATGCTTGACAGTTCAACTATCTCCCACTTCAAACACAACCTGCTTAGTCCTTAAAGGGCTTTGAAAAGGAAGATAATTCCATTTAGCACTAATGCGCTGACTCCCACCCCTAATGAGCCAATGAAACCAGCCTCAATCACCCACTCCTTACCATTTTCTAACAAGCACCTTTGTGCTGTCTCCCACGTTGCACTCTGCAGTGGGAGAAGCTCTCCCCCCTCATCTCCCCCCCCCAAAAAAAAAACCCACCTAGAAAGCTATCCAGTGTTCTTTCTTTAAACCTCCTCTATATAAGCCAAATTGGTGCAATGCATAACGATCGCAGATGTGCCATGACTTGCTGCTATGACTAAAGTCCTCACACTGTTTACATGTGCCCCCACTCCCGCCTGTATCCATGTGTTGCTTTTTCTCTTGCATTTCAGCTGGAAGCTATTTTGGACCAGGTTGGCTCTTCTGGCCCATTCAGCACTGAACAGATTGCTCAGTCTTGCAAATCACACTCTGTAACTAAGCCTCCTAAGCAACTTGGTGGTCCAAATTACATGTGATAAATGTAAAATAACTGTGGAGCAAGAGTTACAGGTGGATATGGTCAGCAAGCAAGATGCTTTGTGCAATTCTGGATGCACTCTGTGATTTTCCCAAATACATGCCCTTACCCACCATCCCAAATGAATGCTCTAACTCACCCAACCCACTTCTCCACCCTCCAGCAATGAGTCACACCTCAGCCACACTTTCTCGCTTCTACACAGCAAACAACAGACACAGAGACCTGGTTTACAGGCAAAAGGGCAGGGAAAAGACCTGCCAAGCTCATCTCAGCCATTCACTTGCCCCAAAGCCATACAAACCATCCCCAGCTCATATCTGCTGATGGAGACTTGCCTATTCCCCACACCCAGGAGATTTTCCCTTGCACCTAAATTAAACTTTTCTCACTGCAGTTCAAGCCCAATCCTCAGCAGACACAGAAAGCAGATTACTCCCCTTCCTCAACTCCTTTCTATCCACTTAAAGGCTATTATCCTCTTTCCCCTCAGCATTTTCACCTTGAGAAACAATACAAACCCTCTCAAAGAACTCACCCTTGCTCACTGCCATCAGTGTGGAGGATACTGTGCCAGGTGTGGATGACACACTGTCCATTCCCACCTACACAGACACATATACAATCACTCCCACACTCATATATTGTACAAGTCCTGAGCACAGAGACACAAAGAGACACTGCTTACCCCACTTTGCCCACATTTCTGGCCCTAGATGGCTCAAAGCATTGCAGGCTGAGACTGAGAGCTGCTTTTTGGACCCCTAGCAAAGGGGAAAGTGGGAATGGGGAAAACCCGGGTGTCCTGGCTTAAATCCACATCTCTTTTAATGCAGCAGTAAGCCATGGCTGGGTAATAGGGCACTAAGCTGCCTTCGTGGCAACAAGCCATTAACCACTGCAGGTTCAAAATGAGCACCAAACCCCTCGGGAGCACCTGGACAAGCAGCACCCCAGATGCAGACAGGGAGATTTTAATTTCAGCTGAAGCCAAGGGACTAACCTCAGCCACGCTCTGCTCCTGGGGTCACCTGGTTAATGCCAGAGCTCTTCTCATCTGAACACTGAAGGGTGAATTAGGCTCGGTATTACTCACGCTGAAGCAGTGAATCCCACAGTGTTTTAAGCTCACAGCCACTTGATCATGCTCCTCTCTCCCACGTCCCCTTCAGATGAAGAGACAGAGGGTGATGCAGCATTTGCCTGCAGAAGAGTCGCTGCCAGGGCTGTGCGGAGCTCTCTGGCTTCGGAGAGCTGCAGCAATCCCACCTCCTGGAATTTCCAGCGAAAGCCCCGAGCGAATCCACAAGCGTGGAGTAAAAAACTCAGCAGTCAAAAGCTGTCAGATGTTAATATCGACTGAACTGCTCGCTGGATCGACAGACAGCCGAATCCGCAGACAGCCGAAGGAGGTGGGATGTGGGAATGACTGCTTAATATGCTGAGCCAAATCCTCCTATTATTACTTTGTGTGCTACCTGCCTTCTTTTAATATATTCTGCTGTTGTCTCTCCTCGAAGCTCAGCACTGAGAGGGATTTCCTATAACCCTTGTCTCTGTCGTTTTACTTTCATTTGTGGCCACTTATTTGTGGATTCTTAGTTATATGTGTACAGTATTCTTCATCCACATCTCACACCAAAAGAGCACACCAAGCATTGCTCTGCATCCTGGCACCTGCAGCAGCGTACAGGCTCTATCAGTATTCCTCTTTCTCTCAGAGCCCATCAAAAATCATTGACTCCATGATCTCTCCAAACTCAATGAGGGTTAGCCCAAATTCTTCCTGCAGTGCATGCTGATGGACTTCAAGTCAGCAGTGACAAAGCAAACACAGCAGGTGACTTCCAGAAAAATGATGTTGTGAGATCACAAATCAGCTCCTCTCTTAGGAGGCCACACTTAAAAAATAATTCAATTCTTGTTTGTTATAATGCTGGGTTGGCCACTGGGCCACCAACAGGCATCATACATCCTCTCTGTTTTCCTAATTGTATTATGAGAGAGTGGGAGGTGAAAACCCAGCTGGTTCATGCTCCATCCATTCCATGCTAACAGCGCTTGGACAAACTCAGGGGGATTGTACCAT
This sequence comes from Lagopus leucura, assembly GCF_019238085.1. Taxonomy (NCBI): domain Eukaryota; kingdom Metazoa; phylum Chordata; class Aves; order Galliformes; family Phasianidae; genus Lagopus; species Lagopus leucura. The sequence continues at coordinate 89,317,305 of NW_024962263.1, read as the reverse complement.
ATTTAGTAAATAGAGCATCCTTGATGAGCAAGAGAAATAGCAGCATGGAGTTTATGATTTGCAGAATCAAAGATTGCTCCCAGCGGCTGCCACAGACCTGGGGAAGGACCTGCCCTGAGTAGACATAGCAGCACTTGCACCATAAGCTTCCCCATTGTCAGCACAAAGCTCTCCTGGGAGGGGTGGTAGTCCCAGCTGGATCTCCCTTCTTCATGTTAGCCTCTCAACATTTCAGTATCAGGAAATTTCAGGAAATATTTCCAGTTCAAGGGCTCTGTAAGAAGAGGCACAATCAGCTGAGACACACTCCATCCACATGCAGCAGGACAGGGTGACAAGGTGCCAATGGTACAAACGTGTGATTTGGACCTCAGAAATCCAGATGCTCACAGCTCTGCCCTGGCACGGCTCTTGCTAACCGAGCAAGTGGAGGTTCCTAATGCTCTGCTGGGGAAATGACAGCACTTGGACTTTTCTGTAGCACCCTTCAGGCTCAGGGCACTGTACAAATGAGGATGCATGCAGGCTTGGATGTCACCTGCAAGGGTGCTGCAGCTGGGGAAAGGGAAGCAGAAAGCAATGAAGTGATTAGCCCAAGGTCACGATTTCATCTGCAAGCACAGGGAAAGCTCTAAGCCCTGTGGCTTAACCAATACACACAGATACAGCAACCCTAATGAGCTCTTCATTAGACCCACACTGCATGACTGGAATGGTTTGACACTGTAGGAACTCAAGCCAAGCAATAGTGAGAACTTTTCTTTCAAATTTTCAACTCAAAAACACCTCTCTTTCACTGCAAGAGAAGCAGCATTATTCTTAAGGAAACCTGTGAATAACTGAATTTGAGAGCTGGTTATTCTGAAGGCAAGCAAAAGGCTTTGTTCTTATCCAGACCCCAAATCTCAGGTGATAAACAATGGTAGAATATAAATGCTAAAATACTCATCTCCAAATAAAGTGTTCTGGTCTTATCAAAGTGAAACACTGCCATAATTTTCCATCGAAAGTATCGTCAGCCCATTCCGAGCAGCCATTCTGACCCAGCCAAGATGCACACTGTGAGTCTATTCTCTATGCTTCATTATTTCCCCAGGGTAAAAAGGATTTTTTTCTCCTCTGCTGCACAGACATCATTGGGATGTTTTCAGTTAAAAAAAAAAAAAAAAAGTAAATGTTGTGAGTCGAGAGAGCAGCTCTGAACTCATTGTCCCCTTAGGTAGGAAGCATACCACAAAATGTTCCTTGCCTTTGTGCAAAGTGAAGCTAACAGCATAAAATCCACTTTTTTTTTTTTTTTTTTTTTTTTTTTTAATTGCATTGCATTGCATTGCATTGCATTGCATTGCAACAACCTGGGACGTTACATCTCACTCCTATACTTACCATCTCACCAACATATTTCCAAGTGAACTTGAATTTGTACACTACCAGTGCTCTAAGAGCTCAACTTCAAAGCTTGGTTGACTTCATAAAGAACCAACCATGGCAGGCAGAAGAGATGACGCAAGCCAACTCAGACAAGACAACCAAAGACTGAAAGGCTGCGCTGCAAACCCTCAGCCTCCTGCTCTCCTTCCTTCTGTTGATGGATTGATGGCTGTACTAGATAATCTCAGTGGTCTTTTCCAACCTTAAGGATTTTATGATTCTCCCTGTCTCCACCAAATTGCCAAGAAACATTGTAAAACACCATCACAAGACCCTTAATCAAACTGATCACATCTTGCAAAGGTATAGTTTGAACATATGGCTGTGTAATTTCCTTTCGCCCTTATCATCCCCTCTTCCCTCATCATTAGCACTGCTATTATGTGGGTGTAGCATCAGAGTGTGCCACCACCATTCTTCTACCAAGCTGGGTGTGAGGTAAAACCAAAATGAAAAGACAGAAGCAAAACCTTGTCTGTGTTCTTTAATTTAAGAGCTTTTAGTGTCCAGTGACAGTCAGACAGTAATCCAGCCAAACTAACAAGAGAAAATGCCTCTGTCTAATTGAAATAGTGGGATCCAAGGGAAATCAGATCCAGAGAAAGAGTTGAGCTCAAAGTCCAGTTTTGGGCTGGGTCCAAACAGCCCCATCATAGTTTAGGGGTGTCTCTTTCCAACACTGCTTTCAGAACAAGCTCATAACTCTATCAAAATCAAGGAAAACTGCTTCCTTTCCCTGCTACAAAAGCAACATGAAGAAAAACCTCATCCTTGGCAGCTCTGAATCAGACGCCTGGGCAGCAACACTCATCCACCACAAACCTTTTCAGGTCCCTTTTCACAGCAAAGAAGCAGTGCCCATAGCAGGGTTACAAATATTTCAAACCGCCAGGGCCAAAGATTCCAGAAGGGAGATTTATAGCAATAAATAATATTAATGACACAGGCGGACAGAGCTTCTTGTCTGGAGAGCTCCAAAGGCACATGAAAAACTGCACTATAAATGTCACCACTGCAGACACCAACACTGACGAGATGCCACCTCTGGGGAAGGCAGGCAGCTCGGAATGACACTCGGACAAGAAACCAGGAGGACCTGAGTGAGCAGTGCTCCGTCGCACTGACAAATGCTGGGCTTTACTTAGGGGGAATTCAGGTCTCAGCTTTCCTCCAAGCACAGCCGAAGAACTCATGAACTCATGAGCTGACTCCAGTCTGGGAATAACAAATTGTGAAACTACATCCCAATCAACAGCCAGAAGAGTTGGAAAGAGGAGGGAGGAAGCAATTTCAGACCCAAACCCCAAAAGACTAGCAGAGAGGTAAGTTGCAGATACAATAAAACATGTGTGGGGGAAGGAAGCTGCATCCTCCTGCAGCCAAATACAATCTCAGATGCGAAAATGCCTGTACTGATGATAAAGGGCTTACACCAATTTGTGGTAACCAGATAACTCCCAAACACCAAGATCTGAGGCAGCAGTAGTATGTGACCATGTCAAATTGACGTTTTTTTTCACTATCTGTTTAGTTAAGAAACCCCAGTCCCTCTATGAACATAAAGTTAGCCCTGCATTAGAGAAAGTTCTGCTTTAGCCAAGCCACAGACTTCTTTCTCTGTGCTTCCCAGCCCACTTCCATAAGATAGATGAGTGGAGGACCTTCCCTGGTTGCTCAGCTGCACAGCTGGGCTCACTTATATCAAGCTTTGCCTTAAAACTATTCTTGCAGCAGAAATCTTGATTTATTGCTTCTGATCATGCAACCCTTCTAGACTTCAGCGGGACTGGGTTGTTCGCAATGACAGCACGATGTCCTCGTAGCACAGGACAAAGCTCACCCATCCGTCATCCCTGTGGTCATCACAACGTCCAGAGTCAAAAGTTTAAGCAGCTGTAAGCTCAGGATGAAGTTTGGAGTATTGCAGCTGCCAGATGCAGTGCTGCAGGGGCATGTATGAATAACAGAATCACAGAATCATAGAATAGCTTAGATTGGATGGGACACTGAAGATCACTGAGCTCCAACCCCCTTGCCACGAAGAGTTGTCACCCACTAGATCAGGCTGCCCAGGGCCTTATCCTGCCTGGCCTGGAATGCCACCAGGGATGGGGCATCCACAGCTTCTCTGGGCAGACTGCTCCAGTGCCTCACCATCCTCTGTGTAAAGAATTTCTTCCTAATATCCAACCTAAATTTCCACTCTTTTAGTTTAAATCCATTTCCTCTTGTTCTCTACCTACTTACCTGTGTAAATGTTCTGTCTCCATCCTGCTTATAAGCTCATTTCAAATACTGGAAGACCACAATGAGGTCTCCCTGGAGCCTTCTCTTCACAAGCTGAAGTATTGGCGCAGAGATCTGTAGGATATGGGTCCCAGCTGGTTCAGCAGAGCACAGCAGGACACCTTGAGTGCCACCTGGGTACAATTTGGGTGCCACTGCTGTACCAGCACGGTTCCCTCCCTTCTGCACTTCGTTTCAGACAGCAAAACAACTTCCTATGGAAGAAGACTGTTGCAGGGACATCAAATGCAACCAACTCGGGTTGGATATTAGAAAAAATTTCTTCTCAGGAAGAGAGGCAAGATTTTGGAACAGGCTGCTCAAGGAGGTGGTGGAGTCACCATCCCTGGAAGTTTCCAAGAAATGTACAGATGTGGCACTGAGGAGCATGATTTAGTGGACATGGTGGGGACGGGCTGATGGTTGGATTAGATGACCTTAATGATCTTTTCCAATCTTCACAATTCTATGATTCTATGAACTCTTTCTAGGTCCCTTCCAAGCAGGAACATGCTCCTACCTTCAAACCTTCTTCAACCAGAGCGCTGCTTTGGAAATAAGAAGCTCAGTGCTTCACTCCAGAGGACCCAAAGAGCAACTCTATGCAGGGCTCAAGAGCCCACTTGGAGTGGCTGGACCTGCATGGGGTCCAGGCAAATACAACCAACACTGTGTCTTTAAAACCACTTCAGTGCAGATGTTGTTTCCATGGTAACTAGTGGACCAAATACATTAGTGTTTCTAATAATAAACCGAACCTTCATCTTGGAAAATGTGATCCCCCCCCCCCCCTTTACCAACACCACCCTTCCTTTCTTTCTTTCCCCTCCCCTTTTGCTGAATTAAGCCAGCGTTTAACAAGCAAGGCATAATTAGTAAATAATTGCCCGGGCCCAGTAACTCCCAATGCCCAGCAGATGGAGGAGTGTGGAAGGAGAGGAGGGGGAGCTCCTCTCCATCAACTTGGGACAGCATCCAAAAAAGGAGAAATTACACACACACACACCAAAAAAAAAAAAAAAAAAAAAAAAAAAAAAAAAAAAAAGAAGTGCAAGGTGGAGGAGAGCAATCCCTTCGGGCCACCCTGGCAGTGCCCTGGGTGCCCTGGCAGCCGCCCTGATGCTCTGATTCAGGGTGCAGCATTTCGAGGAATCTCCGTCCGAGCAGCGGCGGCGGAGGCGGCATCGCTGCGCCGACAGCGGATGAAACTTCGCGCACACCCCCCTCCGCAACTCCCCCGTTTTTGTTCTGGCGCAGGGATCACCCCCCTCCTCTTCCCCCCCGCCCCCCCCCCAAAAAAAAGCCCTAAACAGGTGATAAGGAAACGTGACGGGGATGCAGAGGGGTGAACAAGCCTGAATGTGGGATGGGGATGGGATGGGGATGATGCTCGAAATGAAGACACGTGTGACGATGGAGTGGGGGGAACCCCCCTCCCAGGCATACACTTTAGCAGCGTTCCAAAATCACAGCGCAGGAGGAATGAGGAATAAGGAGGAAGGGGACATCAATGCAGCAGCATCCCCAGTCTGTCCTCCCCTCCCCAAGCTACGGCCGAGGAATAAAGGCAACGGGGGTGGGGGGAAGGATGTAAAGCCCCCGGGGATGAGGGTGCTCGCTACCAGCACCACTTGGGCTCGGGTTTGTGCCTTCCCATCTCTTCTATTTTATCGTCCCCCTGCTCTTTTCCTTCCCGCCCCGCAACCCCTCCCTTTCTCATCGTCCCCTTTCCGCGGGTGACCGGAGGGACTCACCATGTCGGGGCTGAGCTGGGCTAAGATGGCGAAGGCGGAGAGCTTGTCACAGAGGCATTTAGTCCGGGAGGCGTCGAGCGGGACCGTTCGGCAACCGCGCCAGGACCAGGCGCCGGGCAGGGAGGCGGAGGCTCTGCTGGAGGGAGGCAGGGAGGGAGGGAGGGAGGGAATGGGGCGGCGGAGCGGGGAGAGAAGGAGAGCGGCCGTCAGGGAGGGTGGTGAGCGGGCATGATGCCGCGGGGGGGGGGGACGCGGTCCCCGCTACCTCCCTCCCTATAGGATTGAGTATAGCAGTGGTCCCACCCCCAGCTCAGCTCGGGTCCTGGCCCTATCCTGGTCCTGACCTTTTTTCTGGACTTGGTCCTGGACCTAGACCCGGTCCTGACTTTGTTGCTGGACCTGGTTCTGGTTCTGATCCTGTTCCTGATGCTGATCCTGACCCTGATCTTTATCCCTATCTTTAGCCTTACCCTGGTCCAGATCCTGTCCCTCATCCTGATCCTGATCTTAATCCTGATCCTGATCCTTATATTGGTTTTGATCCTGATCCTCACCCTGGTACCAGACTTACTTTTAATTGTGGTCTTAACTCTTGTCATGATCTTGGTCCTGACCCTGACCTGGTCCTGACCCTGACATGGTCTTGACCCTGGTTGTGACCCAACCCTGGTCCACTCCCACTCCACTCTGACCCCTCCATCACCCCCTCACACACACACAATGTAAATGCCCTTTTTCACACCCATGCACTTACCTACCCCTATAGCCGTGTTCCTTCTATCTCATATACACCTCACTAACCCTACAGCTCTGACCTGAAAATCCCATATATGTATGCATAACCTTATAACCTTTTCCACACACTACAAATTGAGATCACAGTCATAAAACTATCCCACATATTCCACACATGGACAAATAACCCTACAGCTCAGTTCTACGCAGACCACATACACCTCTCAAAGCTTATAGCTGCGTCCTACACAATCCATACACAGCTCCCTAATCATATAGCCTTGTACCACATACCCCATACACATCTCTCTAGCCCTGTAGCCCTATACAACGTCTTATATACACCTACCTAACCCTACAGCCCTGTACTATATTGCTCACAGATACCTCCCTGCCCCTATAGCCTTGTAGTACACAACCCACACACTTATCCCTGACCCTACAGCCCTGTACTACACAACCCATACACATTTCCCTGACTCTATAGCCTTGAACCCATATACATCCCATATATATTTGCCTAACCATAAACCCCTATACAACATCCTATATACACTTTCCTAACCCAACAGCCCTGTACTACACATCACATGCATACCTCACTAACCTTATGTCCATATCCTCCACAACTCATATACACCTCTCTAACCCTATGGCTGTGCCCCATATATCCCGTACCCATACATTCCTATCCCCTATTATTCCCATAGAGTTGCAGAATCCTATAGCCCTATCCCACACCCCATATACATCTCACTGCCCCCATAATTCCATCCCATCCCCTGTATGCACTTCCCTCACCCCAAGTCCTTCACAGCCCCATGCATCCTGGGGGGACCCAAAAGCCTTCCTCCCTGGTTTTGGGAAAGGGATGTGGGACATCTTCACAGGGTTTTCAGCAGACGAGGGGTGAGGAGAGCTGGAGAGACATTGAAGGGACAATACCCCCGCTTTGTAACAGCACCCTTCAACAAGGAGGCAAGAGCAAAAGGGCTGTATGCCTTCACTGGAAGAGCATGGGTGTAAGATGTCCTCCCTCCACATCTGACCATCCTCAGAGGAGGGGACCTCAGCAAGAATGCTAGCAGCAAGCCGAAGGCAGCTCCAGATGGAGCCAAGCTGCTCAGCTGCCTTAGGTGTATCACAGATGGCCTGAACTTCGTGATGCTGACTCCAGCAGACCTGGCGTGAGTTGCTGAGTTGTTTTGGCTTTTTTTCTTTTTTTCCCAGAACTCATCTCCATGCACACACTGACACATTCCTCTCTCAATGAGAGAAAATACCCATCCACTCACATCAAGAAGACAGCTGAAAGCAAAGAGAGGCTGGGTACTAGCAGGGTAACAGAGCATCAGTGCATAGTAATGATTCTGTTGTATCTACTTGGATCCAATTTAACACCTAACACTGAGCCTTCCTGAATTACCATCCTTTCAAACTAAAGTGAAAACAAAAAAAAAACAAAAACAAAAAAAAAAAAAAAAAAAAAAAAAAAGCCAAACTAATTTTGCTTTTAGGAGTTATCCTTGATAAGACAAGAGGTAATGGCATTAAGTTGCACCAAGAGAGGTTCAGGTTGGATATTAAGAAAAATTTCTTTTCAGGGAGAGTGTCCAGGCATTGGAACAGGCTCCCAGGGAGGTGGTGGAGTCACCATCCCTGAAGGTGTTTAAAAAGATTGATACCAAGGGACATGGTTTAGTGGGCATGGTGGTGATGGGTTGATGGTTGGACTAGCTGATCTCAGTACTGTTTCCAACCTTAATGATTCTATGATTCTATCAGTTACACACAATCAAAACAGTTTTTCTTCCACCTGTGCAATCGTTCCTAAATAGCTGAATTCTACTGCTTGTCCATCCAGCTGATGGGATCTGTCTTTCCTAGATAAGTCAGCTCCACACTGCACTAATTCACAATGTGTCTTGAGGTTTTTCAGGATCAGGCATCAATCTTTGGTTTCTTCCACGCATCTTCTGAAGTACATGGAATCATATAATCATATAACAGCTTAGGTTGGAGGGGATCCTAAAAATCATCGAGTTCCAATCCCCCCCAAGCTCTCTCCCCATGGGTATGGTGCTGGCTTACCCAAGGCTCCATCCAACCTGGCCTTGAACACCTCCAGAGATGGAGAATCCACAGCTTCTCTTGGCAACCTTTGCCAGTGACTCACCACTCTCTGAGTAAAGAATTTCCACCTCATATCTAATCTAAATGTCCCCTCTTTTAGTTTCAAGCTGTTCCCCCTCGTCCTATCACTATCAGACCAGGTAAAAATTAATTCCCCTTCCTTATTGTAAGCTCCCTTCAAATACTGGAAGGCCTCAGTGCCTTATCCCTGGAGCTTCCAGGCTGAACAAGCCCAACTCCCTCAACTTGTCTTCATTGGAGTGGTGCTCCAGTCCTCTGAGCATCTTTGTGGATTTCCTCTGGACCCTCTCCAACAGCTCTGCATCACTTCACCTACTCCCTTAGAAGGGACTGACTGATCCAAGGCTAATCTCAGAGGGAATATAACTTCTGCATTCTCCTCCATATGCATCACTTTTATTTCCAAGAACTGTGCTAACCAGTTGTTCTGTTTATCCACTGTCATCAAGAAAAATGCCTTATTTATGACGCGTAAAATTAATGACAAATGCTGAGACTTTATCAAGCAGTTATGTATTCTCATACAAAGTACTAATTTAGCTTGACAAAATGTATTTTCCGTAAGTTGATTTCCATTAATGCTTCTGTTTTAAGGAGTATGATATTATTCAATTATAATCACGGTGTTACCCACAATCCCCTCATTTTTGGATCCTCGATCAGATGGTGAGTTATGGTGCCTAAGACAGATGTGAGGCTGATGGCTTTGGAATGAGGACACATGGTTCTCAGCATACTTAGGGAACTTCCACTCTTCTCTTAGTGAAGAACAATGATCTCCAATTAGCCTTACCCTGCTCTTTTAAAAACTCTTGCATGCAAAATTGCTCAGACTTGTATCTCTTAAAAATGTCTTACTTTATTAGATGATGTATGGCATTGTTTCTAGCAGCTGGTGTAATGAAAAGTATTTCATTAGCTTGGGTTGTGGATTAAGTAACTAGGCTCTCTTCCAATTATAGAATATAGACATTTATTGAAATTTCTGCATTATTATAAATAAATCTGTCATTTTGAACTAGTAGCAGACCATTACCATTAGAATTTATTTTGGTTTAGCATACACTAAATTTTCCTTTTTTACTCACTTTAACAATCCTGAACTATAAAATTCCTACTTTTTTTTCTTCTCTTATCTCCCTCAAGCTTTTAATTTGTACTGCTTGCTATCAATTTGTCCTTTCTCCCTATCCTTACAACAGTTTTTACTTTTCCTCTAAAACAGACTGCTGTTTATGTAGTTATTGGCTTGTTTCTCTTTGCTCTCTTTTTTTACTATTTTGTTTGCTTTGTTTATGTGTGTTTCTTAATGCTGTGGCAATTTTCTTTTCACTTATGGTTCTTCAAAGGGCTCCTAATTATCTGTAAATTTTTCCATTTAAACAGTCCTCCACAACAGATATGTGCATTTAAAGCTATCATTCTCAAAGCACTGTGTATGTGTACATTGACACATACATAACGCCCCATGCCCCAAGCAACTTGAGACTATAAAGTGTGGATACAATTGCCTTTACATCGCTTTCAATCCTCAAACCCAGATTTGCTCATTTACCAGCTTTCAGAGTAGAGTAGGACAGATCTGGGCCACGCATCAACCAAAGTAACCTCATCCAAAAAGGCAAAGAAAACAAAGAAAAAGTAATCAGAAAGCCTACTAAAATGGGAAACCCCAGGGAAGGTATCAGAAAACAAATAACTCTCCCTAGATGCTGTGCCCAGTCTCACATTCTTGTGGCAGTAAAGCTGACAGCTCAGCAATGAGTGCAATATTGAAATAAAGTCTGTCCAAAGCCAAAGCCACATTTGGCATGGTCTGATCTTCATTTCTTGATGCTCAGAGAGAGCACAGAGTGACATCCAGGCCAAGAAAAATATTAAAAAACAGCATAACAAAAACAACCAACAACAAACAAATGAAAAAATCAACACTATCAGCCCCTTGTTCTTGTAAGATTTGTTCTGATGCCTGCTTATTTATCCCATTGCATTCAAAGAAATCAATTGGATCAAAGCCATGTAGTTTTTCTCACTTTACAATAAATCACATAAATGATGGGTGCTGCGGGACATGCTGAGTCAGAGACTTGGTGTAAATCATCTCAAAACAAATCCAACTATGCCATTTAATAGAAAATGAATCCGGCCATCATTACTACCTGTGATTATTAATTGATTATTACAAAAAAACAAGTGCTGGGTGATCCAAAGAGGATATTGTATCCATCCCTCTGATTTTAAATTTCTCGGAAGAAGAACTCGTATTTTTCTCTTTCTCTTTGTGAATCTGCTTTATTACCTATTTCCTTAGACTTGCAGTCCTTTTTTGGTATGAATATCTTCATGCCCATTAGGGCTGTAGCTCACAGGTAGGCTAGGGAAACTTATTTGCTGTTAGCAGAACATGCTAGGAGTATCACCACCCTATTTTCACTGTGTACGTGCTATGACATGGCAAGAGGAATGTCTTCAGAGTGCTGAGCAATGGGCTTCTTGGACATTGTACCATTTCAAGAGCAAAAGGTTACCTAATCTAAAGACCTATTGAACACTTCACTTATGGCATCCATGCAAGGTGCCACTATTACTGTAATCCCAGTGTGAGCATGACATTATAAACCTTCATTAGCCTAGCTTCTTTATTTTGAAAGAAATTTCCAGTCCATATGGGACTCAAAATACAGGAAAAATCCCATGTAGGAAAATACTTGTCTCAGAAAGGGTGATAATGCATTGGAACAGTCTGCCCAGGGAGGAGGTGACTCACCATCACAGGAGGTGTTCAAGACATGCGTAAATGTGGCACTGAGAGATAAGGTTTAGTGAGCATGGTGGTGATGGGTTGATGGCTGGAGAGAAGATCTTAATGGTCTTTTCCAACTTCGATGACTGTAAGGTACATATGGTTACCAACCAAGTCCTAAAAATACATTATTCAGTTGCAACTGGAAGGCTTCGAAATCACATCTGCACTAAAATCACATGCACAATGACTGTGTGATTTTGGAGTGTTCCAACCATAGAATCATAGGAACATTAAGGTTAGAAATGAGTACCAGGATCATCTAGTCCAGTAATAGCTACCAAATGATTGAGCCTGTTCATCAAGATTTGCTGTGTTTGGTATATCATGTGCCACTGAGAGATACTAATGGGATCTCTCCACTGCCCAGGAAATAATGCCTGAAGGAGTTTTGGGATCTTCGGGACTTTTGGGATTCAGGCAGAGTTCTGCGCAGACAAGGGTGTGTAGGATCAGCTGACAAATAGTAGTGAAAGCCTCATAGTTCAAGGCAGATTTCAAATCTTAAGAGGTTTGATCACTGAATTTTGTGATACAAAGACTTTCACTGGGATCTGTTCAAGGAGATACTATAGCTGCATGCAAAACACCTTCATTATGATCCTGATTAAAAGCAGGAGGAGAAAATGGGATTGCAATGAACAGGTCCTTAAAGGGAGTTCATGTGTGTGTTTGCATTTGAGAGCCTGTGTGTACAGGTTTCATCTATAGATCAGCACTGAGCCTTTATTTTCTCAGCAAAACCTTTTATTCTGCAGAAAAGTACACAGGGCTTGTAATGGAAAACCCCTACTCACAGCTCAGTGGTAAAGAAAAGGAGCAGGATTTGAGTTATTCACAAATATTGAATCCAGGTACACTAATAAGGAAGCAGAATTATTTCCAGGCAGTCTCAAGAGGAGAGGAAAGAAAGAGGAATTGTACTAAAGGGAAAATGTGGGCAGAATATTAGAGTATGGTATAGTCAGACTGATTATGAGCCAGCCAAAGACGGATTGTAGAAATCCCCAAACCAGACTGGCATGAAAAAAAACCTTCTACTGGAAAGGTTAGCAGGAAACCTGACAAGTTTGTTCTGTCTCTCATGTCAGTGGTCAGATTTATCTCTTGTATAATTCCAGTGAAGTTCCACAAGAAATGTTTTACCATATGTTACAACATGGCTATGAATGTTCTTTGAGCACTTGATGGGAAAAAGCAATTAAGCCCCATCTTGTAGATTTAAACAGTAGCTAAGCACGTGCTTAAGGACTTTCTTAAATAGAGTCACTTTTCTGAATAGGAATTTGCACAAATGAAGAGCCTTTGTTAGGGGAAGAGGAATGGAACAGAAAGAAGCTTCAAAAATGGGGGATGCATTTTAGACATAAATAATATAAAGGATCTCCACAGGTTTTTTCCAACCTCGGTGATCCTCCATTACTTCCTGCCTCGCATGGGCCATTTCCCCCCTTGATAACCAAGCAGGTCATGCAAGTGCTTGGCATGGATCCAGCTGGCAGATTATTAATTTGGAGAACCAGAGATGAAGTCAAAGTTAATCCGTTTTGTGGGATTCCCAAAAGCAATTTTCATTTCCAGCCAAAAGCTGCCCCAGAGCGCATTTCAAGCACTTTGGCTCTGTACAATAGCTTGGGACAAGAATGTACAATCATTTTGCTGCGGCAACTGTATCTTAGTCATAGTTTCTGCAGGACCTCAGGGCTGGATTACAAAGTGGATGGATTCCAGGAAGAAGGGACATGAAAAGCTTTGTACCTTTCTTTTTTTTTTTTTTTTTTTTTTTTTTTTTTAAATATATATATATATATCTGTATCTTTGATTGGCTGCTAAAAGAGTTGTAAAAGGTTCTCACGCCCCATAGGAAAAAGCAGAAATAAATTAAACTTCAAGCAAAACATGGACTACAACGTACAAGTCAGTCCAGTTTTGCTGGAGTAGAACCTATCCTCCTAGAAAAAACATGTTTCTGAAATTAGAGGGCTTTACCTCTTTGGCACTGTCTGTGTAACCCTCCTGACGACAACACAGAAATCTGTCTGAAAACTGAAGTTCCAATACAATACCTGGTTATCCAGCATTTTCCTGCACTCGTTTCAAAGAAATCAAGGGTCATATCAGAATCATATAATGGCTTGGGATAGAAGGGACCTCAAAGAGCACATAGTTCCACCACTGCTTCCATGGGCATGGTTTCCACTACTAAATGGGGCACTAGATCAGTCTGCCCAGGGCCCAGTACAACCTGGCCTTGTATACCCCCAGGGATGGGGCATCAGCCTCATATCACCTGTAAGTAAATTGAGGACTACAAAGGATAGAGTCAAGTTGGTATTTTCAATAAGCAGTCACTCCTCAAACCACCAAGCAATGTTGACTCCCAGTCAACAGACACATCCATACACCTTCTGTCTGGGCTCCTTGTTTGCTTCACTGAAAGGTAGAAAAAGCAACTTTCCAAAGTCACTGTTAAACTAAAGTGGAAGAAGTTCTTTCTCCATCTACATTTACATGTAGAAATACCTAGCAGAGAAAACCAAGATGTACATATATTTATGTATACATATTTTTTTTTCACTTATCATTCCTCCACTTAACCACCATGATAGATCTGTTTTCCCTCTAAAACCCATGTCAGCTGAGTGCCTCCTGCCAAAATGTTGTTCACTGAAGGAAGTGAAGATGCTGCATTTATAGGGCAACCCCCTAAGTTGCACCTGGTAGCTGTATCAAATATGGCCCCAAATGAAATGCTTTTGTTGAACCCAGGGGCTCTTCATCTTCTTGGAAACAAGCCCCAGGAGATGGGGATGGTATTAACTCATGCTCAGCTGCTGAAATCTCTCTGCCTTCAAATCCTTATGAGTTTTGCTTGGCACTTCTTGCCACTTCAATAGCACAAACCTGGTACTGCACAAAACAACTCTCTGCCAGTAAGAAACAATCAATAATCAGATTAGCAACTATTTTAAAATAAATTCCTAAAAAAAAAAAAAGGAAAAAAAATGGGAAGGGAAGGGAAGGGAAGGGAAGGGAAGGGAAGGGAAGGGAAGGAAGAAGGAAGAAACTATTGATCCAGTTGCATGATGTAAGGAAAATTAAACCAGAGTAGAAATACTAATTTATTTTTTTCCAAAGGCCCATAACCCCAAGTGGTTTCAGCTGATTTACTTCAGAATTGACACAAGCAAAATAAAGAGAGCAATGATTTGAGAAAGGATTTAGGACCTATGGGAGACACGCAATCTTTGAGATTTTCTCCAGGTTCTTTTCTTTTTATTGGAGAGGGAGAAAGGGACAGGAAGAGAAATTTGCAAGGAGGTTAAAAGCAAAGCCTTCTCCCAGCTGTGAATTCATAATCATGGCTAACTGAATTGGAACATTTTGCAGGGGATAGGGTTACTTACTATCTACAAATTAGCCCTAGAAAAAAAAGAAAAAGTCCATATGCAGCATCCAGTCTGAAACCTTAATTAACATAAACAATGTTAAAACGCACAAAGAAATACATATTATCATTGAAATAAAGCATATGGCTGGCTAAATAGCCGTAAGATTATCTGGAGATAATCTTTTCAAGCACCATAAATACAGCTGATGCTGAGCTGTAATGACTCTCATCAGAAGGCCACACCATCCCACTGGAGAGGAAGCTCTGCACTTCCTAACATCAGTCGCCTCCTGGGCTTTGGACTGCCATTTAAAATCCAGAGCATGTGGCTGATAATTAATGAGCACTCCCCCCCCCCTTCACATTCCTGCTCCACAGCTCCAGAAGGACTGAAAGGCAGACATCATGTTTCACAGCTGAAATCTGCATCATGCGCATTTAAAGGGGGGCTATAAGAAAGAAGGGTTTGGACTCTTTCTCAGGGTGTGTTGTGATACGACAAGAGGAAATGGTTTCAAACTAAAAGAGAGGAGATTTAGATTGGACATAAGAAAGACATTTTTTATAATAAGGGTGGTGAGGCACTGGAATAGGTTGCCCAGAGGTGGTGGATGCCCCATCCCTGGAGACATTCAGTGTCAGGTTGGATAGGGCTCTGAGCAATCTGATCGAGCTGTAGGTGTCCCTGTACATTGCAGGGGAGTTGGACTAGATAACCTTTGAAGGTCCCTTCCAACTCAAATAATACTGTGATTCTATGATTGTTTTGCAAAGACCCTTTTCTGTAGATGTGAATGGGTGGGATGGGATAGGGGAACTTAAACACTGAGTCCATTCCCTGTCATTACAGGGGAGATTTGAATCTTGATGATCCTTGAGATCCTTTCCAACCCAAGCCATTCTGTGATTCTATGATTACAACTTCCTTGCTAAATATCCCTGCCAAAGGCAGCCACAGGACAGACCCCCCCAGAAGGACCACTATGCCCATGTGTCCTACCCACTAAGCCACTGAGCAATTCTTAGCACATGCCACAATCATAATCCAACTCCCAACTCATCACCATCATGCCCATTAAATCATATTCCTCAAAGCCCCATTTACCCTTTTCTTGAACAGTTCCAGGGACAGAGACTCTACCACCTCCCTGGACAGTCTGCTCCAACGCCTCACTACTCTTTCTATTAGGAATTTTTTTTCTAATAGCCACCTGAATCTTCCCTGATGCAACTTCAGGTCGTTAAGGTCAATACTGTGAACTACAATAAAGAGGAAATGAAGAAACCAAGTACACTGCCAGTGTCTTTATTCTTTAAACAAAAGTGAAAATCCCTGTCAGGTGCCACAGTATTCATGTTGCAGACTTCAATAAGCTCCTGCTGATCAAACCTGAGGAAATATTCATTCCAGACCCCTGTTCAAGTGCTGCTTAGTAAACAGCAGATCAGATCCCTTCACAGGCAAACTCACATTAGGAACATGGCTTGAAGTACCACGAGGGTGTTTTTTATGTAGCATATTTGAAGTCTTTTTGTCTTGCGGATTTTCTCCTTTAAAAGGATGACTTCTTCCAACTCCTCTACAGAACTGTGTGAAATAGAAACAGAAAAGCCTACAGCTCCCTATAATCCCATGACTTCATGGCTTTAAGAAAGAAGAAAAATCATTTTCAGATTTCTCTACTCTGCAAGCTTTGGCTTCATCAGGTTAGCTCACCTGTCAGTAACTGCACAAGATGACCTTGAACTACTTTCCACACTAGATCAGTGATTTATCCCTCTGAGACTTTAGCCTGTGCTCTTAAACTTATTATTGCTACCCAAAGCTACAAGCCCAGGCCATACCTCCTAACCTTATTTTTGAGCAAAGTTGTCCCATTTGAGCTCTCCTGCTACACCAGAATATCAGAGCAATAGTCCATTATGTATCACGATCATCTTTGGACAAAGATGAGAACACAAGGCACTGTGAAAGGATAGAATCATAGCACTGTTTGAGTTGGAAGGGACCTTCAAAGGTCAACTAGTCCAACTCCCCTGAAATGAACAGGGACACCTACAGCTAGATTTGCTCAGAGCCCCATCCAGCCTGGTCTTAAATGTTTCCATGGTGGGGGGCATGCATCACCTCTCTGGGCAACATGTTCCAGTGCTTCACTGTTCTTATCATAAAAAACTTTATTTCTTATATCCAGTCCAAATCTCCCCTCTTTTAGCTTGAAAGCATTTTCCCTTCTCCTTCTCCAAGTATAATAAACAGAGCATCAGATGTTCTGAAGTTGACAGTATTGAGTGGAGACAAGTGTACCACTGAGACAACAGCAGAATGGAAAGATGAGCCATAAGCTGGATGGTCTCATTAGTGTGTAAGACATCTCTACAAAAAAATGAAAAGGTGAAATCAGTGATATGTCTGTTTTTTTCCTACTCCACATGACAATCACATCTGCTGTTCCACGTTTTGCAGGACACTTCTCTCTTTTGATGGCTTTGATTAGAGCACTTGAGTGAAAATCAAAGAATCATAGAATCGTTTGAGTTGGAAGTAAGGAAGGGACCCTTAAAGGTCATCTAGTTCAACTCCTCTGAAATGAAGGACATCTACAGTTAGATCAGGTTGCTCAGAGCCCACTCAAAATGCTTTGGCAGGTCTTGCAAAACAAAAACAGTGGGTAAGACTGAATGGGTTGTACGTTCGTGCATGTTCCTCCTGAAATTCTCTGGATTACCAAACATGTGTAGTGTATGTTCCAGTTAGACTCCAAAGTGTTCAGCTTACTCTCTCAGCTTTCATATCAGCTTTCCAGCTGTAATTTCTCAATTACCACGGAAAGCCCATCACATTAAAGACTTGTGGCTGGTTATGCAGTTGGTCCCATTATGCTAGGAAGAATCAGATGCAGCACACCAAGTGATAAGCAGCAGCCTTGTCATATGTGCTGAAAGCATTTCAGGGGAAATCCTTAGAGGAACCAGGTGCATTAAAGTGCACATACACCTGGACACTACGGTCCCACAATCAAGTCTCAGAGGAAAGGAGGCTTAGCAAAAATGGAAAAACAAGGTAGTAAATGCTTTTTGAGACTGCCAGATGCCAAAATAATTGTAAGACATTGCAGCCAGCAGTTAACAAGCTGGAAACACTCCCTTTGGCTAGTCAAGTATGTATAAATGCCTTCAGTTTAAAGGGAGTGAAAGCAATACAAAGCACCTGGCAAGACATATCACATCCCATCCATGTATGGTCAGGATGTCTCAGAAACAGAATCTTTGTCCTGCTTACAGCTCAGCATTTATAATAGAATCATAGAATAACCTTAGTTGGGAGAGATCCACGAGGATCATTAAATCCATCTCCTGGCTCCACATTGGACCACCCCAAATTCAAACCCTGTGTTTGAGATTATAGTCCAAATACTTCTTGACTTCTTCATAGATGAAAAATGGAGCCCAAAAGAACTCAAAGCTCCCTCCAAGCCCTCAGCCACAGCACAAGAGAACAAAAGGATGCTGGACATGCATGGGAAGATGTACACAGCCATCATCCCATGGCTGCTCACACCAGACCACGGAAACGACAGGGCAGCAGATTTGCCTCTTCAAACAACTGTTTGTCCAGTTGGGGATTTCTAACATTGCTCTGCTGAATGCAACTGAAAGAATAGAGGAATATGAAAGTGCATTATTTGCTCTAAACATAGAGCCTGCAAATGCCAATTCTGGTACACATCCCTGCCACTTGTGCTGCCTGTTTATCAGCCTCCACTTCTCCAAAATGATCCTAACAAACTTGCCACTCTCCCCACTTTTTTTTTTTTTTTTGTAGCAAAATCAGTGATGGAGAAACAAAAAATACATTGTCTACCTGTACACAGCACCTTGCAAACCACCAACAAATACTGCTGCAGAAGTCCCAGCTCTGACTCAAAGAGTACAGGATGCCCCAGAGCCAGGATGACTCTTTGGCCACAAACATGTAGCCCCCGGGTATGCTGCTTTTTAGAAGCCTAAATCAGAACATTTTAATGGCTGAGTGCAGGGCTAGTGGATAAAGAGACAAAGAAAAATAAATCAGGCAGATGACAGAGGGGCTGGGAATAGGAGGAGGTAGCAGACGGTAAAAGAAATTAAATCAAGATGCCAAATTAAGGTGCTGCAGGCAAAGATGAAGATGCCGGATTAAAGATTAACTGTAACCAAGAGAGAAATGCAGTCTTTTAAAGGTACAAATTACTTCAATTCACTTAGCAAAACCCACACAAATCTCCTGGGAATAAAGTCCTCACAGATCCAACTGGATCACGGTAACAAATACATCTGGACCTGAGAAGTCTGGATAGCTTCACTGCACTGTTTCCAGCTAAGAAATGGGAATTAACAGCAAAGCAAAGGGAAGCAAGCTAAAAAAGAGAAAGTCCTTGCTATCTTAGGTGAAAGGGAAGGAGTGTGAGAAGTCCTCTGAAAAGAGCCCAGCATGGTGCAAATATTTTGAAATGATACCGGTATTTTGAAACATTACTGGTATTTTGAAATAATATCAGTATTTTGAAATGGTATTGGAAGTTTGAAATGGTATCTTGAAATGATTAAGAATCTAGGGGGGTGCTGAGCCCTTTGGGGCTGTCTGTTCACTGAGTTTTTCTTAGTTCTACACCCAATACCTCCAAAAGAACAGTGGATGAGCTTGAGGTGGAAGTGCACCTTTCCCACTTGCTCTTTTTGAAGCAAAACATGAGGGAGCTCAGCCAGCATCCTCATCAAATTGTAAGCAGGTGAGACAGGACACCCTCCGGCTCAGCTGCTGGGCATGGAAGATACAGGTCCCATCACAGCACATTAAGTGTTTGCACCATTTCACAGCGCTGCTCTGGGATTGCCAGAAAAAAAGGTCATTTGTGCTTTGCCACCTCCTCCTAGCACAAGCAGCTCACATTTTGGAGTGGAGCACCTATGACCTGTTTGTATGAGAGTAAAGATAGAGGTGGAGGGAATGAAGGGTCAAAGAGTGAACCTCTTAATACACTGAAGGGTTTTCATCGTTTCTTTCAAACATCCTAATAAGGTCCTTGTAGGCAATGCAGAATGCTTCATGGCCGTACAGACCACAGTGAGGTTAATTCTATCAGTGTTGCCCTGTCTGTTCCAATACAACCCTGCTTCTTGGGCAGACGCAGAGCTTTGAGCCTTGCTGGAACAATTGGTCAGAACCTCAGGGAAACACCAAAATCAAAACAAAGAGCTGCAGTGAATCAGCCCCGAGGTGCAATTAGGAGTTCAAAACGCCAGGTGATAGCGAAAGGCACTCATTCACACAAGGATAAGGTTGAGATTGTGCAGGTTCAGCTCGCTGCACTTTTTTTTCTCTGCCAGCGCTTTTCTTTTGCTCCCTCCTTTCTCTTTGGCCTCCTTTTCCTCTGTACTCTGCAAAATGAGCATTTCATGGAAGCTGAGCAGCCGAGAGAAGCGGAGGTGACAGCCCCTTGAATGCTTGGAGTGCGTCCCTTGTTCCCCATTCACATTTTGGAAAGCGGCAGCTGCCCGTTCCTGAAGGTCATTTGGATCCTGGTTTAGGAGTGCTGCATCGCTGCTCATCATTATTCTGTGCCTATAGCTGCTATGGATGTCCTGTCACATTACACGCCAGGTTGTTACAGGTTTTTTGGGGGGAGTGAGGATAAGGAAAATGTAAAGCAAAACATAAAAAAATCCACCCTGGTGGGAGCGGTGTAATTTCTGCCTCAACTTACGTGGGTGTATACATGAATTTACAAGAGGGTTTGCTTTGGATTTACATTAGCAGCAGAGGAGGAAACCTCTGGGAAATAAAGATGATGCTAATGCAGCGAGGAGGCTGATGTACTAATAAATGCTAATAAATAAATGCTGATGATTACGATCACATTGCCCTCTCTCTCTGAGTAACCCAGCTCCCTTGGGTGCTGATCTGATGGTTTCTGGCTGAGGGTCAGTGCCAACAGCTCCTGTGGGGGCAGGACCCAGATCAATAGGGGATACAGGGCGAGTCCCTGAAATGCTCAGCTGGGAAAAGAGCAGTGAGCAGAGAAAGAGAGGGATTCATTGACTGAGCCCTGAGATATGCTGCTGGGAACAGTACTTCACCACAATTTGACACGCATGGCAGCAGTGGGGATGCAGGGATGCAGAAAGCCATGGTCAGTAGGGCTGAGGATCATGGTGGAAATAGAGAACAAACTTCTCCACCATGCTACAAGCCTGGCAGGAGGCTGCAGACCTGCAAAACTGGCAAAGGCTTTCCTGCTGGAAGATTTTCCCCACTGCTGCAAATCCAACGGGTCTGTTTTACTTGGTCAGCATGGCTGTTGTCAGGGCTGCTCTAATTCCTGCTTTCTCTCCACCAGATGAATGTGGTGGCGAGAAAAGCATTTGCAAAGAGCGGGAATAGAGCAGGTGCTGAGCAAAGCAGCATGGCTATGCTTGTGCTTTTCTCGGGAAAGCAGGTCACAGGGGAGGAGGGGCACTTGTTTCCCAGCTTTGCTGCTGAAAATGTACTTAACCAAAGCTCTGCTGGTAACCAAACATTCTGCCAGCTCCTTGTGCAAAGAGGGATTGCTATCGAAACCTTTTAAAGCCACTCTCTGATAATGAAAATGGCTTTCAGATATGCAGGCTGGTGGAAACCTCTCAGCTCCCAGCACCATTTCTCCATTAAGCTCTCTCCTCCCTCCTCCCTTATCTCTGTACATCTGGGCAAAGCAAAGGACAGAGTGCTCTCCAAGAAACCCAGACAGTGTATTTGATCTCGCACCTCCAGCAGCACCCCTGCTCCCAGTCATCCTGCTTGTCCAAACCAGACAGCTGTTGCAGCATCTGTGCAAATTTGCACTGCTTTTGTCTGCTGAAATGAAGCTGCATTGCACTAATAGGCTTTGGAGGACTCAGAGTGTGTTCACCCGAAGGGGAGGTTATGACTTCCCACTTAGCAGCAGGACGCGGAAATACTCCTTACCTAATTAAATACCTGCCAATTATAAGGCAGCACAAATGATGGCCATGTTGGTTACAGCAATTTATACTGAAAGATGTCCTACCCGTAGTTTGCAGTATCAGGCATGATCTTTATTGCAGAAATCACGCAGAAGAAGGAACAATATTAGGGGTGAAGTGTCCTTTCTTCCACTCCAAACTGCCTGAAAATACACTCTAATATATACATACAGCAGTGCCAAACTCATCTGTCACTGTTTTCTCCCTTGGCAAGCTGAGTACCAAAACCTTCTGCACCTCCCGCAGACCTGTGCGGATTCCTTGGGCACTGCAACGTCCTTGTGGAGTGCAAACCAGTTCCTGCTATCAAGGCACTGATTTGTGAGGCTCAGCTAAGGAGAGAGCAGGACAGGGTATGTGCATCTCAAGCTGGGAAACTCAGAAATCCCCAACTTTTTCCTACTGTGACACTTACTGAGATCTGATAGCAAGCCTGCCAGTATCTTCTTTAAGATATTATAAGGCTATAGGAGAGATAGACTCTTTTTCAGGGTATGTTGTGATAGGACAAGGGGAAAGGGTTTCAAACTAAAAGAGCAGAGATAAGACTGGCTGTAAGACAAAAGATTTTTACATTAAGGATGTTGAGGCACTGGAACGGGTTGCCCAGTGAGGTGATGGATGCAGCCATCCCTGGAGACATTCAGTGTCAGGCTGGATGGAGCTCTGGGCAACCTGATCTAGCTATAGGTGTCCCTGTTCATTGCAGGGGAGCTGGACTGGATGGCCTTTAAGTGTCCCTTCCAACTCAAATGATTCTGTGATTCTATGATCCCAGGTTTTCAGGTGATAATAGGATAATACTCAGCTTTCCAAGGACATTTTTGTCATAAGGGAGGAAAAGAACATGGGAAAAAGCCAGCTAGTATCACCACCACAGATGAAGTGCAAAACCTAGGAAATCTTTCTCCTCTGGCTCAGCAAAGATGCACATTGCTCAGACGTTGCCTTCAATAACCATGCTTGTGTCTGGAGCCAGGAGTCTCAAGAAGGAGGCATCAATCTGCGATTGCAAAGAAGGAATAAGGAAGGTTCCTTTTGCTGCTTCCAATCTTAGCTGACAAAGTGGGGAGAGGGGAGCATACTGAGTAGAGAAACAAATGAGCACTGGCAATATGGCACTGAGGGACATGGTTTAGTGGACATGGGTGATGGGTTGATGCCTGGACTAGGTAATCTTAGTGGCTTTTTCCAACCTTAATAATTCTATGATTCTATGAGTAAGCAATGGAAATTTTGCATAGAAGGAAGTTTTTGGCTCCATTGGGAGAAAAAACCACTTGGGGAAAGAGGATCAGGAGAGCCAAGGTGTGTCAATGTGTGTGTAGCTGGGATAGAGCTGATGAGTACATTTTGATTTCAAAATCAGGGGGTCTTAATGGGAAAAAAAACTTGGAAATGGCAGCACTAAGATGTATGCAGGTGTGAGCTTGCTGTATTCCCTCCTACCCACCCTAAAACCTTACAAACACTGCTGGCTTGTGAATCAACGTCTCCAGCACACACTGAATGTGGAGTTGAGGAAAATGTTAGGACTGGAAGGCCCTGCAGTACAGGCTGGATCGGTGGGTTGAGGCCAGTTGTACAAGCTTCAACAAGACCAAGTACTGAGTCCAGCACTTAGGTCACAACAAACCCATGTGTTGATACAGGCTTTGGGCAGAATGATTGAAAGCTATGTGGAGGAAAAAGATGTGGAAGTGTTGGTCAGCACTCAGCTGAACATGAGCAAGCAGCATGTCCAGGTAGTCAAGAAGGCCATCCTTGCTTATATCAGAAGCAATGCAGTCAGCAGGAAGATGATCATGCCTCTGTATTTGGCACTGGTGAAGCAGAACCTAGAGTACTGTGTTCAGTTTTGGGACCCTCACTATAAGAAAAACATCAAGATCCTGGAGCATGTCCAGAGAAGGGCAATGAAGCTGTGAGGTTGGAGCATAAGATTTATGGGGAGCAACTGAAGGAACTGGGATTGTTTAGTCTGGAAAAGAGGAGGCATAGAGGAGAACTTATTGCCCTTACAGCTCCCTGAAGGGAGGTTGTAGTGAGGTAGGGGTCAGCCTCTTCTCCCAGGTAACAGTGACAGAAAAAGAAGCTTTATGTTATGCCAAGTGAGGTTCAGTTGGAAATTAGGGAAACTATCTTCTCAGACAGAGAGGTCAGGCATTGGAACAGGCTGCTCAGGGAAGTGATGGTGTCTGTCCCTCAAGAAACGTGGAGATGTGGCATGAGGGACATGGTTCAGTGGGCATGGTGGTGATGGGTTGATGGCTGGACTAGATGATCTTAGTGGTCTTTTCCAACTTTAATGATTCTGTGGTTCTGTGGCCAAAGCAGCAAAGCTGTTGGTCCCAGCCTTCAACTGCCCACAGGTAACACAATAGAGCAGGAAATGTACAGTGGATGTGACAACTCAAACTCAGCCCTCCTGTTTGATCCTTCTTTCTTTCCTGAGATGACAAGCCATGTCAGAGTGAAGTAACCTTGCTCACAAACTGGCCACGTCTTCTGATAGCTTTCTTGCCAGTGAGGCCAGGAGAACAAAAGTGCTGCTTGCAAGTCCCGTGTTCAGGGGACCTGAGAGCAGGTCCCCCCCATGGTTCCAGCCTCAGAGAAGCAGAAACATTCTGAGAATTGCTGTCAGTTCTGCTGCATCTTGATGACATTGCAACCACAAAAGCCTCAGAAAGAAAATGACACTTGCCTTTCTTCTGCCTTTTCCATTCACCAGTGCTCTCCTAAAACATTAATCTGGGTAAACGCAAGTGTTCAAGAAACTTCAGAACTGTAAGTGACCTAGAAAAGAGGTGTTTTTTTTTTTGTTGTTCAGCTCTAGTTGCAATAGCAGCACACTGAAGGCTGTGAAATACTCAGGCGTGACAGTAATAGGAGCCATGCAAGCCCTGTTTCCCAGGCTGCAGCAGTGGCTTTTTGCTGCTGCTGAGGATGTAACAGCCAGGGCAATTTCAGCTGCTTTCCAGATCCCAGGAGGAGCCGGAAGAGCTGGCAATTAACAAAAGCATCTTTTGCACTTGTAAACTGAATGAATTGGGTGGAAACGAACTGGGAAGCTGTGATACCATTTGTAACAATGTTTCTGAGACAACAATGCCTAAATGGTCAGAAAAGCAGCAGAAAGGGGTGGATGGGGATTTCTTCTTATAGCTGCATGAAAAAAAAAAAATCAAGAGAACTGTTGTCCCATTAATGTGATACTCCTGAGGACGATTTGAGGGGATGCACCTCCCTTTCCTCTCCACACCAATTCCTTGCATGGGCATGGGGGGTCTCCTGTGTGGTGGTCTCTGCTCCATCATGTGCTACACCTGAGCAGCAAGTTTCTTTTGCCTCTATCTCGAGCAAAGCAAATTTCATCTCCCTCCTCACTCTGAGTCAAGGGGATGAACAGCAGAGTCTCGGCTGGGACTGATCAGTGCAACTGACTGCAAAATGCTCTAGTTGTAACACAGCCACAGCCCTATGTGCTACAGCCCTGCCCATCACTATGCTATTGCTAACTCCCCATGTGCAGGGATGTGTAATTTATACCTTGGGTATCGAAATTCCTTCCCACCAGGTATCTTTGCAGCTGAAGGCTGATTTTCTCAGCTAGTATCCAGATCTCACAGTAATATTAGAGACCTCCTTCTGCTCTCCTTGTATCACCATGCTTCTGACATCTCCATGAGACTTTTTTTTTTTTTTTTTTCCTTGAAGGAATGTGAATTTTTATAGAATCATAGAATATCCCAAGTTGGAAGGGACACATAAGGATCATTGAACCCAACTCCTCTTAGCTATGTGCACTGCAGAACTCTTCCTTGCTCCTGCTCTAGTTGATACCATTGCTAAACAGACCCTTGGCACATAATTGTCAACACATTTTCTGGAACAGTTTTGACCCATGCATGGGACACGTGGACTGGAAAGCCCCTGACTTCCATGACAGAATGCTGCATCATTCATTCAGCCCTGTTGGAAAATGGAAAGCTTATATACTCCAGTTGACATCCCAAAGACCTGCAACAGCATCTGCTGTACTTGTGCCCCAGTCTCAGTACTGGCAGTATTAAAGCTGCAATCAGACCAAAAAATATACATGTATATTATATGTATATTGGTATATTGGTTACACTGAAGACTGCTAGGCAAAACCCTTCAGAATGCCCTTGCTCACAAGCCTTGCCTACATTTGAAGGATGCTCAGCATTCCTTAAAATTGGGTGCATGACCTAAAATCACCATTAATATCTACCAATAATATCCACCAATAATATCCACATCAAAATCTAATAGAGCTCTCCTGGATCTTCTCTGGACCCCAGTGCATCTCCTAGTTTGGGACAAAGCTGACTTTTGTTCATAACCTCCAATACAATCACAGAAGAGGACACCAAGGAAGACTGTCCTCAAAGCTGCAGATTTCAACCTAGGAAGATCTTAGCTCTTGGTGGGTCATACTTGGAGCCTTCCTGCAAGGCTCCAGGCTCCAGTGAAGAGTGAATTTCTTCTCTGGCAGCTCTCTGTCAAGGAACAACTCTCTGCCTTATTAACCATCACATCAACATTACCTACATACATTAAACCACCTTAAGCAGAGGGCAGTTTGAGAAGATTAATATACATGATTTAAAGGGTCAAAGTATCAGAAAGAACCTTGACAAGTCTGAAAATCATTACATGCCATGTTGCTGCCCAGAGTGGTTAATGGGACCATTTGGCCTTGCTGCATCAGTTAGTATTCTTTCTCCAGCTCCTGACAGAGGGTTAAAAGTAATTCCAGTAAATCTACTGGTCAGCATGAAGAGAACCTGTCCTTCCAGGCTCCATTTTAGGGCCAATTCTCTTTAATGTTTTGATAGAATCACAGAATCATGGAATGGCTTGGGTTAGAAGGGACCTCAAAAATCATCCAGTTCCAATGCCCTTGCCATGGGTAGGATTGCCCATCACTAAAGAAGTCACTAGATCAGTGTTCTATTCATCAATATCTTGGATTCAGGACTTGAAGGTATACTAAGTAAGCTTGTTGATGACACTAAATTGGGAGGAACTGTTGACTTTCATGACAGTAGAGAGGCTTTGCAGAGAGATTTTAACAAAATCTGGGAAATCACCAGCTGTATCACATATAAGAAGAGCAAGTGTTGACTTCTGCACCTGGGATGGGGCAACCTTGGATATTTGTAAGGACTTGGGGACAAGCAGCTGGAGAGCAGCCCCACAGAACGGGGTCTGGGGGTAGCCAGCAGGTGGGCTTTGCTCAGATTCTTCCAGGGGAGCTTAGTTCCACCTGCCCTATGACTCAATGTGCTCTGCCAGCTCCAGCAGCAGATCAGATGCGAGACGATGATTTTCCCTGCAGTGGAAGAAGCTGTCACTCTCTGTATCGAGCTGGTTGACAGAGCTGGCTGGCTCCTGCATGCGTTTGCTAATCTGCTTTGCCACACGGCTGAGAGGCCACCTTTAGATTTCCCTGGACATGGAGGTGTCCTGTACAATCACATGCTTGGTCTTGCAGCAATTGCCCTGAGCCTGTGTGGTCCTGTTCTACTTCATGAAGGAAAAAATTCACCTTTCCTCACTTGCTGTTGTTCACGCAACCAACACACAATGGGCAAAGCTGACATGATGTGACTTTATCTCACATAGAGAAAATTTGTTCAATCACAAATCTCCCTTTTTGAACAATCAATTCTCAGTAATAAGTGATAATGCTTATTTTCCCTATTTATTGTCACTTAATGGAGATCCTCACTCCTAAATTTCATGACATTTTCAAAAGCTGTCAGATGTTATTAGTGCAATAGATTCATGGAAAACTGAGGCACAAAGCTTACATTGATTTGTCCAGACATACAGAAAGTTCATCATTAGATGAAGGCTGTATCCCAGGCACAGTGTCCTCTTTTTGCTTCTGTATTTTAGCAGAACATTTTATCTCCCAGTACAGTATAGAAACAGTCAGGTGAAAATGCAAATAAAACCTTTTCTCCTCTTTAAAAAGGGGCAAGTTTTCCCTATCCTTATTCATAGTGTCCCAATTTTCAGCAATTTCCCAGTGCATCCATCAATCCTACCTATCTCTAAGCAATGAGATGGATGCACAAATCTTTCTCTGCACCTTGATCATTTCGTATGGGCTCCCACCATTAAAGCAAGAACTCTGCAAGATATCTGTGACTGGAAGTGACAATATTGTCCCCTCATCATTTCTCCACTGCAGGACAATCCATCACTTGGGCTCTGGAATATGTGATATTGTTCTTTAGTGGTTGCTTCACAAAACGAATAAGAAAGTAGAAATATCAACTCAGTAGGGTTTTCTTTAGCCAAGTTGATAGAGACCAAACTTGCACAAGGTAGTCAATAGATTTAAAGAAAACTGGAGTCCCCATTATTTGAGCAGTTTTAAACAGTTGTGATGATGGTGTGTATTACTGGATTTCTGGCTTGCATGCTGAGCAGTCCATGAATTTTATCACAAATGAGAGACCTTGAGAAGTTCATCAGAACTTGGCTCAGTATTGCAATAAATCTGAGCAGGAAAGTCTGACAGGGAGACTTTTTATTGTGCTCTAAGCAGAGACAGAGAGGACACTTTTTTGAGCTCCCACCTACAGCTGATCACTTGTGCTCTGAACAACCCTGGCCCTGAGATAGCTGTAGCAATGCCACACTTTTCCATGTCATGTTCCTGCATGCATAAAACTCTAGCTTCCAAGAAAGAGAAACAATGCTCCAAAGACAAGTTTAGAGAGAGGAACATCTTGCTCTGGATCTAGATAAGACTTCTTGCACTCATAAAAGGGAGAATAAATCAATCCAGCAAAAGAGTGCATGGAGGTACAGGCAATCTGCTCTGAATTTTCACATACTGACACCATAGACGTTTTTCTCTCCTCCATACACCTGAGTCTGCCTTGAAGATGCTTCAAAGCTGCACCTCATTGGTTATTGAGTCATTGGAGGTAGAGTACACCAACGATGGCCTTCAAGTTTTCTTTTTTACTCTGCACTCAGAGGTCTGGAGCTGTGAATCAGAGCTCTCCATTAGCACAGACAGCTGCCTATGCTGGGTTATTACATTCTCAGCACATACAAGGGATGTGCAGGCAAACACTGAATAAAATGCAGGAAAAATATGCCAGGGAATGGGTCCAGCACCCATTTTTCTGCTTCACACAACCTGAGAGGACAAGCTGGATTGCCACCATGTGTCATCAGACACCCTCAGCAGCCTGAGGTTTCCCTGCCAGGTGGCCATAGAGGGAAATGTGGCTGCTAAACTTGTTCTTTCCCATCTGCATTAGGATGTTGTAGCTTCAGAGCAAACAGTTGGAAATAAGGAGAGCAAGCAGGGATGAAGGAAGGAAAATGCAACCCTGTCCTGATCCATGTGGTACCATGGATCACAGCACATATCCTGCACTGGGTCAAGGCTGCAACTTGTCCTGCTGAACCCAAGGGCTCTTCCCAACAGGAATGCCTTCCAGACTTCAGTGTGTGTCTTCTGCCAGTTCCATAAACAGAATTAATTGATTCTGTCCATACTACTGACCCTTTCAATAGCAAGCAAAGCTGCAGCATTTGATTCAAAGCCTCTGAATCCTCTCTTTCCTTTCTGTCAAGATTTATTAAACCATGCTTTGTTGGCA
The DNA here is from genome assembly GCF_019238085.1 of Lagopus leucura. NCBI lineage: Eukaryota > Metazoa > Chordata > Aves > Galliformes > Phasianidae > Lagopus > Lagopus leucura. The sequence continues at coordinate 89,288,066 of NW_024962263.1, read as the reverse complement.
GGCAGCAGAAGCCCTGTACTGTGCTGCTCAGCTTCTGCATCCTGTGATATGAAAGAGAAAAAGTCATCTCTTGCTTTTTCCAGTCCCACAGACAATGGTGACTGCTGGTGAGTAGCTTAGCAAAGGCCAAGCAGTCCCTTGGAAGCAATTCTGGTCTATACTTCCAGCAGCACCAGCACCTGCTCCCTGGACTCATCTACCTGAGCAAGCAAGGAAGTCAAATCCTTGAGAACTGGAGACGTGACCTGGTTTCACTGCATAAGCCCTGCCATGACCACTCTCATTTAGTGCTAAAAACTGGCTCTTGGGGCTATAATTCAATGTGACTGAGTGCACACTGAAGGTGCAGTCAGCTAGGCTGAATTAAAGCTACTTTCAGCTGGGTTTAAAACAGAGGAACTAATGGGCTTGAGCAGCAATTCAGATCAACCACCCAGCATGTCCCTGTGTAGCACTGTGCTGCTTCTGTCCATAGCCATTCCCTCAATCCCTCCACAAGAGAAGCCAAGAAAGACAGCATTTGCAGCTGGAGCTAAAACTGAAGATATTAATTAAAAGAGCTGGAATAGAGGTAATGGCAAAGCACAGCATAGACATCCTGCATAGGATCACATGAAGGATGTACCTGCAGCTGCAGTGTTGTGGTAGAAAATCTGTAAGATATACAGTACACCATGCATTGGTCCAAAGAGGAAAGAAGTGCATTGATTTCTTATGGGGCTTTAGGGCAGTAAGAGACTTTCCTTTTAATCTTTTTCAAGCAGATTCATCAATCTTTGTCAACTATAGCTGTGTTCTCATTTGATCTACAGCTGCGGCAAGGCCAGGAATGCACTAGGTGGTGTGCAGAAGGAAAGGGAAGCTGTTTCCTGCTGTTAACAAACTGTCTTTCAAAAGGGCAGTTATTTGGAGATGGATGTGATGGGCCAATGTGAAAGTCCACATGGGATGTTGTAGAAAGAAACCCTCTCTAGAAGAAATGCACACGTTTTACATGGCCTCCAAAAGAAATGAATGAGTAACCACAAGGACTGGAATTGCATTAACACCCTGGAAGGCACAGAGAACAACAACAAAAAACAAAACAATTACGCTTTTCTTTTTTATCCAATGCATCAGAGGCTTTAAACAAGTAGGGTAAAGTCCATGCAGCCAATGCTGGGCCCTGCTCCTTATGGTACATGTAGCATGCATCAGTGAAAAGTTTTCCTGTAATTTTGTAGGACATACAGTCAGGAATTTGGATATCTCGGAACTGTGTAGACTAGAGATTAGAGATCCCATCCTGAAAATAGGAATTTCAGAAAAATCATTTGCACTGTCATATTATTGAGATCGCTGGACTATAAACACAACAATGACTGAAAGAAAAGGGGAAGAGGAAGGGGAAGGGGAAGGGGAAGCGGAAGGGGAATAATATAAAAATCAGACAACGTGCAAGAACCAGAAAGCACTTAAGATGATTAAATCCATCAACTCCATTCATGCCATCCCAGCAAGAGAAAGAGGGAGCATGAGACCAGATCCTGCCTGAATTTTAACTTCAGCAGACCTAAGCAGATAATAATTGCTTCAGATGAAAACCCTTGGAGAAGAGCCAGAGAATCCCAAATCATTCTCTGATTTCAACTTTCAATTTACCCAGCCAGTGCTAAGCTCATTAATCATACTTGCAGCGCAGAACACAACAGAAATTAGTCTCTGATCTTCTCCCCTCATACTTGATGATGTGTGGAGTTGGGGGCAAGAGGAAGAGAAAAGAGATGGAGAGGTGCCACCCATGAATCTAACAGTCACTTGGAGGGGCTGGGATTAATAAATCAAAAATCCATTATTAATAATACTAGCTTAAATATCTATCTAAATGCAAATGAATGAACACTGGGGGTTTCTATTTCTTTAATGTGCTCTAACAACTCTGTCTTAGAGGAAGCACATGCCTACATGGTTATTGTGTATTTTAATTGCAATTTTACAGTTCAACCCTCAGTGTCCCATGGATTTTAAGTGGTCTTAAAGGGCCACAGCATGTTTTGAATTTCAAGGTCTAATGCGAGAATTGCTTTGAGTTTCCTGCCCCTGCACACTGGTCACATTAAATGCAAGGGGTAAATCTAGAGGTTGGTTTGCTACAATCTGATGGAAGTTAGAGCTCCAAGGTATACAGTATCAGATGAGTGAATGGAGACACAAGGAAGGTTCCCATGGCTGACCAGCCTTGAAACAGGAATCTGCAGAGCTATGCAAGGAGCCAGCAGTATCTTCTGAGTAAGCAACATCGTATCAGGCTGCCTTGGGTTGCATGGAGAATACAGCAGGGTGAAACCATACAAAATAAAGCTGTAGAGCCATTAAATTGGTCAGAGCTTGCAATTAGGATTTATTTAAATTCATTCACATGCACAACCGTCTTTTGAGGCCAATCAGTGGAATAAATTCCAACGTTTTTTAAAAAAGGGAGTAGTAGGGAAGAGAAGGTAAGAAACAAAGGGGAACTCATGTAATATGGTCTAATGATGGATGTCCTTGCCCACAATAGGGAGGTTGGAACTAGGTGATCTTTAAAGTCCCTTTCAACTCAAACTATTCTAAATTTCCTGGCTGCGCGTCATCAATCATGAACTCAAACATGTACCAGGCAACAGATTCAGGGTAACCTAAAAATCCTTACTCAAAATGGGAAATAAATATCTAAAAGTATGATCTAAAATCCTTGACAGCTCTAGCGTGCAGCTCAAGTTTGAGGTGAACATTCAGGCCCGGACAACAGGGTTTACATAGTTTGCCCTTCATTGGACTTTGGAGACAGCAGTGGAGGCAACTCAGCTTTTAAATGTCATGCAAACAACCTTGCAGCTCCTGTTGCCAATTCTTACAGGATCAGATTTAGCTTTGGAACATGCCCTTGCAAAACCTGCAGACACCAGCATTTTGAAGTTTTCAACTACCTAAGATGCAAGTGTTGTTGGCTGAAAACACTTGCATGTATGCATGCACATACTCACCAACACACACACAAAGCTGAATTTTAGCAATAACATTTGTGCAGTCTGCTGGGATTTTGGAAACCATCACTGACAACAGAACCACAATGTCAGTGCCAAGAAATCACCTGCTGCAGTCTTAGCTATGAGCCCGTCCTCTGATCACAGAATCATAGAATCATTAAGGTTGGAAAAGACCTTCAAAATCATGTAGTCCAACCATCAACCCATCACCACCATGCCCACCAAACCACATCTCTCACTGCCACATCCCCACAGTTCTTGACTACCTGCAGAGAATGTGACTCTATCACCTCCTTGGCAGCCTGTTCCAATGCCTGACCACTCTTTCTGAGAAGCTTTTCCTAATGTCCAACCTGAATGCCATGGAGTTGTAAGGATTAGAATGAATTCCTAACGTCTTGCACTTGTAGAGAGAAAAGCACAAGTTGCCAAGCCTTGGGATCAAGCACACAGAGCAGCCAGACTTCCCATGACAAGGCAGAGTCAACAGTGTTGTTCTGGGCACTGCTTTGCCATTCTGCAACGGCATCCAAGCTTCTCACCCTTCATGTTTCTTACACTGAGCATGTATCAGTGCCAATTCTGACAGATATATATCCAATCTGAATGGCACCATACTCTCTTGGATATAACCACATGCAGACTAAATTTTGCTCTTTTCCTTCTCATACTACGAAAAATAAATAAATAAATAAATAAAATAAAATTAAATGGAATAAGTCCAGATCTGAGCACAGGAAGGAAATATCTCCAACTTTCTGGGCATAATTTTCTCACTAGGACTTTAGAAGCAAAAGAAATAAAATGATGTGAAGACTAGAAATCACATTGGTTCCAATTTTTGCCTTTACTAGCCAAAAAAAAAAAAAAAAAAGTTGTACACAAATGCTCTAACCCCATTCCAGCACAGAAAGACAGGAGATTCAATCCTGTCCTTGTTCAAGCCTTGCCTTGAGTCTGCCCACCTATAGACAACCCTCTACTCTGGGCTGACCTACAGACCTGGCGCACAGATAATATAGTACAGTCCTAATTTACTTATTTCACATGTGTCTTTCTCCGTGAGGTCACCACAGCACTCAAGTCCAGGCCTTGCTCCTGAGTAGCAATTGTCCTCCAGTGGTGAAGTAATTTTCACTACAACCCAGAGGGGCCACTGCTGCCCTGGGGAATAACATAGGTCTGATTTCACAAGCTCAGATTTTCCCTGGGTTCCTCAGCTTTCATTTGGATCCACTGATACATGCCAAATTAATCACAGGCCAACAAGAACTGACTGCAAATATGTTGCCCGCCTATGTGTGTATAAGCTACTTAATGGAGCATAAAAAGAGAAGAATAAAATCATTTTTCAGATGCTGCAGATAATAATAATAAATAATAATAAAGCAGAGATATGTGCCAAATGCATGAGATCTCAAGGAGAGAACCTGAGTGTAAGCAGAAAAGGAGTAAGGTTAGTCTTCAAACTGAGATGCAAAAGTCAATGAAGTAAAAACATCATTAAATGAAATACTTTGGATCCCCGTCAAGTTCATTCAGGATTTAAGACTGCACTTTCAAAATGTGGTGGTTTATTTTTTGTTTTTCTTTAAAGATATAAAATCCTTGGCATCTATTTTCCATGTGGAATCCATAGTGCTGGCCCTTTTTATTAACTTTGGATTTTTTTTCCCTGCTGACTACAATTATATCACTCAAGGAATCCTGATCAGAGTCAGCAATGGCAGGAATTATCATGGAAATCATATTATTATATCACAATAACAAAACCATGGTAGGCTACATTTGCAACAGTAGATTCTACTTTTGCACTATTCTCCTTATGGTGCACAGTTTGGTTCTGAGCATTGAAAAGAACCAAACAGATACATCTTGCTCATTTTAGAGCAACCAGCAGATGATCCCACGAACCTGGGTCTCACTTATTCCTCATGCTGCAAAGTCCAAAACTGAAAGAATCAGAATGAGAAAGCTACCTTTGCAAAATGGAGGCTGAAGTCAAAGGAATACACAGCTCCCAGTGAACAGAAGAAGAAACATCCCTTCTCAAACTGAGATGATTTCCTGCTATAGGTACATAATGCTTACAGCACACAGAACTAATTATGCGCTACACTGGCAACAACTGACTGCAGTTCTTCAAATGTAGGACTGGCAGTAATACACAACAGAGAGATGTATCTATAAGAAGAAAGGAATTGTTCCTACTATGGCAAAGGGCTTTGCCAGTCATTAAGTTTGACACAAGAAAAAACTAAGTAGAGGAGAGTGCAAGCAACTACAACAGACTAATGCATCACTGATAAACTGTGCTGATTTCACCCCAAAAACACTTGAGCCCATAAGAATAAACAGAAGCCCACAGAACTCACCTATCAGTTTCATCCCACAGGATGCAGGTCTGGTTGGTGGTTCCCTGTCAGAAAAAAAGGAAAAAAGAAAAATGAAGCAAATCAGTGCTATACTTTCTATGGGGTATTTGAGGGAATAAGAAAGCAATATTCAGATCCCATCGAACATCTTCCACTACTCTAAACATGCCATATCTATGAAGTTCTATATTGACAATCACAAATGTGAGTTCTTGGAACACCTTTTTCCCTTCTTGGTTTGAAATGTAAAAATAAAACGGGCCTTAATTTGTTTTTCATCAACACAAGACCTATGCAAGGATATGACTACATCTTTCCTCTCTCCACCTACTGATGTTCTTCTTCCGTCACAGAATCATAGAATCACCAAGGTTGGAAAAGACCTCTAAGATCATCCAGTCCAACCACCCACCTATCATCAGTATTTCCCACTAGACCATGTCCCTCAGTACAACATCTACACGTTTCTTGAACACCTCCAGGATTGGTGACTCCACCATGTCCCTGGGCAGCCTGTTCCTGCCCCTGACCACTCTTCTGGAGAAGTTTTTCCCAACATCCAACCTGAATCTCCCCTGGTACAACTTGAAGCCATTCCCTCTAGTCTAATCACTAGTTGATTAGATGAGAGAAAAGGCCACCTTAACACAACCTCCCTTAAGGTAGTTGTAGAGAGCATTGATGTCTCCTGAGCCTCCTTCAGAATAAACAACACCAGTTCCTTCAACTGCTCCTCATAAGACTTGTGCTCCAGACCCCTCACCAGCTTCTCTTTCCTTCTCTGAACATGCTCCACGGCCTCAAAGTCTTTCTTGTAGTGAGGGGCCCAAAACTGAACACAGTACTTGAGGTGCAGCCTCACCAGGGCTGAGTACAGGGGATGATCACCTCCCTGCAATTCTATGATTCTATGATTCTAAAGCCACTGAAAGAGGTTTAGCACAACTTCTACAGCTATCTTTGTGCACTTTTGAAAACTCTTCCCCAAAAGTCCAAAGTACAGACATGACAGACCTAATATTCATGTTCCTGAGCCTCAGGAAGACATCTGAAATCCACAACAAGAGGAGTCTTTAGGGCAGTGTAAATGTCCATCACATACATCTGCTTGGGGTTGCACAGGGGAACCTGGAGGGAATATCGTCTGCCTTTTACAGCACTGATCACAACATTAATATTCATGTCTCTAGTAATCTCTGCAAAGAACATTTCAAGCATCAACCAAAACAACTTTTCCCCTCCATCTTCCCCTCACCAAGAAAGATCACTGTCAGAGTCCATTTTTCACTGCATTTTTTTTGGCCTCAGAGAAATGATCTCTCTGGCACAATGTAATGTAATGTAAATCTGGGACAAGTATACTCATGTTCCTTGTGCAAGCAGTACACCTCTGCATCAGCAATGCTTGAGCAAGGAGGCAAAATTTGAAAGGCACAGCACTGAGAAACAGCGAGACCCCAACATCAGCCCAGACTCAGGATGGCAGAGATGTGCCTCAGCAGCCTGATTAAAAGGAGATTAAAGGATTCTGCAGTGGCAAAGACAGTTCAGGAGCCCAGTAAATCTGCATCCTTCTTCATAATATTCCTCCTCAGCAGAAACATGCACAGATGTGGGATAGTGAAGGTTCCCAGGAAAGACTTACATTGTACAGGTGGGAGAATTCAATTTCCAAAGGGGTGAGAAGGGACCGGGGAAATGGCTTCACAGTCACAGAGATGACTCTGGAGTTCAGAACAGTGCTGTTCCTGGGAAGAAGGGCAAAAAGAAATGCTTTAAGAGGACTTGGAGAAGGTGATGAATCCCCACTGCATCCCTTTGCAAAATAGACAGTCCCATTGAATTCATCACTGTGGCACAAGTTTTAGTATATACGGTGCAGAAGAGATTGGCACCATTACTTTATAATGCTTTCAGAGACTAGTGATGTAACCCATCCTCTGGCCTTTGAGATCTCCCCACTGGATGCTAACCACCTAAATACACAACAGATCCTGGTATTTCTACAACACAGAAAGAATTGTCTGTCTAAAAGTATGTAAAGTCCACATGACCAACCATTGAAAGTGCTGCCCTCAAAGTATGCCATGAAGGAATTAGAAGTAGAATGGGAGCTCCTCCTACAGCCATGGACAAACAAAATTTCTCCCCCTTCAAAACTTCATCACATCTAATGGCATTGGCAAAACCTGGCATTGGCAAAAATTTCACTCTTCTATCTGCCTCTTTACAAAATGATTACTTGGAGAAGATTTGTACTTGCTTAAGCATGAGAGGGTTAAAAAAATAAACCACAAAATAATTAATAAAAGTGAACAAAAGATCTCAAAACCAAAGCAAAATAAACCTGGAATCATCCAAGAATCTGTCAGTGGATGCTCAGCAAATGACTATTGTCCAATGGTAGGAAAAGCAGAAAGAACAGCAACAGTGTTTTAGAAAGTTAAAGAAAAAAAAAAAACAAAGCTGAAAAGAAAAAAAGCCAACAAATTATTACGGTTAAAATTTAATTAAAATTGGGAAATAAGAAAATGAAGCACAGAAGTCAGTCTACAAAGGTTGAACAAAGAGGGAATTCAATAGGAGTAAACATCAGCTTTATGCTTTGAAACGTAGGTAGCTGTAGATAAGCTGAAAAAGAGCTGCTGAAAGGTAAAAAATTTTATGCGTGGCTTCTTTAATAGCTGGGTCTGGAAAGGTCAGTTCTTTTTTCAGCCCTGTTCAATATTTGCGTGAACACTGTCATGACTTCCTCATGAGGAAGCTGCAGGCTGCCATGAGGCCTCCCCTCAGCCTCCTCTGCTCTCAGCTGAATAAATCAAGGGACCTCAGCTGCTCCTCGTACACTTTGCCCTCCAGACCCTTCACCATCTTCTTGGCCTGCCTTCAAGTGCTCTCTAACAGTTTTATGTCCTCATATGTGGTGCCCAAACCTGCACCCAATGCTTGAGGTGAGGCCGCATAGCGCAGAGCAGAGAGGGACAATCCCTTCCTTCACCCTTCTTTGAGAGTTCAAAGCAGAGACCCAGAATTGATCCAGATGTTGGAAAACAAGCCAAGAGATGTCTTTTGAAAGGCATGTCTGGCACTTTCTTGCATGTGGAGGAGACACTCACACAAAGGCCCAATGTGTAGAGGTGAAAATCAGATGAATTGAGCCTTAAAACAAGAGGCTGCCTCCTAACAGAGAAGGTATTAAGAATCTGAGCAGCTTGCCAGGAGAAGTGAGGGCCTCAGCATCATGGGGAATCTTTCAGGAAGAAGACGAGTTGCTTTTCTTTGATACGTGCTGTAGGCCAGCTTCTGGGAAGGAAACCAAACACGCTGAGCTCAGGCTTGAGCAGGAGGTCAGATTTGCTCAGTGTGTTCCTACACAGCTAGAAAAGGCATGCAAACAGCTGTAAACATGCTCATTGCCACACAGGGCCATCACGCCGCTGATTCTGATTGTTGCATGCATCCTCTGCAACAGAGCCCAGCTGGGACTGAGTGATGCTCACTTCCCCATCTTGAAAAACTGCACGTCTTGTATGTCCCTGTCTCAATGGTCACAGCTGTCAAGAGCCACAGAGCTCTATGGATCTGAGGGACAGAGCAATGTGTGGCTGAGATAAGAGATTGCCACGTGGGGGAGGTAAACTGGGACAATTAGGAAAAGCTCAGCTGGTACTGTTTACCAAGTTCAATTTACACTGTATTATACAAATACATATATATATTAGAGGAAAAAAAATCCCTGCATTGAGGCAATGTGGTCAAAACCAGGATCTGGCACCTCACGTGTGTCCAGGAGATATTTTCACTCTCTAGATAAGTGCCACACAGCTACATGGTTATTTATAGACATTCCCTTTTTTCTTCCTATGTCCATTTGCGCGGTGGTGAATTAGGAGGTACTGTTCTGCTGCTGCTTCTGTTACCTCCTTTTCTTTTTGCCTTCTATAGCCACAGGTGATTCAGAACTCTGCATTATTTAAAGAGGGACTGTCCTTTAATTAAGGAACATCTTAAATCAGATCTCCTGTGGGAACGTTGTTCAGAGGCTGCGGCTGCTGCAGCTGCTGGTTATCGGAGCTCATTCACTGCTTGGCCAGAAAATGCTGAAATACCACTGGATCATTTGAGCCAATGATGTTTATTGCCCTTCTGATCTAATTCCCAGTGCTGTAATGGAAGATATTACAGAATACAGTTAGCTTGCTAATTCCTGTCTGCACTCACTTGGAGCTCTTTTGCCAGAGCTGAATCTGTAGGTATTTAAATGATTATCAGTGAGGAGAGATGCCCTGGTGTTTATGGTAAATGGGCTCACACTAATCAGTGCAGAACAGATTTAGAAGGTGCCTTAGGATTCTTAATTTACGGCCTCAGTACGAGCCTCAAAAAAAAACCAAAACAAAACAAAAAAGGAATACAAATAAGGAACAAATTAAAAAAAAAAAAATTAAAAAGAGCAAGATAGTGAGAGAGAAAGGGAGAGAAGAAAAGCGAAGGCTGAACACAAAAGCTTCAGTGCCCAAGGCAGTTTGCAGCAGCCAGAATGTGGTAGACATGTGCAGCCAAGCATGTCACTCCACTCCTCTCCTCTCCTCTCCCTGAGTCCGGCTCTCCCTGAGCCATGATGCTCTCAAAAGGTTCATCATGGTTGGTGGCTCCTCGGTAGCTTGAGAGAATTGGGGCAGCTGGGCATCCTTCCCCTTATCATTTAAACCCCTTCAGATCCCTTATAATGAGAAATGGAGCAGGAGGACTCATTGCTGGAGGAAGAATAGAAGAGGTGAGCAGGGATTGAGCAGCACCAGCACAGTGGTTCAGCTTGAAGCAGGGTTGCACAGGTGAGAGAAAGGTTTCCTCCCCCTCTAAAAAGCAATGTCTGATACACATTAGTATGATCCTACCTGATTAGAGGTTGGTGGGGGAACAAAATGCATTGCATCACCAAGTCAAAGCCTGCTACATTGCACCTTTGGAAACTCAGGGCTCTGCAGCCAGGAAGATCAGCAGGAAACCTTGGTGATATCCCTAACTGCCTGCTCTCCCTAGGCAGCCCCCTCCTCATAAAACCACAGGATATCAGAATGGTGGAGATTGGAAGGGACCTCTGTGGGTGATCCAGTCTAATCCCCTTCCTCAAGCAGGTCCACCTTAGCAGGATGCCCAGGACCATGACCAGGTGGCTTTTGAAGGTCTCCAAGGAGGAAACTACATAACACCTCTGGGCAACATGTGTCAGCGTTCCATCACCTACACAGCTGGTAAGTGCTTCCTTATGTTCTGATGGAAACCCCTGTGTTGTTTGTGCCCATTGCCTTTTGTACCAACACTGGGTACCACTGAAGAGAGCCTGTCTCTGCCTTCATTGCATACCCCTAGAGGTATTTATGGACATGGATGAGATCCCTCTGCACCTCCTCTTCTCCAGGCTGAGCAGTCCCTGCACTTTCAGCCTTTCCTCATGGGAGAGGTGCTTCGGGCCATTCGTCATCTTGGTGACCCTTAGTCACCCCCCTCCATTATGTCCGGTTCTCTTGTACTGGGAGGGGGCAGAACTAGATCAAGTACTTCAAGTGTGACCTTACCTCTGGAGCGAGAGAATGTTGCCCACATTCCGGTACAGCACAGTCCCTACCACGAAGACTGAAGAGTCGTCTGTCTCTGCAGGACACCAGAGGGAAGGGAAAAAGACAACAGCACTGAGATAATCCAAAAGTTCATCTGTCCCCAGCTAAATTCTCTCCACCCCAAAATCCACCAGTGTAACACACAGAGAAGGGACAGGACTGGAAGAGGCTGGATTCAGTTCTTTTTCCTCTTTCATTTGTTATGTTTCCAAGGTGACATCCAAGGGCAGGATTGGATCTCTTATTGGGGCCTCTGTTGGGGTGCATCCATTGCCAGCATCACTACAGTGGGATGCAGTGCCTGATGTCACCACATTGGGTCTCCATCAGACCTGTGAGAGGTCTGAACATTTTTAGGATGACTCTGGTGCCTGCCCCCATGCAAGACTCATTCTGGATGAGCGCTCTCCCATTCAGAAATCCCACTAATCCCTCTGACAGCACCACAGCAGGCAAAACTGCAGGCCGAGAAGGTCTCTTACAGCCACCCAGAGGCATTTGGACACATCCACTGCTATCAAGCCATCAGAGAGAAGTGCTGTGCTTGGGCTGACAAGGGCAGGCAATGAGGGGAGATGTCCCACTGTGCCCGACCTGACCCCATAACTCATGTGCTGCCTCAGGAGGACAGCAGATGAGCCTGAATCATCTGTGTGACCTCTGAACACATCACTTGACCTCCTCCTCTGCCTCGCTCAGCCCAGCTGCAAATTCGCTGGAATATCCCTGGAAAAAGCACAGGCAGTAGAGGCATCCCTGAGGTTGAATTGTCAGAGTGGAGAAGAAATAAGTCACTTGGAGATGAGGAAGTTTGGGGATGTATCATGCTGTGGGGCTTATCTGATGTCTCCTACCAAAGCTGATGTTTGAATGCACTCATTTCCCCAGAAGGGAAGATATAGCTCTGGATGTCTGTCAAATTGGGCTCAGATGAGATAGCAGGTGAAAATCAGGACAGACTGACAGACAGGCTTGCAGAGCAATTGTCCAAGATTTGTCTTCCTAGGAAAGTCCACACAGACTTTTGGCCTTTGTCATGAATCCCTCTGCAACCAAGGATCCTTCTTCCTTTCAATAGGGTTTTCTTCCTTTTTGCTAAGAGAATGCAGTAGAACATTTACAGAAGCAATGTGTGTTCCTATGAGAGTGTGAGCAAATAAAATGCTAAGTCCCACAGGCTGGGTTACCTCAACACCCCCCAGAAAAGGCAGAGGATCCTGATCAAAATAGGGCTGGAGGACTGCCTCTTTTGTTTTGAACAAGGGAAGGGCAGTACAGCCTTGGTGGAACAGAACACCTCAGAAATGTGAAAACTGAGAGGAATTTGGTTTTTCAGGGTAAGCATCACATTTCGTTTGCGCAGTGGCTGCTGCTTAGGAGCCTTACAGCGCTTCTTTGCAATGATATCTGGGAAACAGCTCAATAGGGGAATAAGTGATACCTCCAAGGGTAGGTGTAATCACCAGAGCAGAATCAACTCTGCTATGTCTGGACCCAGAAGTTTGTCCAATGAATGATTAACAGTATACAAAGGTGGAAGTTCCACACCCTCCTCTAATAAGCTGAAATAACCCTCTAAACATGTTCCAAGTTCTTCTAGGAAGATAATGCTATGTTTAAGGCACTATAAAACAGAAGGAGTTTTGTTGGCTTTGGTCCTTGCTCTGCCAGAAACTCACCCTTTATCCTTGAGTCACTTAGCTCTTCTCAGCCTCAGGTAGAAATGACAGCAATGTTATTTCCATCTTGAGTAAGGAAACCTATGACACGAGGTCTTGGTATGACAAAGCCCAAAGGACTTCTGACAGACATAGCTCATTGTCTCTTGCCTTTGTACCAAGGAAGTACAGCACATTCTGGTGCAGTAAACAGCAGCTTGCTCTCTCAAAACCACTAATGCTATGTGCAAGGCTGTCAACAAGGGAAGCCCACCATTTCCCTGCAATCAGCCTAATTTAGAATCCTGTCTTTGAAAATCCATTGATCAATTCTGCCAAATGCTAAGGCTCACTGCCAACACAGGAATACTTGTTTGCATTGGCTGCTGGCTCTGGCATCCAGGTAAAGGCTTTGCTAGCAGAGTCAGATCCATCAGTTGCTCAGCCTGATGTGCTAAGCCTCAGCTGTTCACCTTTGGATGGCTCTTCCAGGACCGGATCCAATCTCAGAGGACATAACAACATTGTTTGCCTGCATGGCTGTCACCCTGCCACAGCTACATTTCTTATGCTGGTTAACTATACTTATAAGGCACCCACAGAGACCACTACGGGTGTCTACCCCTATTAAAAACCCAGAATATTCATAGGGCACATTTCAATTCCCAACCTTCCTTGCAGAGAGAGAATTGGAGACTAAGCTCAGTGCCTACATGCACCAAGAACAGAGCAACTCAGAAAACACAGAGATGTTTTCGCATTATTGCAGGTTCAAAAGCCTTAGAAGAAGCCTTAGAAGCAATCATCAAGATAGTGTTGCCCTGAGTTTCTGTGCTGACTCTTTCTGTTTTTTAAACATGATGATGATCTTGCCCAAGGAGTTCAGATTTGACCCTTGGTCTGGCCACATCTAAAAGCCTTCTTTGCACTCATCTCACTGTGGTGAACTTCTGTGAGCCAATCCAGCTCAGCTGGAAGGAGAATTTGAAGACAGCCAAATGGAAGGAACCTCTGTTAGAAAGTGAATATGATATTTTCTTCTAGGGAGTTCTGACTGTGCTGCTTACCTGTCAGCCCCGAAGACAGGATGCTCTTGGAGACAGTGACCTTGTCTTCTGAATTCTTGGCCCAGTCCACCATGCCTCTCCAGCCTTTCATGGGGAAGGTGATGTCAGTTGCTGCGTTAGCTGGCAGCTTGTGAATGCCAAGGACTAGAGAGAAATAGCAAATAAAACCAGTGAGCAAGACTGGCCTCAATAAATTCACACAAATTGAAAAACCCGCTAGAGTCAATACCGGAAAATCAGACAGCAAAGCCTGCCTGCCTGCACTAAACCTGGAAGAGATGAGATACTTCTACTCCAGGAGTGGCCAGAAGCAGATGCTTAGGGAATTATAAGAAAGAGCAAAGCAAGACTTCTCTTGTCTTGTCCTTCCAGTTTCTAGCAGTCAGCAGGACTTTCTCAGCTTGTGGTTACATCCAGACAATGAACTTTAATAGCCACCGATGGAACTCTCCTTTGTGCAGTTTCCTAATCCCATCATGAGCCAATCTGTATTTTTTGGCTTCTGCAGCATCCTCTGGCAACAAGTTCCATGCTGTGATTGTGCATACAGCATAAATCAAATACTGCCTGCTGTTTGTTTGCTGTCTGATCACTTCATTGGCTGCTGTGCAGCTCTTGTGCTAAAAAACAAAAGGAACTAGCTTAATTCTTCCCAGTTTGTCATCTGTTCTCCGTTCATGGTTCTATAGACATCTCACAAACTATTTTGTGCCCATCTTTTCATCAGGCTCAAGTCCTAGATTATTTGGAGAAAAGCTACTCCATGGTTATGATCATCCACATCTTTCCCCAGACCTTATAATGTTCCACCACCTGCTGCCTTCCCTCTTTCCCTCCCCACATCCAAGATTCTGCATACTGCACTGCAATTACAGGTTCCTGGGGTCTCTACCCAACATGGGAGTGCAAATCAACTCACCCAGATTGTCTGTCACTTGGTAGGAATCCCGGAAATCCTTCATGCGAAAGCCGATGACATCAATGAAATCCTCTACAAGCCTGAACAACTCCTTGGCATTTGGCCCTATCTGCAGAGAGAAGGACAATACTTAGTAGCACAGCTAATAGAAAATGCAGCTAAGGGAGCCTAGAAAAACAAAGGGGCAAGAAATAGTAATTCATAAAATTGAGGCTGGAGGGCAGTGTCTCAAAGCAAAGCAAAGAAAAATATCTGGGAATCTCTGGAACAGAAAATAATCTACCTCCTTTCCTTCAGGATTCTTTCTACTATTAACCACTTGATCCAAGCAGATAAGTTATTGCTAATGCTTGCTATGGCCCACCCCTTGCAGTTAATGCAAGAAGAGCAACATACCAGGACAGACTCTTAGCAGCCATGATTAAATGTAACTACGTGCTCTTTCCAAGTCCTTTGGCTGGAGTACCTGGCCCAGCCTAGCAATACACAAGCCATTGCCAATGCAATTGCCCATCCAGAGGCATCACGATAGAAGGTGAAGAAGTGGTCCATGTTGAAACTCTGCCCTATGTCAAATTTTGAGAGCTTTTTCCAAGCCTTAGGTTTCCCTGTCCCTCAAGTACTGCAACACTTGGCCTCACAAAAAACTCACAATTTCTTCTGACTGTGTATATATATCTATATTTCCTACCAAGAGTGACTCCACAAGACTTTGCCTCTATTAGAATGGTTGATTTTGCTAACAACCCCGTGAAAGCAAACACACCAAACCAAAAACTCCAGCCTACTTTAAGGATAAGGGTAGGTTTCTAGCAGGCTGGTTTCAGGTTTGGTTCCAGGAGGGATGTTTGGGAGAATGTTTCTCACACGTAGACAGCAAAGAAGAAGCACAACTGGATCTGAGGGGATAAGCAGGAAACAAAACTGAAGGAAGGGCTCACTGCTTCTCCTTCCTCTTGGAGCATCTCAGGGAACTTTGGATGTCTATTTGATGAGACACTAGAAAAGAGGCATGCAGCAAGCTGGTGAGTGCAGAGATCTATTCTGTCTTCCATTCTTATTCCCTGTTGAATTTCCAAGGGTTGTTCTTTGGTCTGAGTCTTCCTCTGAATCAAAGACCAGCATGCCATGGTGCACTTCAAAGAAATCCAGACTTAAATTCTCATGGAGGGAGGGAAGAGCATTCTCAAAGGCAGGAATCCAGCCCCTAAACATTATTCTTGAGATCAATCATGCTGTGTTCAGTGACACATGCTTTGACCACCCTAGAAGAAAAACCTTTTAAACTACTTAACAACCTTTAAATTACTTTAAAAACTTCTAAAATACTTAAAATACAGTTAGACTAGATGATCTTTGAGCTTTTTTTCAACCACAAAGACTCTGTGATTCTACTTCAGCTAAGTCCAGTACCTGAAGCACTTGAAGCCTTGAATTCTCATCTGCCTATGAACAGAAGAGGAAGAATAGTGCTGCAGGAGTTGTTTGTATATTTAATACAGTCATTTGTAACTCTATCTGGTACTTGATCACAGTTTGCTGAACCAGATCCCTGACACAGGCATCTCACCCAGTTGTCAACCCGAGTCAGAAACTACCTAAAGAGGAGACCAAATCCTAGCAATGCAAAGGGCTAATTTTGGAGGAAAAAATTGGTCCAGCAAACGCACACTTAGCAATGAACTCCAGGATCTAATGTCAAATCCCAGGCACCAGATCACATAATTCTACGCAGAAAGCATCATCATCCCTTCTTATGCTTTCCCATTCTGATTGCAGGATATCACTCTCCAAATAACCAAGTTGATTTTTGCCCAGACAGTGTTGGATTTTCTCTCTTTTTTTCTTTCTTTCCCTGATATCTCCCATATGATAAAGATATTGGCAATAATTCTTATTTGCCTGTATTTTACTGGGCATGCAAAAGGCTGTCAAACAATAACTGGTTTTGCAGTGACTGATTTCATAAAAGGTAACCCACATGAAATGAACTGTGCTTACTACCTGTCTTTTACTCAAGCACAATTGCCTGCAGAGGTTTAGCAAACATGATGAGAGGTCAAAGAAAAGCAGTCCAACTCCTTACATCTCTTCATTTCCTTTTCCATTACTATTACTTTTTTTTTCCCTGGGGTTATTGATCTTTGAGGACAAGCAGGACAGGAGGAGACCAGGATGGCAGCAGAAGGAAGGCTGTATGGCCAAGGAGGAAAGGGGTGGCCATGCATGACACTCTGTCTGTCTATCCAAAAGAATACTGGTGAGACTAAAATTGTATCAAGATCAGATCAAAAAGTCCTGCCAGTACAGCAGGTGTGCACAGAAGGAGAAAAAACCAAGGAGACTATTTTTAACAGTGTATTTTTATATTCTATTACAGATTGAAAACACAATGTCACATTAACCCCAAGCTACACTGGCCGTTGTCTTTCAGGTTTCTATAATAAAACAGCTAATGTAACCTCACCAAAAGCATGATAGCCCTTCTCTATCTGAATGCCTTTCTGGTTTATTTTCTTTTATATCTTTTCCCCCCATCTTCCACATGGGGGGAAGGGGGGGGCCAAGATGGCACATGAGACCATAATGATGTTGGGTTTATTTCTAAATTCTCGTTTTAAAGGAAATGATTGACCTTGTGAAATACGAGGCATTGGTTTGCTCCCTAAGCTTTGAATGAGAAGGACAGAGACTGCTGAAATCTTTGCCATCCAGTGCCTGAAGATTTCTGAGGCCATTTTCTGTCTTAAAGTCATGGTGTTGTGCTGTCATCACTAATTCCACTAAAATAAATGCCAGGCAAATATTTTCTTCATGGCAATTTAGAGCATCATAGTTCCACTCCTTGCACAGGTTGATGTAATGGTGAGGGCAGGCTGGGCTGTATCTATAGGTACAAAGAACAGATTGCACAGGGAAAGCTGATGGGAACAAATTGCCAGAGAGTGAAACCTGCAGCTGTTTTTATGGAGATCAGCAGGATTTCCCTGTTGTCATGACAACTCGGTAGACTCCTCTGCACTGTTCTCAAATATGTACACACACCTGTGGTCTTGAAATTGGTCCCTTATCTTGCCTGGAGTTAGACTATGCCATCCCCTTCCAAAGGCAATGAGAAAAAAACAGATCTCAGGGAGAAAGGAGGGAAGGATACATCCACAAGGCTGCTCAGCTCTTGGTCGAGGTCCTGTTGCTTGAAGAAACCATAGAGCACCTGAGTACTCCTGTTTCAAGTTCTGAACTACCAACGAGTGTGCACATTTAGTGAAGACTCCTTCCCAGAAGACTTCCCTGGTTGGACTGAAGGTTGGCTTTTTTTTGTGCATGTTAAACAATTTTTTCTTGTTTGTTTAGTATTTTCAATTTGTTTAGCATTGTCTCTCTGATGACTTTCACAGCAACAAGAGATGGTTAAAAAGGGGCTGCCATGTTCTGATCCACACCAATGGGTACTTTCCATAAGACTGATCACTCATAAAGGCTCTCATGTTCCTTGTCCAGGTTACTTTTTATGCTGTGACAAAAAAAGAGCTGGTATTTTTGTTCCAAGGAATAATACTGAGAAAAGGACATGGAAGGAATGAGCATTACTACTGTCCAATTCACCAGAGCTGCTGCTTGTCTGAGGCAGAACCATTTCACTCTTTCCCATTTCACTCTTTTCACTGCATTGAGATGAAGATGTGGAGCAGCTCAAGGGCTCACCAAGGGAATGGGAAAGGAGTAGGTCTTACTGAATTAAAGTGCAACTATGACAGAAGATACAAAGGACAAATATGACATGGATAGATGAACAAACCAGTATGCAAGGGCTTAGTTAGAGAATTATTATGCAGAATCTCAGTATTTGAGAGGACAGAAAGTAAAATATAACTGAATTTTTGCTCATCTCATGCTGAACAGAACCAGAAGCTCAGGCGAGCAGAGCACAACTCTAAGCAAGGAAATCCTGCTTGTCCTGCACCTTTGTAGCCAAGAACTCAAACCCATGTAATCCCATTGCTTTATCTTGGCATGAGGAGAATTATAGCAAGCCAGGAGGGTTATCAACTCCAAATCCAGTCTGATCTTTGAGAGCTATCCAAAATTTGGTATCCACCAGCAGCTTTTTTGCTCTTACTCATGCAGAGATTCTGATTTAGGGCTAAGATCCTGTGGGTTACAGAGCTACTCAGCCTGGCACTGAGATCTGAGATCACCCAAACAACCAGTTGCACATATCAGCTGATTTATAATAACTCCTGCAGAGGTGGTCAACTCTGAAGCTGATCAGAGCTGACCATATCCAAGTAGTTTCTCTCTTTCATTATAAAAAATTATCCAAGGAAAGCAGCAGTGATGGGTGGAGATATTTCCTGGTCTGTGGCAACACGAAACAGATTCATGTTGCACAGAATGCAACCAATGTCTTGACCAATGTGCTGGTCAAGAAGAGCCATGCAGACCATTGTAAACACCCCCTTGTCATGGCTTAAGCCTATGAAGAAGGCTTGATTTGTTTCACAGAAGGTGCTGAAGGTTCATACCAGCTGAGCTTCCTCCCACTTGTCCCGGTTTTCCTCCGATAAAATGTTGCTGATGATCTGGACAAAGTTCTGGAGAAAGGAGACAAAAGAGGAAAAAGGGAAGAGTTAGCAAAACATGGCCTTCTCTAGGAAGGGCATGGTGGTACACAAGGAACACATAAGAATTATCCAGGAGACCTTTCAAGGTACTGTTCCCAAAGTTTCCCACTGCATTTGGCTGGCTTCTGCCTCCAGAGATGTAAACAGTAGTAAAACTTTTTTCCCAAGTTTTTTCTCTCTCATTCCTGCTAAGGAACAGGACTGGGAATATGTCTTATTTTCAGTGTTGAAGATTTTAAAGAACAGATTAGACAGATATCTGTCACAACGTGGGTAAATACCGTTGATCTTGCCTTGCAGAAATCAATTCCTACCCTATTTCCTACTATTTCCATTGCTTTCCAGCATAGGGAAACTTACTATCTTTTTTTTTTTCAGTGACTTTGAAAGAGAAGCAGAGATGGATCAAGTGGGTGCTAAGCCTTGTAGTACTTTGACCATGAAACGCACAATGAGAAGGAAGAAGACAAGATATTTTGAGACCATTGATCTTTTTCTCAAGTTTTGTCACCATTTGCAGATACTGCTGGATCAGTTTAATGTTTCAAGTTGTGTGGTGCTGATCAATCCCAAGTGCATATTTTGTACCACTCCATATGCAACTGCTGAAAGTAAAATCCTAGGGTGAGAAGCCATCAAGACATTCTCCCACATCAACATCCAGCTACCCAATATCACAGGGTCATCTTACATCTAGTCATTAGGCTGTAGTTCTTTCCAGTATACCAATTAACTTCCAGTGTAAGTGCTACCAGGTTGTAATAGTTCAGAGTGACTTTGAATTTCAAGATCTTATTTTATAAGCCAGGGAGAAACAATCTCAAAGGGAGGGTTTGTTAACAAGCAAAGACACTTCACTTGGGCAGAATATAATCCCGTTGTTCATCAGTATCAAAACAGCTCAAAAAGAGGTAATCAAACCCTGAGCCTTATGCAAGTGGCTCAGCTCACCTGCACATCTCCAGAAGTTGGGCTGTGATAAGCCCTACGGAAGATCTCTGTCATGTTCCTGAGTACATCAATGGTGGACAGCAAGTCTCCGCTGTAGCTAGTCCCATCCTGGGAGATTTCCACAAGGTTCTGGAGCACTTCTGACAGCCCATCTCCCATCAATCCACGCTGAGCTTTGGAAAGATGCTCCCTGGTCTGAGGAACAGAAACACAACAAACACTTCAGTGACAGTGAAAGTCAAGTTAATGAGCTCGGCGAAGGAATTGCTGGGGGAAGGTTTATGACCTTCTTTGTAATTCGGAACACAGATTAGACGAATCTGACAATCTTTGCTGACCTGACAGCCTGTGATATTTTTAAAATGATAGAAGAGCAAAAGTCAATTTTTTCTGCATGCCCACAAAGAAAAGGTTGTGTGTAGGTTCAGAAAAGATTATTCTACTACAGAAATGCTATTCTGCTGCTGACCCAAGGCCAGCTAGCAGAAGATTTTTGCCCTAGAACCTTGTTTTTTTAGTAAACTTGAACTATTTTAGCTCAGACTGTAGCTCATCCTGAAAAGGACAGTTTTCATACAGTCAATAGCATTGTAAGGCAAGCCATAGGAGACTAGCAGAAAAAGGATAATTCACCACAGTAGTAATTTTAAGTCTAATGAAAATTAAGTGTCTTATTTAAAAGTGTTACAATCACAGTAATTCTCATGGATAATGTGATACCAATGGATATCACAATGGATATTAATGTCCCTGTCCATTGCAGGTGAGTTGATTTAGGTGACCTTTAAGGGTCCCTTCCAACTCAAATGAATCTGTGATTCTATTACGTGGTGGAGGACATGATAAGACTTGGATTCTAACAAGCTAGGTATTAAAAGCCTCAGAGAGAAAACATTATGGTCCATGGATTGCCCGAGCAATCACAAGACAAAAGCAACTAGACAAAAGCAGAACAGAGCTGTCATCTTCCTTTTACATGGAAATCCTGCTTTCCTTCTTCTTTGTAACTGTGATAGTGTAACAAGTCTCTGAGGAGACCCCAGATGTGTTTAAACCTGCCGTCAGTTTGCCTTACCATCATCTGTATGTTCCTGTAATCAATAGAAACACACTTGACGTATGTTGGAGGTTCCCAGTAAGCGATCCCTTCTTCATCTAAAGTGCATCTTCGAAGGATTAGCCCTAGAAGAGGAAAGAAAAGAAGATTGGAGTGGGGACATTTGAAAAGCCAGGCACTCTCACGGAAATCACAATGGACAGGTCGACGCATCTATGCAGGCACAACTACAGACACAAAAGCAGCAGGGGCATCTGGAAAGTGATTGAGAGGTCATTTTTATTTCCTCCTCCTGCATTTTCTTACTAAGAGACAGGACAACAAAAGGAGATACAAATGAAAAAGTGTAACTGGGTCATAGTTTGTCTGTCATATGGTCTCAGTCATATCGCCTTTGACTTTTGCGAAGTCTTGTGTGGAGCCAGAAGTTGGACTCAGTAATCCTTATGGGTCTTTTCCAACATGGTATATTCTATGATTTTGTAATTCTTAGGCAAAAGAAAGTTTAATCAGTCCTGCAGGGCAGGCTTCTTCCCGGTTCAAGAAGTCCCACGAGCCTCCCCAGGTGGCAAAGTCTGGTATTTGCAACTGAAGCACTGACTGCTGCTGCCTACACAGTCTCAACAAAAATAAATATCCAACAGCACCATCTTTGCATCTGATGAAAAAAACTGAAAAGCTGCCTGCAGTTCTCCCCCAGGCTTTTCTTTAGCTTCAGTGTACAGTGAGTTTTGCAGTGGTAATCACACGCCATTTCAATGCAGAGGAACACATACCTCAGCGAAGAGAAAGGGGATAGGAATAGCCCAGGCAATTGCACTGCCATTTGGAAAGTCTCCGAGGAGCAGGCTTTGCTGGGTGCACAATTCCATTGCTACTGCTAAATGATTCAGTGACCTATGGTACAGCCCTTCTTCTAGGCTAGCATTAGGAATTACACTGACTGTTCCAGGATGCATGAGTCAACGAGAGCTTCAGGGTTTTCTGTGTCCAATGAACTTACTCATAAAGATTAAAAACTTTATGATTGCTACAGACACTCCTGCCCTATTTTATTTCCCTGCCTGAGAGTCAGAAACATGCAGCTGGGAACAATCTCCATCAGCAGAACATCTGAGCCTTCTCCCCTGTGTTATTTTCCACTTCTTGGAATATGTGGCCACAACATATAACAACTGAATGCCCAGGTACTATTGTTTCATACCACCACGACTGGACTCTCAACTTGAGTACCTGAAGATTAAGTTCACAGAGTTTCTATGATTTCTAAAAAAGAGAGCTAAGTATCACTGGGCAACCTGATCTAGTGGATGGCAACCTGCCCATGGCAAGGGATTTGGAAACAGATGATCTCTAAGCTTCCTTCCAACATAGCCATTCTATGATAATCAAAACATGACTGGGCAATCAAATTCAGATTTACTACTCTGTTTTATGGTCAGCAGAGAGAAATATAACACCCAAGTCTAGTCTAGTAGAGCCCACCCTGCTTTTGCAGAATAGGATGGAATTGCCGCAGGAGCCCTTAATAATGAAGCTGCTTAGCAGTAGGAAACAGCTGGAGGAGAGACCATCTCAAGTTGTCCTGTATGGACCAGAGGTTGTTGGTAAATACTTAGAAATCCACAGACAGTGTACATAGCCTTGAGTAAAGGGCAGAAAGCCCATTTGCTCATCCTCTCTTCTCACAACCAGATTGCCCTTGTCTAGAAGTCAAAGGATTAAAAGTGATCTGAGGGTCTCCAGCCAAGATATGCAGTCATCCTTACCAGTGGCATTGCGAGGACACCGAACCGCTGCAGCATCCCCAGCAGGCGTCTCTTTCCAAACCACAGAGGCAAGACTTTCCTCGTCACAGATCTCATGGGGCTCTGCAAGGAAGGAAAAGCTTCATTGGTAAAGTCTCTTTTCAGGAGGGATGCGGAAAACAGCATGGAAAGGAGAAAAAGGGGAGTATGGTCTGGAAATATGATGATGCTTGGAAGATAGCTGTCACTGTTACACCTTGCTAAAGAGTTTTTTTCAAGTGAGAACATCCAGTTTTTGGTGGTGAGCTTCAGGGCTCCATGCTCAATTCTTTCCATCCTTCAGGATCACCATTTTGGTGTTGGATGTGATTAAAATGAGGCTCTGCATAAGAAGGGGTAGGAATGAAGGAAGGAACAAAACGAGGGTGAAAAAAAGCCAGCTGGGAATATCCCCTGGGTGGCCTTCATCCAGGTCCTCTGTCTGCTGCCATCTTATGTGAGGACATGAAAAAAACTGAGCACCAATTTGCATCACCAACTCATTTCCAAATGGTGCTGCAGAATCCAGGACTGCAAAAATGTGCAAAGGATGTTTAGAAGTTACAAAAAAAGCTCTTTGGAAGATAAAGTTTTCAGATGCTTCTGCTGAAGGATATAGATATTGGCCCTGGAGTCTTTGGGGCCTGAGAAAAATACCATCACAGAAGGAAGGGTTTGTGCTGAGAAACTCATTACTTGCAGCACATAAAATGAAAGGAGCCATGAGTAGGGTGTTAAAGCTATTTATCACTCCTAAGAGTGTGGAAGGGGAAAATTATATTTAATGGTTTTCAATTATAGATTTATTTATTGTGCATTTCAAGCTAACAATAAAGAGAAAGCTGAGAGCATGCCTGCAGCTGGCCAGGAGTGGCAGCTGCAAAGCCAAAGCCAACCAGCCATGAAGCTGGGCAGCTGCCTGCAGAGCTTCCTTCCTATGTAGGAAAACACTGCCCATGCCAAGGTCCAGTAGTGCCAGTGGGAGTGTGCAAAGTTGTAGGGAAAATTTACATCTAGTACAACAAAAAACACATGTGTCCTGAGTTTTCATGCTGTTCAGAAAGGATCTGTATGTGATAAATCCTGAAGGCGTCCTTCTAGAAAGGACTGTCCCATGGATGTGATGACATAGACCATCTTAGGGTTTGTGTTAGCAGTAAAACCTTGGGAATGGAACTACCCAGGGTACCAAACTGCCTATGAAGAAGGCTTAACCTCAAGACTAAAGGGAGTGGCAAGTCCTATTGCTCAGAAGGACTAATGGAGGATCTAAGAAGCTGCCTGCACATCACAGCTCCTGGAGTTAAGCTCCAAGACCATGAGTCTTCAAGCCTCAGTCATATTTTAAATGCAGATTCTTTCCTGGTGCATCCAGGAGATGATGATAATAAACAAGTTACGCTCCCCATTTGAAAACAGATGTTTTCTCCACTTTTAAAATTTCCTTTTGAGTAATCACTATTATAATGAAATCCCAGAGGGTAAGCAAAACCCTTGCTGTGCTCTGCACATACACAGAAATAATTCCAATGCCAACAACAGCTCATGACTTCCGTAGATAAGGCAGAACATGGGCAGAAAAATGGTAGCTTTATACCTAAGTTGATGACAAGGAGCTTTGGATAGAGAGATGAAATCTTCCACTCGTGATTAGGTTATGGTTACTCAGAAAGCTGAATGCAACACCCCTGCTTTATGGCCCAGTGCTTTGACCATGGCCACAAATTTCCCACTTCAAAATGTGGTTCGAAAGGAAAATAGGGTGGAAAACTTCTAGCAATCTCAGCTGCAACGTACCAAAGCAAACAGTGCCTGTCAAAGAGCGGAGGGAGAGTTTGTTCACATCTGACCTCTCCTTCCTCCTCTGACTTGCCAAAGCTTCCTGGTCTCCTCACCCCTGCAGTCTCCCTGGGGGCCACTGAGGGATGCTGTGGATCAGAGATGCTCTTTAGTAGTGCACTGACGGGCACTGTCTTGCCCGTGAGTGCAGAAGCAATTCCCAGGCCAGGAGAGAATCATTTCATCCTTTTATTTATTTATTTTTATTTCTGTTTCATAACTATATATATATATATTTTTTTTTGAGTAACCTAATTGCACGGGGATATTTTAATAACTAACCCAATTAGGCTTAGCTCTTCTGTTCAAATCAAATCATGCCAGCGCTTCATACTTTCTCGAGAATGAATGGAGTTGGTTTATTTTTAGGCAGAAACCTTTTTTTTTTTCTCCCCCCCCCTCTGCAAATTAACAACTGCAGCAAGACCCTTCTGGTTTTGAACCCTTGCAAGGCTCAGTGCCTCAGACATGCCTTTCCCTTTTGAGCACTGTGCAGGCATCAGCCCCCGTGGACACAGAAGAAAAGATCAGGCTTGTTCTGCCAGGGCCCCAGCTGGCACACACTGAAGCTGAACTAAATCTTCATCACTCTGTAGACACCACCAGACAACCCGGTGCTACTGCTTTCAGTGGCGGAGGAGAGCTTTTGTGGCTCAGTTAGAAGAGACTCTCACACGCCTCTGCTAATTGAGAGGCACAGCTTGTAAGGAGAGGTGATGTCTTTTATTAGAGCGTAGCTGCAAGGAGTGAAAATGCTCTGTTATCTTCTGGCTAAACTTCCCTGCTGAAGTGCTTTTGGCTTTTATCTGTCTTCAGCTGTTTGCAAGCGACTCGGAGGGGTCAGCTGTCCCAAAAACATCACAAATCCATCCCCAGAAGTGTCTGCACCGAGCTGCATCTTTTAGTGAGACACCCACTCTTCACACGGACAGCCATGATGCCACCACGAGAATCCCTCCTGTCGCTCACCAAGCTGCTCCAACAATTAATTACCCTCCCGGTCATAAACCGGAGCCAGTTACGATCGATGAAGTCTGCCAGCCAACATCACATAGCCCATTGATTTCTCACCAGCGATTTCACCAGCAGGGAGTTTAACTGAGACTAAGAAAGAGAATAACAATTGTGTGCTGGCCTGTTTTCTGTCTACACACTGCATGTAAGACATGGAATCTTTCCAGCTTGCCTTTTCTTCTGCTTCCTAAGAGGAGGTTGTGGGAAGGTGGGAGTCAGCCTCTTTTCCAAATAACAGCAATAGGACAAGAGGTAGTGGCCTTAAGTTGCACAAAGAGGGATTCAGGTTGGATATTTGGAAAAATTTCTTCTCAGAAGGAGTGGTGAGGTATTGGCACAGGATGCACAGGGAGGTGATGGAGTCACCATCCCTGCAGATGTTCAAGATATGACACTGAGGGACATGGTTCAGTGAGCTTGGTGATGATGGGTTGATGGTTTGATTTGATGATAACGTTTTTTTCCAGCCCACATGATTCTATGATTTCCTTGTCCTCCATTCAGGCTTTCATGTCATTTTTATTAAATGGATTGGCCCCATTGGTGTAGCTAGAGAACGGTGAGACTGAACAAGTGTCTCACAGTTCTGGACACATCCACTGTTTTTTTTTGTTTAAATTTCCAGGAGCATGAAGGTCTCCCAAAGGCTAGTTTGAAGGTAGGAAACTCTGCATCTGTCCTCCATATTCAACTATTTAATGGACTCAAGATTCTGATGTTGATTATGGCTCTCAATGTCTCTTTTCCTCTTATGACTCTATGTCAATGGAAAAAAAAGAAAGTCTAAGTCTAGACTAGTGAGATTTAACAAGTATTCACTGAAATCATCATGGTTACATTGCGAAAATTATATCCAGCCCTTGATATATCATGTACCTGCATTATGAGCAGGCACAGCTAGATCACAACTCCCTGTTGCATTCAGCTCTCTGACAGCTTTTTCCAAAATCCCTGTCCTCCCCAGTAAAAACAAGACTGTGAAGAGTTTGGGATACATACCAGGACACTTCCTGTCATTGCACTGCCTATACTCTTCCTTGGGACCCTGGCAGGTTTCTCCTCCAAAGAAGGGTCCGTAGCACACACGGTCACGTCTCTGAGTTCCACCTCCACACGTAGTGGTGCAGCTCCCCCACACTCCCCAGGCTTGCCATTTCCCATCCACTGGAGATATAAAAAAGAGAAACAGCTTATAACGTCCCAAGCATCATTTTCAATAGAAAAAGGAAAGTTTCCAAGGTGAGCATTGGAACACAGGATGAATAAAGTAGGTGCGAAGGGAGATCTCCTGCCCCAAATCCTTGTCAGATTCTTAACACACATGAAATCAGTACATTATCTTTCCCATTGCAACAGTCATTCGATAACTGAAGAACATTCTTCTGCTTCTCCTCAATATCTTCATCCCACAGCACCAGAACTATCTCTTTCCTGGAGCACTAGTCTTATGAGGAACAGCTGAGGAAACAGAGACTGTTTATTCTGAAGAAGAGGAGGTTTCAGAGGAGACCTCATCACTCTCTAAAACTCCCTGAAAGGAGATTGTAGTGAGGTGGAGGATGGCCTCTTTGCCCAGGTAACAGCAACAGGACAAGAGGTCTTAAGTTTTGACAGGGAAGGTTCAAGTTGTATACTAGGAACAGTTTATTTTCAGAAACATTGGTAATGCTTTGTAACAGGCTACCCAGGGAGGTGGTGGTGTCACCATTTCTGGAGGTTAAATCAAGAAAAGGTTAAATGTGGCACCGAGGGACATGATTCAGTGGGTATGATGGGAACTAAATTATCTTAGCAATCTTTTTCAATCCTAATGATTCTATGATTCTTTTCTTGGGCTTCAAGTTGGGACTCTGTCCCATGCAGTCAGCAGAGGTTCAACCTGCTGGATGGCAACATTAGGCTGCCAAACTCCACAGCTTGAGTTTGGTTGGAATGCAAAAAGTATATGTGAAAATAGATTTTCAGAGACACACCTCTGGTCTGTGCTGTGGCTGGGGACCAGCAGAGCCCTCAGGTGATAAACCACAAAGAAACATCAAATAACCCTTCTCCAACCATTTCCACTGCACCATTGTTTCACCTGCCTCAGAAAGAGTTTTTGCAAGAGACTCATTTCCTAGTATCTTCTCCAAGTATCTTTACATATTCAGTGGAAATGCTACTGCTTTTGCATTAACAATGGCCTTTATCAAAGCACTGTAAAAATGTTAATTATCCCTCACAACAAGCCTACAAGGTAGGAAAATGTTCTCTTCTGCATCACAGACACAGAACAACAACTCAGTGTCAGAAATAGAGAACTCTCTTGATTCCTATTTGGGTTTTAATTAGGAATTAATGGGTTATCTCAGGTCAAATAATTCTTTGTGGGAGAGTGGGAAATTTCTCTTTTCCTTCAAACAGAGGAAGAAAATTACTGAAGAAAAAGGCCAGCATCAATCTGTGGTACTTTATTTGGTAACACCATATATAGTGTAAACCATACCTCTCGATGCTTTGATACGTAACTCTGAAATCAGTGTAACAAGGATGCTTAAAAAGGGGGAGGCCCTTTGTGTCCTTAAGAATCTCCACAAGTTACAAAGAAGTGAGCAATCTAAGAAAACATAGTAGAGTCCATATAGGGAAGTCCAGTAATTATGGCCTGATTTTCGGGTGGTTTTGTGACAAGCCAGGAGTTGGAGTAATTAATCCTTACGCGTCTTTTTCAACCCCAGTTATTCTATGATAATAGGGTTAAATACTGCTATACTTTCTGCTGCAGATTTTGTTGCTACCACTGGAGATAAGGACTTATTGAGGAAACGGTTATTTGTGGGTGTACTTGTTCTCTTGGAAAGGGGAGGAAGGCTCTCTCCATCTCAGGGGTCCACTCCTTCTCAGTCCTACTGGCTAAGAGAGATGTAGCAACTAAGAGGAGCCAGGAAAAGGGCCAGGCGAAGCATGGCAACACTAATTGGTTCTGTTTAATCTTGAAAGCATTTAGACATCTAAGCCTTATTTTCAAGAAAGAATATTTTTCACTCCAGTTGACCCAATTAGTCGGAAAGATGTGTTCCCTGTGGGTAATCACTCATCTGTCTGGGGTCTCCTGGGTTTGTCAGCTTTGGATTTTGACTTGCATGGTCCATAGGTATGATCCACAGCCTCCTTATTACTGCAAAACTTGTGAAAACAGCGCAACTCTTCCCCAAAGAAAACAGGAAGGGATTTTATATAAACTTGTCAGGGATTACCGACAGAAGGATAACCCAAAAGAGAGGAAAATCCATTGGCCACTGACCTGGGCATTGACGTAGGAAGCAGTCTCGGGTCTCTACCCAATGTCCTTGGCATTCAGCTCCCCCATAGGAAGGTCCATTGCATTCCCTCGTCCGCTGCTGGGTGCCGTTGGAGCAGGAAGCGGAGCAGGAGCTCCAGCTCGACCACTCATTCCAGTTGCCGTCCACTGAGTGGCCCAAAGAGAGATAACAAAGCGGAATGTGAAAATCTCTCCCTCTGGAAAGAGGCATGTGCAAGAGTCCCTGACCTGTGCCTACAAGGGACTGAGGAAGGGGAGGGCAAACCAAAGGAGTTACAGAGTGAGTGAGAGGGAGAAGACCACCAAGAAAGAGTTCAGGCAAACATGTCAGAGGCAATTTCTTGGGACCTTTGCAACCTCTAATTGGAATGTTAAGGCTTGACAGTATGCAAGCATCATAACACATTGATTTTTATATTCACAGTCTACATGACAGCACAAATGTTGGAATTATTGACATTATATATTACAGTACAAAGCTCTCAGTACAGGCAGTTATAACAAAACAACAAAATAGAGAATATGGATCATGTTTCCACTAAAAATATTGAAGGAATCTGTATATTACCATGACATATCCCATTTTAGTCAATCAGTATTTTTTTGAGGGAATTCATTCTTCACTATGAATGAAAAGCAGTGCATGAGTCTGGCTCCCTGAGCACTCAAATGCTCTGTATTTCAGAGGAAGCCCTTAAAGCACAAACTGAAATCACACTGTTATTCAAAGGAATTCATGCTGCCAGCCAGGAGATATTCAGAGCAGAGGTGTGCTCCAACAGGAAACCACAAGCAGAGAGCACATGTGTGGTCAATGCACTTCAGTCACATCTGAATTAACACTGCCAGGCTTGATCTGTCTCCACATAGCACATCTCTGGTAACTGAATAGGGAAGGGAGGGAAAAGAGAAGTTGCAATAGGGACAGGTTTGGAAGGAAACATGAATACATTCTATTAGCATGGTACAGCTTGAGGCATTCCTAAGTGTGGCAGTCACACCCTAATTGGCTCCTGGTCATCAGATCTATCACCCAGTCTGCTATTCCTGGAGCACTTTTCCTCATTAGCAGTGGTCATCATGCTCTGTTTAGCTCTCATTAACTGCTAGCTCTCACTCAGAAAAAAAAAAATCGAATCATGGAGAAGTCTGAATTCTGGTCTAAATCACATTGTTTAGATGCAGGACATTTTCTTTCACTTTGGTTTCTTTGACCAAGTAAAATATATGCAGCCTGGTTCTCTATACATTCTGCAAGATCCTGAATGGCCCCAAATAATCCCCACTGTGTTATATGTTTTTTTCTTTTCAAGAAAATGTCAAAATACTCAAATGAACAACTGTTAATTCAAACAGCATCCTGTAATCTCAGGTCTGAAAAAAAAAAAAAAAGCATGCTTCTTCTTGGCAATCCAAGCTTGCTGCTTCCATTGTGCATAAATTCAAAGTATCACAGCAATGCTTATCAGTCCCAAGGAAAGGAAATACAAGAGGTGGTGACTGGTAGATGATTTCTCTCTGGAAATGATAAAAAACCTCACAGAATATGTCCTGCCCAGTAAAAATTAGTTATTTTTTTTTCTGCTTGAAGTTGTCATCGACTGGCAGTGCGTGCCCCAGTGTTCACTGATATTGGAAAGGTTAGACTACATTTCCAAGGTAAAAGTCACATTTAGCAGAAGAAAGTCGGATTTAACAAAGGCCTACCTGCTGCCATGGGAGTGGAGACTGGAATTCTACCACAACTTAAGGAGTTGGACTTTGTGATCTCTATGAACCTCCTCCAACTTCGGTTATTCTACGATTCTAACTGTGTGCATTTGGAGATGGGAGAACAAAAAAGAGCTGCATCTAC
Source organism: Lagopus leucura (assembly GCF_019238085.1). Taxonomy (NCBI): domain Eukaryota; kingdom Metazoa; phylum Chordata; class Aves; order Galliformes; family Phasianidae; genus Lagopus; species Lagopus leucura. Next base: position 89,256,989 of record NW_024962263.1, on the reverse strand, counting down.
AAATTGCTTATTCTCTGCGAGAGACGGAAGAAGGAATTTCCTTTGAGATGAGAGCTTATTTATTAATGGACTGAAACTGTAAAGATATTTTAAAAATAGAGAAGCAGAGACAGACATTCTGCATCGGGAGCCACGTGCACTGACACAGGGATGTCTCCTGGGCAAGATGCTGAGAGATCTCCATCACAGACCCAGAAAATCATGCAGTGCTGCTGCTGCTTTATCGCAGAATCATCAAAGAAGTTCACTGGAGTCTGGTTTGTGCAGTCTTTGCAGGCAGTGGCATTGTCTTCCCCTTTATTTCTTCCTCTCCAAAGGACTCAGGACTCAGCCGGCAATATCTAGTGCTCCAGAGGAACAAAAGCTCTGTTGTCCCTGCAGCAGAGCATTTTTATCAGTTGCAGTAATAAATCCTCTGAGCGGGGCGGTAATAAGCGATACAACTGTCTGGTGTGTCAAGCACTGAGCAGTGCCCATTGTTGTGCTTCAGTGAGTCCCCCAACGCGGCACTCATTTGGCACAGCAAAGCCACTGATTGCCTTTGTGGCATTAATTAGAGCTGAAGTCTTTCAGTTGGGCTGCCTGTCTCTTCCCCCACTGTTCCGTTTGCTACAGCGTATCCACATATTTATTTGTATTTAAATTAATTATGGCTCAACATTAATTCAGGATATGCTTTATTGCCCAAGCCACGCCAGGTCTGACTTCTTCAATTTGTCTTTTTATGACAGAGTCAATTTGATGTCTGGGATGTTCTTATTCTGAGTACAGTCTTTTGAACTGCAGCCAGAAGTCCAAGGATAGTTACTTGGGATGAAAACTGTGCAGAAAATGCCAGGAGGCTCCTCACAAATGTTTTCACAAAGTTCTCATCACTCCCACAATCCCTCTCCTCCTCCGGGGACACAATAATTTCTCATAATGATTCTCATTAAACCTGAAAAATGTCAGTTGATATTACCCTGGGAGAAGGGAGGAGTGTTGGGAAGTTCCCTTATGTTCTGATCACGTCCACTAGGAAAACCTGAGTTAAATTAACAGGGGCTTTGTGTGGTTCAGGGGAAGGAAGCCACAGAAATACAATTTGATTTGCAGTGAGAAAGGAGATTTCTTTCTGGTGTTTCAAAGCCAAAATCAGGGAGAGGCATTTGAAAGTGAAATCTGAGGAACAAGTTTCAAAAATAATGAAAAAAAAATATGGCAGGAGTCTCATAGTCCATATCACTGAACAAAGAAGGATCCAGTACAGACAGAACTTGCATGGTGAAGTGAGACAGGTATGAAATTAACAGGCAAAATTACTCATCCCAGCACAATAACATGCCCAGCTGGGCTACATGGTTCCATACAACCCATTAGGGATAATAAATGATAAAAGTAAAATGTTCTTGGAAATGCCAGCTGATAGTTGATAGGGCTCAATGATAGTTGAGCCCGTCCAGATTCATCCAATACAATGTGTCCTTAGTACGTTAAGGGCAAACCAGAACCTAAGACACTGTTGAGTCTCATATCGAGGGGAGGTTTAGGTTGGATATTAGGAAAAATTTCCTCTCAGAAAAAGTAGTAATGCAATGGAACACTTTGCCTGGGAAGGTGGTGGAATCACCGTCCCTGGAGGTTTTTAAGACATGCGGAGATGTGGCACTGAGGGGCATGGTTAGTGGGTATGGTCGTGATGGGTTGATGATCTCATTTTCCAACCTTAATGATTCTATGATCTCCTCAAAGGTGCCCCTAGGTTGCTCCTCCAATGTTTTCTTTTCTTACAGATGATCCACTTTGGAATAGATCAATGTCAATAGGAGTTACATCTACAGAGCTGTTCATTGACCTACATGTGGGCATCATTGGAGATCGGGAGACCTGCTGGAGGGAAGTCTCTCAATCTCTAACTGCCTTACCTGGGCAAAGTGCAATGTTGCAGAACTTCGTTTGCTTCTCCGGGCCCTCGCAGGGGTTCCCACCAAACTGTGGGGGTTTGCATGTGCGGGTCCGATCCCTGTACCCTCTCCCACACGTGGAAGAGCAGAGACTCCATGGAGACCACTCATCCCAGGTACCGTGCACTGCAATAAGAGCAGAAGTAAGTTTCCTTTCTAAAGGAGGTCTGGAGAAGTGAGAGAGACCACAAAGTACATCATCTTCCCATCCAAAATGAGCAGTATGTGAGAAGGTTGTGTGGGAAGGCCAAGAACAAGCCAGCTTGAAATTCGCCAGAGGAACATGGTGTAATTTTTTATGATTTGGTATCAACAACACTTGTCTTTTGCTTTCCATCCTACTTGAAATAAATTGAAATACACTTTTAATTGACCCAATTTTTTTGATCTTTGAGCCAAGGAAAAATATGATTTTTTTGAGAAGATGCAATTAGCTAGAGAGGAACAACAACAAAAACTAACAATTAAAAAAAAAAAAAAAAAAAAAAGCACAAAAACCACCAGCCTTTGGAAAGCAACATCACCATTATTTTGTCACTTCTCACCATTATTTCCCTCACTCAATTGAATTTTCAAAGGCTACAGCATTATCAAGCCCTCAGAAAAGCTGTAGCCTATTTCCTAATTGCTGTCATACAGCAGTGACATCAGAGGCAAAGCTAGAGAGATTTAGAAGAACGGGAAAGAAATGAGATGTGCAGCAATGCTCCAGCACTGCTCAGGCCATCACTGGTAACTCCAAGAATTAGACATCTAAAGCCTCCTAATCTATATTGATGTAATCTTCTTCGAGATAATCTAATCTAATCTGGCCAGTTTATTTATAGAAGGTCAGTCACCGTAATCTCTAGAGGCCAAATGTTACAAGTATGTACTGATCACTTTTAAAGAACTTTATCCTTTCCAGCTTCAGCCAAGGAGGCTAACACAAAATCAATATTTCTTCAGGAAAAAAAATATAAAAAAAGACCCACAGAAGCAGGTACTTTTCCAGTCCTTCATTGGCTGCCAACAGTGACTGAAACCTAATTTTTGTGATTGTCATCAGGAACTTTTTGTGATAAGAATTAAATAGAGGAGGAAATTCAAGAAAGGGCATAAGAACTAGCTTGGTGGTTTTGCCATTCTAAGATTAGTTGTGAACAATGATGTTGCTGTCCAAGAGTTGTGAATAAGAACTCTTTCAATAGCTCAGTTTTTCAAAATAATTAACAGATAGTGCTATTTCTTCAAAACTGTGGAAGAAGGACTATAGAAGAAGAGGGAAAGGAGGGTTCAGTTCACAAATATTCCAGCAGCTCAAGTTCTTCATACTCATTTTGCAGTAGTGTATCCAGTATTGGAATCTGAGCAATTAAAAATGTCATCTGCTGCTTCTCTTTCCCATCTGCCCCACACTTGAAAACATCTCCCAGGGTCACAGACTTTTTAGATATATCATGTTTATTGCTTTTAAATAGAATGAAGTTGTCCATTCCATGTGGCATAAATGCCCACCTAGTAGTGTTTGGTCTATCAAGAGTCTCTCTGTAAGGGAAGGGAGAAAAAATGATATTTCCCAATGACATATCATAGGCTGTCAATACTCCATGAACCTTCCTTTCCCTCCTGCTTATCATGTACGGCGTGCTCAGCCCACCTGGGCATATGGCAGAGTTGTTGCACTGTCTCTGTTCCCGGAGAGGGCCGCTGCACTGAGTGCTGTAGGAAGACGACACACAGAACCTGGTCCTTGTCTGCCAGCCCTCCCCGCAGGTAGTTGAACACACACTCCATGGGGACCACTCCTCTGCTGCAGGGTCACCTGTTGGGGTTGGAGAAGAAGGTGAGGATGTGGCATGACTGGTCCCTGGATCTCTGGGGCAGTTGCACTTCAACAGCCACTATGCAATGTGACCCCTGTGTGGTGTGAGAACAAAGGGGCAAAGCAATTGGTGAGGAACTGTGACCATGGGTCAAAAGGTTTATTTTCGGTAGGGGTAGGGGGCTATTTCTTACGGAGGTAAGACACACACACGTCAAAAGGGAATGACATTGTGGACGTATCAGGGCATTGGGCAGGACAGAACCCACCACTGATGACAGTAGAGGATAGCCACTGCAGAGTGATGTGAGCTGGGATATTTATCACTCATTCAGTGATAGTACTGATAAAGTCATAGAGATTAGACAGATAGTGAATGTGTCCATAAATAGGGCAGGCATAAGGATCCAACTCCTTTTCCTGCTTTCTCCTGGCCCCTACTCATGCAGATTGGCAGCGGTAGAAAAGATAAAACAGCAGTGACAATGCCAGAAAAGGACATCAGCTGAACTAATCCCACAGAGCTTTCCCTTGTCATCTCCTTCACCTGTGAAGAGCTGCTTTGAGCATCTGACTGCTCCTGAACATCTTATATCAACTGCTTCCCTGATGGAAAAGTATTGATTGGAAAGACAAGTAAGAGCATCCCATTCAACAGGAGATGGGAATGGGAAGAACTGATATATACTGTCTCTATCACTAACATCACCCACTCAGTCCTACCAGAGGGAATGTCACTCGGAAAAGTCACAAGAAGTGTGATGGATAGTTTTTTATTTATTTATGAGCACTAGTCTATCTCCAAGAAAATACCTTCCTCTCTCAGATGAAAACAAAAGTCTGCTTTGTTTTGTTTTAAGCTCTGCATTATTTGTCTTTAAAATTTTTATTGGGTTACTAATAATTACACACCATAAACCTATAAAATAACATTTTAATGCATAGCACACAGGCATATGGCACAAATAAACACCAAAAGCACATATTTGAGAATGCATAATAAAGGAATATATCCTTCAAGTAACAAGTCCTTCAGATCCTAAGACAGATCCTGTGTCACATTATACCCAGATGCACCTGGCAGACTATGGATGAAGTACAAAGGACTGTGGTGCTTGGTGCAGCAGTAAGCATGACTTTGTAGGGATTGTACAACATGGCACAGCATTTGGACACATAGTGATGCATCCTGCACCACCACCTCATTCCCAAGGAAAGCTTGACAGCAGGTAATGTGTTAGACTGACCAGTTTCAAGACAAAGCATGAAAGACAAACTGGTAGTGAGATGTCACTCTTTGAGATTTTCTCTTGCTTGTAGAGCAGTGAGGGTTATAAAACATATCAGTGAAGTCACTATCAATGTAGGAACTGTGGTGGGAGCTACAGGGGGTGTAGACCATTAAACTGTCCTATACCAGCTTGACTGACCTAAAGATATGCTTGTCTTCCTCAAGGTGGTATATTTATTTACCAGTGTCTTAAGAGGAGTCTTCTGTATGCAACTATATTTTAGGTGAGCAGATTCAGCTCACTGAACTCAGAAAGAGGTGGAGGTAAAAATGAGGTGACCTCCACCTCATATGTGTTGCTGTAATGATTGCAAGCTCTTTCTCTCATAGTATCCTTTCTGTCAAGAAGATCAGGGACAAGTAAAAAGGAACTTTATATTTCCCCTGTAGTTTGTAAACCACCTACCTTACTTGCTGCCTGTGCAGAGGAGGGGCACTGGATATAACTGTGTTCATTAAGCCAAAGTTGCTCAATACTGTTTCATTTTAATTTTGTGTTTTGTTCCACTCTCCTACCCAACTGATTCCACTAGGGAAATGTTGTGCACTATTGGTCTTCCCCTGAGATCTGTAGGAGTGTGTGTGTGTTTTCAGGCCTTGGGGCTTCAAGAAAGCAACACTCCTATGTCCTGCTTCTCAAGTATAAGAACTCCTGGTATAAAGAGATCTGCATTTCCATGGTAATTTGGCTGCCTTTACAATAAGGAACTCAACTGTCTCTGCCAAACAGTCCTGTGACAGTCTGAATTCACCACCAACATGTTACCTTTTGGTGCCATTGTTTCAGCATTTGCCAAGCAGAGTGGCCCAAATCCAGATCCCTCTTCAGCTCAACAATTCCTGCTGCCTAGCCTGTCAGGATGTTACATGGATACCATGCATTTACTTTGCTTGGACTGTTCTCAGAGTCTTTCTAAGAGACAGAGGAAGCATGAAAAGATGTAGTGTCTTCCTCCATGAATGACTCGTGGCTTGCCATCACACCATCTCCCCTCTCAGGTTGTGGTTTTGCAATTTCCATGTCCAGACAATAATTACTGTGTCACTAGATGAATCAATGGCACCTTTGACCCAAATTCCAACCATTCTCCTTCTTTGCCCTTGTATTTGCTGTCCTTTTCACTTCTACTATACAAAAGACTTTGTAGAGGCAAAGCTCCTCAATTATCACCTCTCAGATTACATAGATGCTTGTATTTTAAATCGATAGCATAACTTATTTTCCTAGATTTATATAAACCTACTGGGACACCATGTCCAGTCAAGTCTCAGTCTTTACAGAAACATAACTGCATTTCAAACTGTGTCAGACTCAGCCATGAGAGGCTCTCAGAACCAATTAGCATTAGGACAAGCTCTCTTATTTTCTACCCAAGAGAAGGAGAAATATTGATCATCACCAAAACTATTGTATAATCTTGGGATCATTGAGGTTGGATAAGATCACTAAGATTATCTAGTTCTACCACTGACCCATTACCACCATGCCCATTAAATCATGTTCCTAAGCAACACATCTACATGTTTCTTTTGAACACCTTTAGGGATGAGCACTCCACTACTTCCCTGTGAAGCCTGTTCCAATGTTTGATCACTCTTTTTGAAAATAATCTTTTCTTAATATCTAATCTAAACCTCCCCTGGTACAACTTAAGGGCATTCTCTCTCATTCTATCACAGTTACTCAGGAAAAGAGGCCAACTCCCTCCTCACTACAGGTACAGAGAGATAAGGTCTCCTCTGAGCCTCCTCTTCTCCAGATTGAACAATCCCAGTTCCCTCAGCCACTTCTCTTAAGACCTGTGCTCCGGATAAGACTTGTGTTCCATGGACGACAAGCTTTCCTACATTCCCACAGCAACTCTCTTTTATCCGGAGAGCTCCCAGCAGGTGTCACAGAAGAGGAGACTCTGGGCATTGCTCCATGGAGCTGCAGCACTGAAATCTAGGATCCCTTCCAGCACCTGGCCAACCCTGATAGTAAGTGATCTAGCATTACAGAGAACTCAGCTGGCTGTAGGGTCTCCATCAGTGCCTGCAGCATCTCCATGACACTTTCTCCCTCAGCATTAATTGAGTGACACATTGCTGCCATCCCTCCGCCAGCATCTCTTTATTTTTGGCACATCCCATCCATTTGACATCTCGCCACGTGCTGCCTCTGCTTCATTCACATCCTGCCATTGGCAAAAGTCTCCTGGAAGTGATGTGTGGGATGATCTGGGAGGACTCATGCCAGGGACCTGCTGGGATGTCACTCTTGTGCTATGGATGGGAGGGGCATGTGGGCAGCCAGCATCACTGCATGATGGCACAACTGTGCCACAGTCCTTAGGACCTAGATATCAGGGCTGAGAACAGCTGGCAGGAGCAAATATTGGTCTTCTGCTAAGCAGATTTTCCCCTTCATCCATGGTCCACATAGCTGGCATTCAGCTGTATTTCATATTTCATGTTTTTCCAGGTCTCACATAGATTTCAAATTGCCTGTCCCCTTCAAACTGTGTTAACTGCTAGGGAAGACTCTTGCTTTGTATTAGAATCCCCAGCTTCAGAGTCTAATCCCAATCTGGGCTGTAGTTTCAGTCGGGTCTTTACATCTCCTTCATCCTGATCACCTCAAACAACCTGACCACAGCTGATGCTCCTGGGAAAGCAGCAGGGGCACAGTGAACAATTTGCAGGACAGCCTGCAGCTTCCAGACCTGGGGTCCTCAGCACAAGAAAGACATGGAGCTGTTAGAGCAATCCAGAGAAGTGCTACGAAGATGACCAGAGGGTTGGATCGCCTCTTTTACAAAGCCAGAGTGGGGAAGCTGAGCTTGTTCAGCCTGGAGAATAGGCTCCATGAAGATTCCATCACAGCCTTGTGGTACTTAAAGGGAGCTGATAATCAGGAGAGAAACCAACTTTTTACATGAGCAGATAGTGATAGGACAAGGGACAAGGCTTTTAAACTAAAAGAAGGGAGATTTACGTTAGATGTTAGGAGGAAATTATTTATTCAAAGGATGGTGAGGCACTGGGACAGGTTGCCCAGAGAAGCTGTGGGTGCCCCATCCCTGGAGGCATTCAAGGCCAGGCTGGATGGCCTTTTGGGCAACACGATCTGGTGAGTGGCAACCCTGCCAGGTCAAGGGGCTTACAATCAGATAATCTTTAAGGCATACCTTCCAACCCAAGCCATTCTATCATTCTATGATATCCCAGCCCATGCTTATCTGAAGACAACACCACAGCTGAAAAGCAGCTTTGCTTCATCAGTGCTACATCACCTGGGAATGCCTTCCCTTCACTCTCATTTGTACCATTCATCAGGTAGCAGCAGTATCAACATCCACCTTTTCTACAGCTTTTTGACAGCAGTGAATGCTGCTGCAGGCAGAGGGAGCAAATTCAGTGCAGGGTAGCAATGAGATTCAAACCATCCTTATAACCTCACCTGCTGCCAGGTCACCTTCTGCACCACAGTGCTGCTTTCTGGCACTGCTTGCTGCTGCACAATGAGTTGGACTAGAGCACATCTGATACACACCAGAATATGACCCCTTCTCACTTATGACCAGCGTCACAGCTCTTGCTCCTCAAATCATCCCTCTGAAACCTTTCTAGAGTACGAACAGTTTGCAAGGCCAATGGGCAATGATTTTTGACCTGCAGCCAGGGTCAGCACACCTTGCATTGCCCAAGAGCCGTGATGCATTGAGCTCCTGCCATGAAAAGCAGCCGTGAAGGGACAGCTTAAAATTAGATTGGATCTGGCCTATATCCAGGTCCTCTTCATTCTCCCTTTCCCAGATCACACAATTTGATGTTATTGTATCTTATTCCTATTTGATTGCAGGTTGGAAGTTCCTACCATAGAAATTAACAGATACAAGTCCTTGCACTGCACTAACAACTTGATAACAGAGGAAAGCAATACTGCTCTCTCCCCATCAAGCCCTGCACACCTCCTTCTACAGTGAATGTGAAGGCATGACATGGACATCAGCAAAGAGGCTGTACTGCAGTAAGGTCAGCTTTGGCTTAATGAACCATGGCTGTTTAGGTAGTTCAGACAAAGCAGTGACTTAGAAGTAGGCAAGGTGATGAGAAGCAGTCTGTGAGAAGCATGGTCTGGTTAGAGATTTCGTCTAACCATTTTTGCCTTCTTTGGTTAACAGCAACAATAAAAAACCCATCAGAGCAATGGGATGGGAATGAACTGAGTGCTCAGAGTGTGACTTGCTGAGTAAGCCCACACTATCCTGGGAGGAAAAGGGTTGGTTAAGTGGGTCATTGAAACAGCAAAGCAAGTCATTGCAGGCACTCCAGCTCAGCTGGGACGTGTAGGGACAGGGCAGCTGGTCCAGAGTCTGTTGTGGTAGGTCAGAGCTTACCTATTTGAGGTGCAGGGTACCCGTAGTGCTGCAGTTCATCAGTGTCCTCTCGCTTTCTGTTATCTGTGGACCTCAGCGATTGGCTTCTGGAATTATAGCGTCCATTGGCTATGGCAAGGTAATGGGTCATGTAAATACACCTTGGTTCGCTCTGCAAGATCTTTCACTACAAAGGTTACACGTATAAACAACAGTGACCTGCAATGTTCCGCTGACACGACCACCTGCTTTCCAACCCCAGCACCCTTGGCCACCAGCAGCCCCCAGGGCTATTGCATCAAACCAGCCTTCAAGACTTGGCCTGGCTGGCAGTTTAACCCCATGTTTTATCGCAATACATGGGACCATGCGGAATATGATCCTTTATGCCTGATCTTTAATTAATTGCAATGAACTGCTAAGGTGCCTGTACTCTTCATCGCACTTGTTTAATCTTTTCAGGTGTGCTGACAATGAAACCTGACAGCCCTGACAGTGTTTTGAGATCTGTGGTGAAGATTGGCAGTATATTTTGGTGGAATACTCTGCCTTGCAAGTGATATCTACTTAGCAACACGGAGTATTCAGAAAATGCTGCATGGAGCAGGCAGGTGAGGGCAGGTGAAAAGGAAAGGAATGGCTCAAAAGTATGTCTCCTTCTTAGACTCTACCCTAACATAAACAACAAGATCTGAAGGTCTGGTATCAACAGTGTGGCTTATAGTCCAACAGAGCTAACATTGAGCATCTTGGCAACCTACGTGAAAGAGCAAAGCTACATATTGCACTGCACAAGATCAGTGAAGATCTCTGACTGAAGACCATGCTGTTGAAATCAGAAGATAACCAATACATTCTCTGTACAAACATTTCATTTCTGATGAATAGCAAGCACCTGTCTGCATTCCAAACCCACAAAGCTGTCAGCTTTGCGTTTACATCCTTTGTGGTATAGCTACAGAGAAAACTAAAATTTGACTCAGGTTTTCCTTGGTTGTGGGCATGTGGCAACCCTAATTTACACAAACACATGCCCTCCCTAGTAAATAGACAAGCAAGCAAGCAATAGCAATCGAGTCCCACCCCCCAGTACTGCTCGCTGCAAATTAGGAAAGCTCAGCTGACCCCGATGGAGTCATACAGAATAATGTAGTGCTGAGTCCAAGCAATTTGTTATCTGGCAACCGGTTTGTTTCCAAACAGCAGGTACAAAACAGAGGGCCTTTTTCTCCAAGGAGGTAAAAAACAGTCAGACACCTTTTCAAGATGTACAAACTGACAAGAAATGAAATGGTGACAAATATCATCCTGGAATCCTGGGAAAATTAATAAAGGTTAATGAAGCTCCAGTGTGGTGGCAGGAGTCTTTATTGCCATCCAAAAAGGAAAAGCGGAGTGGGGTGAGGAATGATTCTGAGTTCCTTCCAGGAGCCAGACTTCACATTCAGCAGCTTTCTTCATGGAAAACACCCATTTAGTTAGTGAAATTATGTTATTCCCCATTACCAGCAACCCAAATCCTCAAAGAAACGTAGGAATAGATCACATCAACTCCTTGAAACCTTCCCAGCACTGACTGGTTGCAGGCTATTGGCTGGAAGGGGCAAGATGGGGCAGTTACTTGCCTACTGTCAACAATGGCATTGATAAAAAGGGCCCAAATCTTATTTGTTTATATATCTAGGAAGTTTGGGAACTTTGCACAAGAGACTAGGTTTACAAAAATTCCAACTACCTTTTCAATATCCAGTGTCTGAGTCTGCTTAAATTAGTCCTGTGTTCTCTGTGATACGGGACACATCCCAAATGCTGATCCATTTGCAGCACTCTTCCACCCATGTTGACTATACTCATACTCTGTATGTTCTGATTTTACTTATTTTCATGAAAGCATCAAAACCACAAGGACCAACAAAATCTCCATCTGCAGTAAGTCTCAAAGGTTTCCCAGTGACTCATTTTGACTGGGAGGAGAAGGAAGGGATGGGCAGTGAAGGGGAGATGGGGAGTTTTGATAGATTTGTCAGCTTCTCAGAGCAAGGGAAGGGACATGACACTGAGTGTTTCAGAAGTGATCAGTGAGCATGGATAGACAGGGAGACAGAAGATGGGACAGAAGGAAGGAAAGATACAAGAGCATAGTAATAAATAAATGCAACCCGGACACCTTGGCCCTCCTCCCACCAGCTCTTTGGTCTCCACATTATTGACATCTTCTAATGATTGATCTTGGTCTCAGAGAGAAGCATGATTTCCTACAGAAATGACATGCCTGCACTGTTGCTGCTCATCCTAATCAAAAGTAATCGGGTCCAACAGCTGAACACGTCACCTTGATGGCTTGCCCCACGACTCCTCCAACAAAGATTTCGTCCAAGCCCATATCAGAGTCTCTGTTGCAGCAGGAAGGATTTCTTCCTTTCAGAAATGGTGTGACAGAGAAGCAGGCAAAGCCCTATTTAGCACAGAGCATTGCTTATATTTGACTTGAACAATTACTTCAAATATAGGTGAAAATCAGTTGTGATTCTGAAGGGAGAAGGGAGATGACAGGTCTCGTGTGCACAAAGCCATATTGGTGCAATTGACTCTTTGCTGTGGACTTTATGCACCTGAGTGGTGCATAAGGTCCACAGCATTGTGCATTTATGGGGCCATGTAATAAAGGCAGTAGGGAACTAATCAGATCTCAGCAACTTGCTTCCCACAGCAGGATCAGAGGAGAGGAGTAATGCTGGGATCAACAGAAGACATAGATATGGTTTACATGCAAACTGTATATAGGAATGGCAAACTGTGGAATTATCCAAGCCCTTGGAGAAGACTAGCAGTAGAGCTAGAGAAATAATGGCCTTGAGGCAAACAAGAAAAACTGTAATTGCAAACACTTGCAAGTACTTGAGATTTTGGAAGAACATGGATAAAATGTGGACAGAGAGGATGATCCTGAAGTGCTAGTAGCAGTGGGAAGAAGAGGCTGGTAATTAACATTGCTGATGAGAACTTGTAATGTGTAGCCTTGAAATACAGCTGAGGGGAAAAAATGGGATGCAGAGAACTCATGTCTTTGTGGGCCAAGTCTCAAACTTCCAAGTGCGTCTCACTAGAAATACTCACTCTTCTCTCGATATTCATCCCCCAAATGGGAGAGAGGAAGAAAATAGCAGCATCTTTAAAATTATTCAGGCAAGCTGGGATAGTGGGAATGAAAAGACAGATGATAGCAAAAAGTGAAAAAATGATTAAAAAAAACACATTGAAATGGGCTAAATGTATCTCAGGTACATATAGGACAAGAAGCAATTCCAGTTTGAAATGAATTCTAGCCTGACGTGGAGAACTGAGATGCTCTCACATGTGGGACATTTCAGCTCTGTGACTGCAGCAATTTTTAATGAAATTCAGGGGGAGCAGAGAATAAGACTGAGACCCAGCCTTGCCACTGTCATGTGGAACATACTGTTCTTCACATTCCTAATAGTTAAGCAGCTGAGGGACCAGATCCTGGTCTCATTTCTTGCTGGAAACCAATACAGGTCAATGGGTTTGCACTTACATCATGCTGCACCTTACGGCAGGATGCAACAGCTCCCCTCCTAGGTAAGGAGAGACATAACTGTCCAATCTGCATATTCATAAATGTCAGATGGTTTTGTGTTACTTCTGCCAGATAGGATGGCAGGATTTCAGCTGGCTCCTTGTGTGGTTTTCATTCCCCAGGAATCAGCGCAAGCCAACATTAGCTCTGATTGCTCTTCCATTTCTTCAGAGCTGCTGAATTTAAGCACCAAGGATAGGCCCATAGCATCCCTCCTCTGGTTTGAATATTGTCCTGTCTTGTTGTCCAGACTCTTCCCCTCCAGGACCTTTGTGTTCAAGGTCATCAGCAATCACAGATTTTGGCACTGAGCATAGTGTGTTGCCTCTTCCATCCAAGTGGGTGGACCCAGAAGTTCCTTTACAAGTATTTGCTATCACGCTTCAGTTGGCTTTTTCCCTCTATAAAGCAGCAGTTCCTAGTCAAATCCAAAAAGATTGAGGACATTTTATCTGTCTCAACCAAAAAGAAGGGTTCTCATCAGGTTCTCTGCTTCTAGCATGGAAAAATCAGAGTTACAAAGGACAGTGACTTTTGTGCTTCAGATTACATTTCTGGAGCTGAGCAGCTGCCACAGAAAATGGCTCTGCCCAAGACAGGATACTATTAATAACATTTCCTTTCCAATGTGGGATAAGCCCTCATAACAAATTTTCTTTAGTGCTTTACAGCTTTGAAGTTTGCCCATGGAGAAAATTTACCTAGCTCATATGCCTTTGCACTTGAGTTTTATCCCTGGGGAAATCTAGCCAGATGATGTTCATCAAGCAAGAGACTCCTTTACACAAAACAGCTGAGACTGTGGCCCGGACAAGTGGGAAAATATTAAGCCCACACAGAAGGGTGGAGACATTCAGCTCTGCCTGTGCAGTGATTTCAAATGACACTAGCATCTGCAGCCAGTGCATTCAGACTTCATCCTGGGAACCCCATAGACACACCTAAATTTGACAACCACATTCAGTCACACTTCATGGAAAGGATCAGAGCTACCATTCCCATCACTGAATGACCTGCTTGAAGATCCACCTGGGGAAGCTCATGAAGACAGAGGTTGCAGTAGGGTGATAAAAAGGGTTTGATCCTTCTAGCACATTTGCTATGGCCATTTTCTATGAAATAGAAAATAACTAATTAGTTATTATCTAGAAAATTCTAGAAAATAACTAATGAAATCCTCATAGATCATCTGCAAGCATTCATCTCAGCTGCTCCAGAGAGTCGAGTGAGAGCACTTGCTCCAGATGCCATTTCAGACTGAAGTATCCTCTGGCTACTAGTGTTGAAATACACTCGCTAATCAGCCACTAGCTTATGAGCCACTTTGAAAGAAACAAGGAAAGAGGAGCTAAAAAGAGACAGCCTTGCCCTCATTTTGAAGGTGGTGGTAATTTCTGTCTTATTCTGACATAACTTGCTTGGTCAGCAACTGACTTCACTTTTTAGTTGGTGGCATTACATTCTTTCAGCAATTTTCAGTGACCCACACAGCTATGAGAAAAATATGAAAGCACTTATCCCTGTTTTGCTTTGCTGCTTTATTGGGATTACAGATAGATCTCTGGTCAAGGAAAAGGGTATTTTTTGTTTGTTTATTTTCTACTAGAGAAGTCAGGTGTCATCCACTCTGCTATATCTGAAGAGCTAGTCAGGTGTTATCACAAGGTATTAAAATGCTGCAGAATTTAAAATGAGGAAGTACTTCTGTCCAGTTCTTTAAAAATAATATATATATATATATATATACACACTTTTTTTTTTTTTTTTTTTTTTTTTAAGGAATTAGAATATAGTTAACTGCAATATGGAATGAACATTTAGGAAGACAACAATTCAAGTGGAAGAATGAACACCCTACTCATCTCTAGGAAACATATGAGCAGAAGTCAGTATGACAGCAATGGAACATTTAAAATAGATGGATTTATAATCTACCTCTATGTCCTTCCAGAAGAGAAGGGGAAAAGTGCAAATATTTTACATTTTCATGGGCCACTTTTTATTTTTGGATTTCAAGGAATAAAAAGTGCATCTGTCTTGGGCATGGCTCCAAAGGCAACAAGGGATAGATGCATGGAACTAAGCACATAGCTAGCATAGACACGGAGAGATGCAGGTTCATCTTCAGGTAGGACAAGATGTGCATAGGGAAGTGTTCCTGAAAGAATAATTGTTCACATCTTCCTTCAAATACTTTCCAGTTTATTAGCATGAAAGCATCACAACGGGTCTCAGCAGTTTGCCTGCAAAGAGGCACTTGGGAAAATTAATCAGAATTAATTCATTTTATTTGATTTCAAAGGGGTAAATCAATTTGTGCTGCCTCATGCTGTGGATGCACACTTCTTCTAAACTAGGGCTTTCAACATAGTTTGAGATCCTTTATTCCAAAATAAGCTAAGCTGAACTAACTGCGTTTTAATTGGAGCAGGAGTTGACTGGGTGCGTAATGGGAAGGGGACAGGAAGAAAAGTAAAATAATTTATTGAATGATAGCCCCCTGGGCACAATCAGCCTTTTCTGCACTTAGGATCAGCTTTACTGAGTGCTGCGCTTTAGAAAAGTGTAAGTAAATAAATAGTGAGTAAATAGTGATTAATCTTTCAGTGCTCTGCTCTACAGATTGAGTGGAGGTGGAAGCTGCCTTCACCCCTTCCTTGCCACAGGAACCACAGGAGATCCAGCATGAAGAAGATCAAAGGTTGGGGCAGATGAAAAGAAGGCATTATGCCCCCTGCTTAGTACTAGTAAGAATGGACCTGAAAATTCTGTCCAGCCTGGGTTGTCTCAGTTCGAGAGAGATGTGAAGGAATAAAAGGAGTTCTGAGGAGAGATGTGAAGGTGATCAGGGTTGGGAATGAATGCGCTGCAAAGAGTCTGCTGGATCTGGGTCCCTCCCTCATTTATCCAGCATAGGAATGGAATTTTGAAAAGTTTTTTTACCTGTTATTCTGTGTGCTCTCATGTCTCAATAATGGCCACAGCCACACAGCCTTCTCTACCCACCCACAATGGTATTTCCACCTTCACTCCAAGCCGAAGTTCAGAAAGTGTTCGGACAATGCTCTCAGAAATATGGTTTGATTTTTGGGTAGTCTTGTGTGGAGCCAGCAAATGGACTCAGTGATCTCTGTGGATCCATTCCAATTCAGGATATTCTATGATTCTTTGTGTCTTCTCATTTAGAGCCATGTCCACCAAGACCGTTTTGGTCCTTCCTCCAGCTCCATTCAGGTGCAACCAGTTCTAGAACTGGACCCTCCATTCAGGTTTAGCTTCCAGGTCTTTGGCCATGGGTGGATGCACTCCCACCTTCACTGCTCCAAGCCACAGCTTCCTTACAACAACTCCAGAATCACCAGCAAGCACATGGGACATCAGTTAAATTTCCCTAGTATGGGTGAACCTCAGAGGAAAATTAGGAGCTGTGAGTCAAGGAGATTAAATTCTATATACTAGAAGGTTTCATTTTTAAAAATAAAAATAAAAAATCTAATTGCAACATGATTTAAATTTATGGAAATGTTAAAATATTCATGAAATCATTTTAGCCCTCATTAGAGGAATATATTTATGTCCCTCTATTTGAACTTTCTCTTTATCAGGAGACATTTCCTTGCCTTTGAAGGAAACTGAACTTTCCCCAGTTATTTGCCTAGTTGGAGGAGTTATTCAAACATTCTCTACTACAAAATTGAAACAAAAAGCAGTGAATATTTATAAGCAGCCATTGGCTAGAATTTTCTGGGCAGCAATACACCTGGCTGGGAAGGTGAACTAAACCAAAGGGAGATGGAAGAAGCAATATCAGCACCTCTCTTAGCTCTATGCTTTATCGTCTTAAGAGGTCAACTATCAAAGAGACGTCCTTAGGGCACATGTTTTGCCATCCATGGCAGGCTTTGCAGCAGCCCGTGAATACCTGGTGTAAGTCTGAATACCTGTAGATTAACCTCTACTCTGTGGGATCTGCAGACGTGTGTGTGTGGCAAGACATGTCAACATGTGTGCATGTGCACGTGTGACTGCTAGACAAGCAGGGAAGGCCAGGATAGTGCACATCTGGAGTTGCATGCTCCCCTTGAGCCATTCACAAGTTTTATCATGCCTATAGACTACCTTTCGTTAATTATGGCTACGGGATTGAGACCTTTTTGAGAAGAGTGACCCGCTCGCACACGTGCAGGGGAACATGCCTCCACTTACTATTGCACGCCTTCCTATTGCACAGACGTCCTTCCTCCAGGACTCCCTCGCAGGCCAGGCCTTCATTGGGAAGGGGCTTACAGGTACGCATGCGGGTCTGCAGGCCTCCCCCGCAGTCCTTGGTGCAGTCGCCCCAAGCCGACCACGTGTTCCAACCACCTGGGCAAAATCCAGAAAATCCCTGTCAGCTTCAGTGTCGTGGTAGACAAAGCCAGACCTACACACCCTATGATGCACCTACTTCCAAGGCCTCAAAGCAAGATGTCTTAGGATATGATAGGCAGACCACACAGAGATACAAAATACGGGAGAGGAAGGAAGAGGGATTTACTTGTCAGTGACTTCTCTTCAACTATCCTCTACTTTTAAACAGGGACTTTGGTTTTTGCCCTCCTGGATATTCTGCCCCTTTTCTAACTAGTCCAGCTCTTGCTCTTAGCTCTCCATTTTGCTGCCTTTAGGACCCTATACTCAGAAGACAGTTGAGAAAACCATTCATCCATCACATACATCATTAGTGAGGCTTCTTCAGTCTTTGTGAATTCTCCTACATTGTGCTCATTGTACAGAATAGGGTCTCATCAGACCCTTACACTTCAATTTTTTAATGAAAATTAGTTTAATTTCATCATCTAATCCAGCTTTACATAGTGCCTGGGAACATCCTTCCATTTGCTTGGGTGGACTTTGAAAAATTTCCTCCTTCCTCTTGCAGTTTTATTCCTCCTCCCAAAACAGCCACGCTCAAATTTTTGCTCTGAAGACAAAGTGAGAATAAACATATGCATCCTTCACAGTGTTGAGTGAAGTGGTATAAATATTCAGTAATGAGAATAACATGGGAAAATAGATCAGGATGGAAACACAGGTTGTAAACCTTCTGACAAGTGGCTCAGACATCCTGGAAGCAGTGGGAAGTATAGGTTGTTATTAGCACACAATAAATATTTGTTCTTCAAGGAGATGGTCTTTGCCTTGAAAGTCACTTTCTCTCTGCTGGTTCCTTTTCTAAACAGTGTGGGGAATAGGCTTGTCTCTCCGGTTCCCTAACGGGAGATAGATTGTGTTTCAGCTGTAAGAGAGGCCAATGGCATAATGGCAGGCATCCTGATGCCTTAGTTGAGCTGATCAATAGGACATCTGTAACCAGACACATTTAAAAGCTAATAAGCTCTTTGCTTGCCCTTTTAAGATATCTTTCTTTCCTTTCCCTTAAAGATTAGGAGTGGGGCTGGAGAATGGAGAGTGCAGCTGCACATAATCTTCAGCTAGTTTTTATCTTCTTGGGGTGCTTTTTGCAACAAAATGTAAGTGCTCCAGTGTGTTATTTTATTCAGTATTTGTACGCAAAACAAAAACTAGTTATCCAAACTTCTTGCTTGTCATGAAGGAATATTCAAACAAGCATGCATTTCAGGATGTAATCTGTTATGAAGGCATTTAATCCCTAAAAATATACAGAAAAACATACTGCCTAGTCTCAGTAAAGGAAAGAGGAGTATAGTGCAGACACCTGTCTTTGGCTTGTTCATAGTTTGCTTATCAGCAGTAAGGGTCGGTATAAAACAAAAAACACCGTGATTTCAAAGCTTTAACCAGAATGAGATCTCTTTATGAGGCTAGGTAACTTCCTCTCCTCATTCCTCAGTTTTCATCCCATTTGTGAGTACTAAGAGAAGCTGGAGTAGAAGTATCAGTGCACTTACTAAATCAGCACAGGCATTTACAACCAAGACTAAGGTATTCCCCACTTTATGGTGTAGTCCTTTTTTATCAGCAGGTTGTCCCATGGTCCTGACAAATGAAATACTGCATGTTATTTATCCTGTTTATTGGCTGTCAGATAAACTTTTTGAAATCTTCCTTTTTTTCCTGGGTCTAGTCATTTGTTGTTTCAAGTGATTTGTCTTTTTTAGTGGTGCTGTAAAGAAGCAGTTAAGGGCCTATTACATGAAGTTATACCCATCCCATTTCGAGGAAGAAAAAGAAGTGCTGTGTCATGAGTAAAACATTCAGCTCTTCTGTTCGCTATGTGAAAGCATCTTGAATGGAAATGGAATGGTGTGGCTGGATAATGGCAAGTGAATGAGCAACCATAGCTGTGGAATGGCTGAACTGCAGCAACAAAGTAATGAATCACTGAATCATTTAGGCTGCAAAAGGCCACTAAGATCATCCAGTAAGTCATCAAACCATTCCCACCATGCCCACTAAACCAAGTCCCTCAGTGCTTCATCTACATATTTCTTGAAAACCTCCAGGGATGATGACTCCACCCCCTCTCTGGGCAGCCTGTTCCAGTCCATTACCACTCTTCAACCTTACATTTTCCTATAAAAGAACCTTGAGATTGTTTGGAGATTCAAGCGGTGGAGCACAACTGCCTTATACCCTTGACCTTACACTCTTGATGTCTCTATTAAGGAAGTTCATCCTCTTCAATTAGTACAATTTTCAGGAGGAACACACACTGAGAAGTGAGGGAGGAAGGAGACAAATGCTCTGGGTCCTCTGCAGATGTCACAGAGGAGAAGTATGCACAGTTTTGTCCCTGCAGTAGTTGCCTACATGTTCAGTTGCTCAGTTCAAGAATGACTCACTAAGCTGCAACCAAAGGAATGTCCCTTCATGGACTTTCCTTCTCCTAAGACATATAACCTGGTTTTCACAAAACTTCCTTGTTCTAGTGCTTTTTATATATCAAGCATGAGTTTGGAGGAGACCTCACTGATGCCAAAAAGCAAGTAAGAGGTGAAACACAATACAGAATCCCAGTGAAGCTAATGGGACATTTTGCAGATAGTCCCCTTTGCCTCTGGAGTCCTGTTTCATCAGCTTTCAATGAACTGCTGCACCCTGCTGATCGATGTGGCTTGAATTGCCATCTGTCCTTAATCCAAAAATAATGAGTCTGCTGCAACTGCTTTATGAAGGATTTTGCTTTTCAAAGGCATTGACTCCTGTGAAGGTCATATACCCAACCAGTTTCTATTTAGCAAAGTTTTGCTCAGCTGCAGTCTTGCAGGCCTGTAGACCTTTCTCATTCTGCACTTCTGCTCTTTTTAGCTGGAGTAAACTGTGGCTTCCATTTCTAGTTCCAGAGTTTCCTACCACAATCAGAAGCCATAACTTCAATCCTATAGCAAGGTCTGGCTTTTATTTTTCATTTACGAGAGCAGAGCCAGCCCCTCATACGAGTTTCATGAAGCCAGCTGTTGCATATGAAGTTGAAGCTCATGAGACTGTTTCGAGTGCTCTGGAGACTGCCATTCAGGGAGGCCTTTAATCCAATTTCTAAAGAGCTTTTTGATCCTTCTCAGTCAGTTCTTATCATGATCACGTACTAAAACAAATTACTTTTCACGCTAGGCTGACCCAATGCATTCTAATTCTCCACAGTTAAATAGAGAAACTTTCAAGATGGTCAGACTCAACTTTTAAGCTCATATTTTATATTTCTTGTTCTGAATTTTAAGTGGAGATGCCAAAATAATAGGTCTTTCCTACTGCAAAATAACAGACTGCTTCACTTAGAAGCCTCATCCAAACACCCTTGATCTTTGAGAAGATTTGCATCCCAATCTAGAGTTTATCTTTGCAGCTGACAGCTGTGATGTGTCTCAGACACCAGTCAGTCAATCATGCCTTTTAATTTAACAGCAATGCCTTAAATTAGATGCCAGGGACAACGGAAAAAAAAAAAACACAACAAACAAACAAACAAACAAAAATAACTAAGGAATCAACACAAGCCAATTAATAGAGCACAGGAAAAAGGTCTTTGCTGACACACTACATCTATCTCTGATTTTTTTTTCTTCTTTAATTTAACCGCCAACATGACTCCAGCTGCAGATACTTTTGATTGGCAGCTCTCTCTTGTACTCCACAGTCCAGGACTGTGATATCTGAAAAAACATTCGGAGATTACATAAAACCATCACAGTTCTGCATGCAACATCTGGAAATACTTTTAGTGGACTTCTCATCACAGTATCCAAAGACTTGGGAATCATCACCAGTTTGTGGCTGAGTGAAAAAAAAATACAATTTCTTATGAAAATGAAGAGGAAAAGATGTTAAAAGAAGATTAAGAGTGAGATTGTTTTATATGTGAAAGTTAGGTATCTTATCTAAACTTCTTATACAATGGGGAAAGTCTATAGGGGTTTATAGCTACCTTCTCTTTTATGTCAGGAAGAAAACAAGTCCAGAAGGGACTATTCTGAAGACAGTTTTCTATTATACAAAGCAGAAATCTTTCCCTAGAGAGCCATGCTTTCGATTTGATACTTCTGTGCAAGCCAGGAAATAACACTTTCAGGAAGATGCTCCTTCTGATGCCCCACGTGATGAGGCCACATAGCAGCGCAAGTGAGTTGCTCAAGTGGTTCATTCTCTTCCCTTTCAACAATAAACCCAATATAATATGTTACACTTTCACAGACTGTGAGCACTGATATCATAATTAACCACCCGAAGTCCCAAAAAAGCAAAATCATTCATTCTAGCACTTCTCTACAACCTTCCTCTTTCAAATCCTAAAGCTTTGGGAACAATGTAAAAGCACAAACTCCCTTCCATTTAATGATCTAGTGAGGAAAGAAAAAGAACAGCAAAGAGGGTGAAGACAGGTGCCCCCGTCAACAGTCTGCACTGTGTGTCATGAGGTGTAGTCTAAGGTAGTCTAAGTGACAATTTAACAAACATAAAGAATTACAGAATAGAATCAGAATTACTAAGGTTGGAAAAGACCACTGGATTATCTAATCAAAGCACTGACCCATCGCTACCATGCCTTCTAAACCACATCCCTCAGTGTCAGATCCCCACGTTTCTCAAACACACTGGGACAGTGACTCCACCATTTCTATGGGCAGCCCATGCCTATGCCTTGCCACTCATTGTGAGAATAATTTTTTCCTAATATTATTACCTAATTTCTTATTACGCTATTCCTAATATCATATCACATCACCCAGTACAGTGAAGCACGACAGGCAGAGGCACCCTGGTAATCTACTGGTTGAAATCAGACCACAAGGAATGGGAATTGCACGGAGTGTAGGCCCCAAGGGGAAGAATTCATTTCTGGTGTGAAACCAAACAAAGTGAATCATCACTCACTAAGACACTCATAGGAATGCCATGCAAACCAATTGAGTTCATTGCCTAAAGGACTATAGGATTTGCCCAGAAAGTTGTTGGATGCACTGTCCTTGGAGTGCTTGGAATCATTCAAGATCAGTCTGGATGGGGCTCTGTGCAATCTGATCTAGCTGTAGATGTCTCTGTTCATTGCAGGGGAGTTGGACTAAGATGGCCTTGAAGGTCCCTTCCAAGTCAAACAATTCTATGATTCTATGATTCTATGACTTATTCTCACATAGAAAAAAAGGAATGTGGGGACGAGAGTTTGGTAATTAAACAAAATTTTCAGGGTGATAATTAATGAGAAGGAGAGTTCAAGGCAGATCATGTGGGAAGCACTGCAGATTTCAAGATAGACCCATCAGTCAGATGAATAAGGGAGATTTGAGACAGAAGCATTGATCTGCACAGCCAAGATTATCTTTTCCATCCTGAATGTGTTTCCTTCTAACCAACTTTATATTTGTCATTGCTTTTTCTTGCATCCTGAGGAGAAAAGTCCAACTTATCCAGAGCATGTGATCATGTTGCTTTTGCTAAGTAGGTTCAACTGGTGGAACATGACAAACTCTAACTGTGAACATCAAAAATGTCAAGGGAAGTAACCTGAAGCATCTGGACAACAAGGTGGTTTCCAATATTTTCCCAGCCTCTTATCTTCTTCCTATCTTCAATTTTAAATCTATAAATCTCTTTCATGAAGGTCTGCTGAAAGCAGGTCACTGTGTACCACCACTGTCCAAAAAATTGCTTGTATCACTCACTTTTAAATGCTCAAAAAAAAGTGGTGTGATTTTCAAAATGGCTAAAGCTGAAATTGATCTCTGTAATGTTCACAAGTGATTTCTGTCCTTCCAAATGAAGGCATCAAGTCCCTGTTCAGAAAAATATTTTAGGACCAGGTCAAGTCTCCCTCTGTCTGCAAATCATTTAAGGATGGAAATGAGGCCACAGTGCTCAGCTTTCAAGGAAACCTAGCACAGAGCTGTGCTTATTGCATGAATCCCTGCAAATGAAACACTAGGGATAAAGAAGGATTATTTATGTGGAAATTATGGGGGGGGGGGGGGGGTGGACAGGGAAATGAGAAAGAGAATGTTTAGTTTGGAGCAAGAAATCAAATAAGATTGTGGAATAGTCCTCCTCTAAGGAAGCTGTAGGGGCTTCATCACTTCACTTACTTCAAAGCAGAACAGGGAAAATATCAGAGAACAGATTTGTAAGGAAAAAATCCAGCATGCACCACTGGGGAGGAATGAAATGCTTCCCCGCCTTGAACCTCTCTGATTCTGCATAAATCACATCAGAGTTGAGTTCACACACTGTTTGCTTCTTCACGTTGTTGCAGACCTTGGTGCAAAGCACAGAGAGGACATATTAGCATAGACACACGCATGCCTCTGTGCAGAGATAAATATACGAACGCATTAAAATATAACCGTGTAGCCCAAGTTGACTGAAACCTTTTCTGATATGCATGTCACTGCCTGTTTGCATTAAAGTTTATTAAAATGGAAATCAAAGAAGCACTCATGAAATTTTACGCCATGTGCTGTCTAGCCTGGTCTGAAGTGCCTCAGTTTCCCCAGAGTTGTTTTCACCCTTTTGTATAAAATCCTCTCAGAACTCCAAATAAACCCATAAACACAATGACATGTTCTAACACCCAGAGCTTTGCAAGACCAATGTAATTTTAGTTTGTTTCCAGAGCAGTATTTCCAGCTGAAAGATTTCTATGGTCCCCAGGAACACAGTATCTCAATTCTGCATGAGCTCCAATGTATTTCTCTTTACAAGAGCCCCTGCAGGACAGGGCTATACTACTATTGCCTCTACAAGCATGAACCCAGGGGAGCTGAAAAACTAAAGGACTTGCCTGTAGAATCACAGAGAGCCTGCTGTACAACACAGACAGACATTAAATTTTCTTTATGTTATGTATCTTAAGGGAGAACAGAAAGTAAATCCACCAGAAAACCCATGCATCAAAGAATCACAACATCATGGAATAGTTGAGAATGGAAGGGATTTCTAGAGGTCATCTGGTCCAACCTCCCGCTCTGGCAGGGGCAGCTAGAGTAGGACAATACTGAAATGGCTTTGGAATATCAAAACTGAGTTGGGCATGTCATGGCCAGAGTGGTTTTGCCAACGAGACACCATTCTGCAGACACAACGCAAACTCCAGTGCAGCTGCCTTGGCAGTTATTCAACCAAATATTTAATGACGTTTTGATACGAACAGCCAAACCTTCTTCGTACAGAGATGTCAGTAATAAGGATTTTGCCTGGAAGGGAAACAGAGGCAGCTAAAAACAACATGAAAGCAATCAATGAGTGTGAACCTCTGAGGAAAGATGGTGAACAAGAAAGCTGTCAGCAGGTACTCCTCTATTTGGTGTCCTCTCTTTTGTGGAGATGTCAGCTATACTCATCCTGCAGTTAAAAAATGCTAATCCTCCCTTCCTTGCTGGGCAAAGGCTTTACCAGCTCATCCCTTGACACATTTTTAGTGTTTTTAATTGTAGGACGGAGTAGACTTTGGGCCTGTTTTTGTGTGTAGTTTCTTTCTTATTAAGATTTCTTTTCAAGGGATGAAATAGGCAGAATAGATCGGACATGTATTGCTTGGACTAGGTTAGTGCAAAACTCTAAGGGAGACAGTTGTACAGTTCTATGATGGTGTATGTCTAAAGGGTAGGATGCGGAGTGGAGAAGAGCCTGTCTGAAGAACCTGAAGTTGGGAGTCAATAAAAACTACATAGCTAAGTGGCTTACGAGATCACTTTGCTGCAGAGATACCCATATACAAAACAACTCTGGGGAGAGTCACTGTCTCAACTAGATTGGTTGGGATGAGAAACTACACTGCATTGGCGAGTGTACAAGTTCACTTTCTTGGGTTGACTACACTTACTGGTGTAAGAAGTGGCATTGTAGATTAATGCCTGGGAACAGGCTGAGTGGTAGGACCACTGGATAAAATGGCAGGAGAAAATAATACTGAGCACATTTGTACTAGAGATGTTCAAGATAAGTGATGGTATTACTGTAGCAAGAAAGATTATGAAGATGAGGGATGAGTCTTTGACTTTCTACCTTCTCAGACAGAACCCATATACCGAATGGAGTAAAGCAGAACAAGAGAACAAGCAGTGAGATGCGCAGCATCACCCTTTTCATTCCTTCCCTTCATATAGATTCTAGGCGCCTGGCTGAACTATGGTGTGAGGTGGCAGAAGATTTCCACTCCTAATACTGACACAGATGGAACTATGTTGGTAAGGCATTATCCTTCTAGACGTAAAATTCTCCAAGGTATTAAGAAAAAAATGTTCAGACACTGCATGACAGAAAAGATCAGATTTAACTGAAGCTCCGAAGTTTCTATTGGGATGCATCTTTGGTCCAGGAAGACATTGCACAGAGCTCACACTTGATTAATAAATATTGGAATTGCTAAAGAAAGTATTAAAAATTAGAGCTACTGCATAACATATATTGACCAATCTATCCCAATGTGCAAACACAGACTGCAGAGAAATAGAAGCTTTCACCTTCCCACAAATATCTGAGCTCCATGCCGGTCTACCAAGCTACTTCCAGAGCACTTCAAATCCTGCTGCATGCTATTTTCCTAAACAAGTCTTTCCCTCATCTCTGGGATGCGTATTACAACAGGCTATTTGGTAGGTGGTCAGGTTTTTGGAATCACAAACCTTGAAATTACCCAATAATTCTGTCACTCTCTGGTCTTTGCAAAGCCTCACTGCTTCATCTGATACTGAATAGTCAGTGTTTGCATTCTGCTTGCTATTAGCCTGTGTTCTTCTGATGACTATTCGAGAACTATTGGATGCTCAAATTAATAAGAATATTTTGGAAATGGTGAAACATGGTTTTATGAATCTACCACTGTCAAAAGTAGGAAATAAGAAAGGGAAGTACAAGCAGATCAATCTGACTGCAGATGAATCTATGGGCAACTAGGACCTCAGAGTACAATCCAACAGGAAGGCAAAGGTATGTCTAAGAAGTACATCAGAAATACCCAAATCACATGCTGCCACTACACTGCTTCATTATAGTTTAAGTAGCCAGTGGCAGCAGTTCTGTATCTGGGTGCTGTAGGTGTCCCTGTTCATTGCAGGAGAGTTGGACTAGATGTAAACCAAATGTAAACGTGACCTGGAGCATTTTCTATATGAGGAAAGGCTGAGTAACATGGGTCTGTTCAGCCAGGGGAAAAGAAGACTGAGGGGAGATCTTTTAAATGTTTATAAATATCTAAAAAGAGGTGAGAGGCAAATGGATGAAGCGAGGCTCTTCTTGGTGGTGGGTAGTGACAGGACAAGGAGTAATGGCCTAAAACTTGAACATAGAAAGTTCTGTACTAACACATGGAAGAATTTCTTTACACTAAGGATGACACAGAACTGGAACAGATTGCCCAGAGAGGTAATGGAGTCTCCTTTTATGGAGATATTCAAGACCTGGCTGGATGCCTACCTGTGCCACCTCTTGTATGGTACTTGCTTTAGCAAGGGGGTTGGACTCGATTATCTCTTGAGGTCCTTTCCAGCTCCTGCAATTCTGTGATTCTGAGATTAAGCATCACATGCATTAACTTTTCTGTGAGAAAATGCAGACAAACATCTATGATCTATAAAATTGTTTGCACAAATGGTTGGACCCTGATCAGACCACGGATATTATTTTTCTTCCTTCCAAAACATGACCCAACATTGAGTGGAAATAAATCCACTTAAGAATATGGAGAATAGCAGAAGCAAATTTCTCTCTTTTTTTCCTTTCTCACCACTGGTGCACAGAGCAGTCAAGAGTGGTTAGATTATTATTAACTGATAGTGATGGACTGTTTAGGATAGAGAGCCAGCATACAAGGCTTTTTTTTTCTTTTCTCTAAGAATTCATGAACCTAGAAATATGTCTAAACTCAGACAGCTACCCACATGAATACAACCTCAGGAATGATGTTCAGTCCACATCTCCACTCCTCTTTTTTGAACACATTTCTGAAGCTTTCATAAATGTGATCCCCATGGCACAAAACGAGAATGGTGGGCAACTTGAGAGCGCAGTTTCCTGCACTTCCCAGACCAGTACCTGCTAGACTCCAATCTCTCAGAATGGTATTATCTCATAATTTCTCTCTTCCTTCTGGTAAATACAATCCAAAAAACTCCCCTGGAAATACTGAGTTCTTGTCCAGCAATTTTCAAGTAGCTCAAGGTAAACGACAGCCAATAATTATACCTACTTTATTACAAGTGACTGCTGTCTGAAGAGTTGTGTTCTATCCTATTTTCCTTTGTGGCCATCCAAGATGGTCTGTGATGGCCAAAAATAAAAATTCCAGGTGAGAGACAGATCAGTATTGTGTGTTTTCAGGTGATCCCCAAATGTCTCAGGTTGGATGTCTTTTCTGAGCACATTAGTATAAGCCAAGAGCAACATCTACTGGCCAAGTTGTTTAGTGAGATCAAGTGTAGATCCGGCACAGCCCACACACTTTACAGGCCACAATGCACCTGTGAGACATTTTCAGCTAGCATCTAAACACAGCTAGTTAGCACCAGCACTTACTAGCGGTGTAAATTGTCTCCAATGCAAATATCTCAGCTCTTCACACCTAGGCTTAGCTCAGATGCGTAATTTAGAATGCAGTTCAAGCTCACTGTGTCCCAGGTATCCTGGTAGTAAGCAAATATCAGTGTATCTCCACTTAGAATCGTACAATCATAGAATGGCTTGGATTGGAAGGGACCTCAAGGATCATCAAGTTCCAGATGCTCTGCTGCAGTAAGGGTTGCCAGTCGTTAGATTAAGCACTGGATCAAGCTGCCCAAGGCCCCATCCAACCTGGTCTTGAGCGTCTCCACAGACAGGGCACCCACAACCTCCCTGGGCAGCCTGTTCCAGCACCTCACCATTCTCTCAGTGAAAAACGATGTCTAATCTAAATCTTCCTTCCTTTAGTTCAAAATCATTCCCCCTACTTCTATCATTATCTACTTGTGCAAAAAGTTGATTTTCCTCCTGTTAATAATCTCCTTTTAAATACTGGAAGGCTGTGACATATCCTTGCTTTCATTGCCCGTACTTGCCCTACTCTTCCCTCAGTTTAACCAGCAGGTCCTTGCCAAGCCATGATGGTTTCCAGCCTCCCCTGCCTGCTATCTTATTCTGAGGGATTAGAGAGCTCTTGTGCTCTCAGAATGGCATCCTTAAAGAGTAGCCAGCTTTGTTCCACTCCTTTGTCTCTAAGCTTCCTAGGAGATCTCATCCAAAAATTCCTTAAACAGCTGAAGATTAGTCTCTTGAATTTCAGGGTCCAGACTTCACTCTGCCAGGCCCACATTCTGCAAGGTCATGTACTCAACCAGGGCATGGCCACTGCCTCAGATCTTAGTGTCTTTAATGATCTCCTCTGCAACGGTGAGCATCAGGTCCAGCAATGCTTCACCTCTGGCCAGTCTGTTCAATACTTGAACCAGAAAGCTAACATCAAAGGGCTCCAGGATCCCATCCCTAATCTTAACCCACAGGCTCTCATCCTGTTCCTGACTGTTTCTCAGAGAGAGCACCTCGCAGTCTATCCACCTTTTAACACAGAGGGCAAGTCCCCCTGTGCCTCCTATTTTGTCTACCCATCTTCACAGCACAGTGCTTCTTACAGGTTTTGTAAATGATGCCCGGTAGAATCACTAAATGGCTTGACTTGTAAAGGATCTTAAAAAATCATTTAGTTCCAACTCTACTGAAGTTGCAGGAAATTACTGGTGGGGGTATTCATGTAGCCTAACTATAGATACTGAAATTTAAATTTCCAAATCCGAAGACAAATTATTACTTTAAAGGTGGATTGCAGGGAAAGAGGGTAGGAGAGGCCTCACTTTCCAAAAGGGTCTGTCTAGATTTTGTTAAATTCAGTTTTATTGGCAGATCTTGTTTCCCCTCACCCTTAGCCTCTCCATTCACAATGCAGAGTGTGGAACGTGTGTCTATCACAGAGAAAAATTGGCATAGCTGCACCCAAAAAATAGAAGCAAAGAAGACTATGAGTTCATCTTATTAGGATGACTGAGTCTGAAACTCATTATTAATGGGCATAACTTATACCTCCATCTCTGCAGCCTACAGGACAAGGCCATTAGGGCATTGATGGGTGAACAGAGCTCCAAGGAACTCCAAATCAATTACATATAAAATACAGTTTCCTATCCTCAGGAGAGCCTCTTCTCCCTTCTCAGCAAGATTTAAGTGGAAGAAAGGGTGAAGCAGCTTGATCTATCTCTTCTGAGCTCACTATAAGATCACATATAGTTCCCCAAAGCATTGCTAGAGTGGGCAGCAACTCACTCAATTTTAGAAGTCTATGATACAGATATGTCATTTGAGCCACAAATTCTCCTCATAATGGAGCAAATAAGCACTCTTAGGATGTAGACTATATATTTCACCATCCTGCTTTAGGGTAAAATGATTGTCACCCAAGAATTGCCCATTTTTCTCTATTCGTGGTAGAAGGAGACCCGATGACCATTTCTGATACTGAGGATGTCACTTGGTCAGTGAAATCCTGTTCTCAGAGCACAGAGAAGCAAGAGATGGCAGAGAAGCAGAAGTGGTTAAAATGAAGAGGAAGCAAGAAACTGAAATGGATTAAAATGAGTGAGGAAGATGCAGGCAGGTGGTGAATTTGCTCTGCATAGGCATTGCCTGCTGACTCATAACCACATCCACCTGTCCATTTGGCAATGCCTCCTTTCTGGACATGATGTCCAGGTGTTCCCTGCAGACAAGACTAAAGGCACAAGTTCTGAGGTCTGCCATGCCCTTCTGAAAGGTAGGGATCAGCATTATTTAATAATTCAGGTGAGACTTGCTAAAAGTCTGGTGCATGATCTCAGAAGAGTCATCTTCTCTCCACCTCAGCTCCTTATGACAAGGGGAGTCTCTGACCATGACAGGGAATATGACAGTGGTAGCTTTCTTTCTCTTGTTGTCTCTGATCTATAGGAACAGATCTCACGTGGAAGCAGTGTTGTGTATGTTTTACTGGGCCTGGTGTAGCCAAACCCATCAGATCCCTCTTTGCCAACTTCAGCCAGAAAGAAGTCATAACAAAGTCTCTTTTGATAGGCACTGCATTTGCAGAAAAGACAGAAAGGGTCCTCTTGTATCTAACAAAAAAACAAAAAACAAACAAACAAAAAAAAACACCAAAAACAAACAGAAATAAAAACTGCTCCAGGCTACAGAATCATTTAGATCTGGGTTCAGCTCCACGCTTCCCAGTTGGCTCTTTTTTTCCAGATAATAGGTTGAATGAAAAAGCTGCATCTAAGCAGATGGGATGGTAGAGGTTTTCCAATCCCTGGCTCTGCAGGCACATGAGGATACATGAGGGTAATATGTGAGTAGAGGTCAAATAAAGAATTGAACATAAACCCAAGACAGGAGGGGCACTAACCTAAACAGAAAGGTTGAGGTCTTGTGTCTCCTTGAATAATGCAAGGAGCAAAATATCCTGTTACTAGCCTAGGGAGCAGACAATTAAAACACTACTTGAAGCAAATGTCTCCTGACTCTAGCTCAGAATTTCAATTAGTCTGGAAAGTCTTATTGCACTTAAGTGCAGGTTAGTGACATTTCAGAGAGGAGAGATTGATTGGGAGCCGGTTTACAGCTCAGCCAGTGGGGATCATGTCTAAAGGCCTGTCCTTAAAAAACAATGTGTGATCTCTGCATGGCATTTTCCTTGTTTAGCTCTTTCATGTCTCCTATGAGAATGAATAATCCCAGAAGCCAGAGCTATGTCCCTTCCTTTCAAACACTGCCTTATTTTCTTTCTCATTTTCCTCTCATCTCTTCGTTCTGTTGATTTTTTTTTCCATTTTCTTTCAGCATCCTTAGGCATCCAAGCAGTATTTCCTGTGCTTTTTTTCTTCCTCTTCAAGTTTCTAACCTTTTCTTGCCTCAAGAATTCATCTCTTTCATCCAAGAAACTTTTCTTCTGGCTTTGCGAAGCCACATAAATCAGGAAAGCATCTTCCACTTTTTGTCTGTGATGGACATTGACTTCTGTGTCACTGGATTTGGCAAAGCTCACAAAGAAGATGAGAGTCCTACCATAGCAATATCACAGCAGTATCAGACAAATTACACTGGTAAGTATAATCAGCCTCTTTTCATCTGAGGGAAAATACTCTCAGCCAGTTAAAAAAATGTATGAAATATGGAAGACACCAAGGAAACAACAACTGCTGTGCTCAGGCACAACTGTCCAATAGGACCCTCTGGAGGGCCCTGCTGTGCCTAGATGTACCTAAAATAACTACAATTCTGGGGATACATGCATAAAATAGGAGGCAAACAGAAAAATGGCTACTAAGAAAGCTTTAGGAAAATTGACTTCCTTACATCAATAGCATGTTGATGGACAAGCCTACTGCATGCTGTACTTAAGAATTATCTTCTGCTCAAAGGTGGTGACTTTAACCATCATCAATGAAATTTTTTGCCTGAAAAACTGATAAATTAATTTCTGGATCCACAGACACTTTGGTACTGGCAGTGACCTGTGATGAGATGTTCCATAACTTCTTGATGCACTGTCTTGGCATGCTAGGCTTGCCTACAAATTAAAGAGCCCTGTTGAAAGGCAGTATATATTACCTCAGTTGGTCAGTCAGCTGTCTACAAGAATTCTATTTGGCCTGGAGACAGACTGCAAAGATAAAGCTTTTACAATGGCTGTTTTAATTGCACCCCTTCTGCAGCCACTATGGAGAGCACAGCAGTATGTGTTGGGTTTGCTGGGGAAGAGAGGCTGCATGTCTCTGGTGTGCAGAGACCCAATGTCTGCGAGAAACTCCTATAACAGAGACACTCAGAATCAATTTTCACTCTTTCAGTTTTCTCTATGGTCTCCAAAGATGCTTTTGCACATAATATCTGTATATAAGCATGTGTGTATCAGGAAAATGCGATTAAATATGAATATATATATATATTTTTTTAAATTTCCTTTCTGTTATGTGACCAAATGCTCCTGGATAAAACTGCCATCGTTCACCCCCTCACTACAGTCATCTCTCAGGCACAGATTTCCATCAAAAAAGAGGTGACAGAATCATACAATCATTAAGGTTGGAAAAGACGACTGAGATTATCTAGTTCAACTGTCAGCCTATCACTACCATGTCCACTAAGCCATGTTCCTCACTGCCACATTTCTTGAACACCTCAAGGGACAGTGACTCCACCACTTTCCTGATCAGTCTGTTCCAATGCATTCCCACTCTTTCTGAAAGGAAGTTTTTCCTAATATCTAGCCTGAACATTCTCAGATGCAATTCCAGGTCACTACCTCTTATCCTAGAACTAGGCAGAAGCTTTCTCCTCCAGAAGCACACTCTGCTTCACAAATTAAATCATGCTTTCTCTGCTATGGTCCCATCCACTGCCCATATTTGTTTTGTAGATCCTTCCCATCTGTTTCTATGGAGGGTAGTGCCACCTAAGGGCCTCTAACCTCAGATATGGCCAGAAGATCTAGCAAAAGCCTTTCCAAAAAAACATTTGGGAATGGACTTGATTGTACTGAAAGGTAAATATCTGCCAAAGATGACCTTGCTATGTCCTTTGGAGATCTGTGCACATAGAGGTTATATTACTCTTGCTCTCTGCTTGGGAGCACAGAAACATAGAGTGATTCTTTTATTTTTTCTTTCTTCAAAATGGTATTCTCTACTCCCCTGATGACCTTTGAGGAAGGCTTCATTGTCAGAGGAAAGCCCGTGTCGTACCATCGCTCATCTTTTCCCCCAGAGCCACTCATGGGTCACATGAACCAAAGTCACTCGGAAACAGCCCTTGACCCTTGAAAGCATCCTGGAAGTCTTCAAACACTCCTTCAACAGATTGCTCCTCTTCACATCAATGGAGTAAGATGGATTGAAGGGGGATCTAGGGGGTTATTTTTTCTATGAATTATTTAGACTAGCTGGGTAATATTTCATTTTACCCTGGCCTTGTTTTACGCTTGTAATTTTTAATTCTAATAATTCCACCTCTAGCAAGCAGAGACTCCTGAGAGCACTAGATTATGTCTCAGTGGGCACACTCTCGAATGCATAAATAACCTCTCTGCTGACAGCACAAGAGGACAGGCTGGGCTTTCAGTGACGTTTCTTCCCCATCCCCCCCTCCGAAGTTCTCTTAAAGGAATCTTTATCTATGTGCAGCTATTCTGCAGCATGCTTCTGTTTTGTAGCAAAAGCACTATTTAAATGCAAATGTTGACTTTTTGCCAAGAACTGGAGGGAAAATACTTGGTCTAATGATATCCTTCCAAAAGAACAACTGGTGCTGTTTTAAAAGGAACCGCATCAGAAGGAGTCAGGATTTTGGTTCTTTGCTCTCCTGACCGCTTCTGCCAGTGCCTTCCTCTGCCCTTTGAAGACATGCTTCTATCATACATTTGCAAGGAAAAAAAAAAAAAAAGGTGCATTTTATAGTACATAGTGCATATAGACATATTTAAACAGGTTGAACTCAAAGTCTTTTGGTCAGATTCTTCCTTCCCAGTCTTCCCAAAGAGATCCAGCCACTAGTCACTCACTCCAGTTCAAAATGTTCACTTTCTCCCTCCTCTGTTTCAGGACAGATGTTCCAGGTGTTAAATGTCTGGGTGACAGTGACAGTAAGGTAGCTGTTCATACTTCTGTAGGAGGGAAAGTGGAGATTCAGACTCAGAATCTGGTGTGAAGAAAAGGAGAGACAGGGTGAGTGAGAAAGGGAAAAAGTGTCTGGACCAGGATGGCTCATTTTGTTTACTCTTTTGCACCATTTGTCTCTGTTCCAGTGCTAATTATGATTTAGAACCCAAATTAGGAAATTATTGCAAAGGTAAATAGCTCAATAATGCTGAAAAGTTAACAAAGTGGTGCCAAACAGGGAGAGGGAAACAACACAAATACCCAACAAATACTCCCTCAGAAGTGGCTTCATTCACAACCATAAGGCTTGCATCAAACATCCTGAGTTTCAACACATGTCTATTGCTCCCAACAGTAAGGCTTTGTGTAAGAGAAGGAAGAGCTTAATGAAGACAGGACTTGTCCTCAACCCACACATGCAGGTCACCAGGACCAGATAAGGCAGAGGAATTGTATGGGGATATCACATCTTGCCTTGAATGGAGAGTGTCAGGAAGAGGATGGATGTGATGGATGACTTGTCAACTACGAGAGCTGTATCACAAGCTGGGGACAAAACACAGGGCAACACAAGCTGTCTTCAGTCTGTGTGATGCACCTCAGCCATAACAGCTTCCCAAAGCCATCCCCTCTGTGTTGCTCAGGGCTTTGCAGGCTGCTGAGTTTCCGTCTGCTTTTATCTGATGTGGTTCAGTTACCAAGGAGACAACGATCTGTAAAGGGGAACCTTTGTGACATCCAGGGGAGGAAAGTTAATGCAGATCATTCAGGGGATGAGAAAGGCCTTGAGCTCAGAGCTTAGGAGTGAGGAAGCATGTGCCCTGGCCCATGTGAGGTATCCCAGGCAGGCTACTGTCTAAAAGCTTGCAAAGCACTTTTTGAAATGAAATCAATCCAACTGTGAGTTGAGAAAGAGTCTGCCTTTTCTCAGCATCAATTGGATATTCATGTCCAATGAGAAACACAACTTATTAAAGTTAGAAATTCTTCGTTGGTCTGATTCAGTGGCCTACAAAGTGTTGGTGGTCAGGTCCAATGGTTCAAGACTCATGGCACTGGTAAAAAAGCCACCAGGACCCATGTTGCTCCTGCTGTCCATTTGTTCCCAATGAGCCCATACATGCAAACAAAATCTCAGCATCCTCTGCTCAACATCATCAAGCTGTAACATTGGATGAGAAATGGACCCCTTGCATAATGTCACTTCACTCCCAGTGAACCAACAGGCAATAATTCTCCTTGAATCAGAGCTAATAACTTAGAGTGGGGTAGGAAGTTTTAGTAGCTGTCCTCCAGTATCCACAGTCTGCTTTTTTTCCCTCACTTTTCATGGCCCAGGTGTCCTTCACCCTGCCTAGATATTTTTTCAGACTTGGCTGGAATTGAGAGGTGCAACATGAAGGGGATGCTGTGCCGCACTGAAGGTCAGAAGAGACACATCTCCAAACACATGACTTGTTGAGGACAAATAAACCCTCGACTGGAGCACTGCAGCTCTCGTTATTCCTGACTTGTCTTTAGCAATCACTTGCTGCAAAGCACAGGAAAGCACTGAGCCAGCACAATCCTGTTCCTTCTTTTCTGCTGTAACACAGCAGCTTGGAAAAGCTTCCTCCAATAGGCAGAGCCACCGGCAGATGGGGTACTTCTTCCCAATCTTCACCTGATGATCAAATTATAACCTTGAAAGATGAGCGCTGAGGGACCTTGTTAACTAGCAGGAGATTGTTTAGTGAGCGCCTGCAGAAGTGGATTAAAAACCAATAACTCACAGGAAGGCCCTTCCTCTAGCAGCTAGGAAAGAGGGAAAAAATATTTCAGTCCTATATATTCTCTTCTCCTGGGGAAGGCTCCATAGCTGAAATGTCAGATTTAATTTCTTTCCAACATGGATTTTGCAAATAACTCCTTTGCTTCTTTTTAAGTTCAGCGGCTAATATGTTGGAGCACTGACAGTCTGCAGCAATGATTTAATGGCAGAGAAAATATGCTTCTCCTGTGTCGCCTTTTAAAAGCACTCAGCACAAAGGAGACTGTAAAGGAAGACGCACTCGAGATGTAGTGACCCCACAACAGGTAGCCAGGGTTGCCCAAGCCATAGCTGTCCCCCCTTCCTCCTCTTTGTATTGACAGACATAGGAAAGCAGGGCAGGGATGGGATTATCATGAGCGAACATAGCATTTAACCAGCCAGGAGAAATCAATATCCCTTTAAATCTGAATTTCTGTTTTTAACAGATTTCAAAGGGAGACATGAGCTCTGAGAGTGCTAGCAGTGTAGCAATGAGCCAGCATAGTGAACATGTTCAATTAGCAGATTTTGTACCCTTTTGTAATCACCCCAAATACCCACAGTACATGGGAATAGACCTTCAGGACAGGATGTGGTGGTCCCCCTTTGTTTATGAGAAACAGATTTATTAGGGCTGGACAGAGTTGCATATCTTGCTCAAGAAATGGACCAACCTGCACCAAGGTGTTTTATTCTGGTTCTGGTTCATAGAAACATAGAACCGTAGAATCATTAAAGTTGGAATAGGCCTTTAAGTTCATGTAGTCCAACCATCACCCTATTACTACCATACCACTAAACCATGTCACTTAGTGCCACATCTACCCTTCTCTTGTAAACCTCCAGGGATGGTGACTCCACCACCTCCCTGGGGAGCCTGATCCAATACCTCACCACTCTTTCTGAGGTGATATTTTCCCTAATATCCAACCTGAACCTCATCTGGCTCAACTTAAGGCCATTATCTCTCGTCCTGTTGCTGTTACCCGGGGAAGAAGTCTGACCCCCACCTCACAGCAGCCTCTTTTCAGGGAATTAGAAAGTAATAAGGTCTCCCCTAAGCCTATTCTTCTCCAGGCGAAACAATCTCAGTTCCCTTTCCTTGTAAGACTTGGGCTCCAGGCCCTTCACCAGCTTCCAGTTTCACTGTCCTTTTTCGGATGCATTGTGATTATATGATTGTGATTGCTGAATCTTGACAGATCAACTTAGAAATGGTTGGAGCCAGTAGCACAGCTTATTTCAGATTGATTTGGAGCTAGACCATAGGATGCGAACAAGGGTTCTATAAATAACAAACAAGACTGTTTTTTTTTTCACTAACTGTATCTATCTATGGTTCTCAGAGCAGCCATATAGTGCAGCTGTGATGAAAGGAGGCCTATAAAGCTTATTTTCCCCAGCACAAAATTTCAGCTGATTCTGATGCGTAACACACCAACTGCCAACTTGAACAACAGTGTAGGAAAACCACACTCCAGCAGAAGTTACCCCATGCCTTTGGAACACTGAGCAATCAGGATCTCCAGTACGATTTTCCAACACCTGCTTGACCCCGTTGTGCTGAGAGTTCGCTCAAGAGCAGGAAAAAAAAAAGAGATGGGGATGTGTGGAATATCATCTAATGACCAGAAAGGTCAAGTCTTCATCAAAGAACAGGGCAGAGATGTTTCATCAGAACATTTTATAGTAAGGGTTCCCTGAAACACTAACCTTTAGCTAGTTAAAATATTTTCAGACCCAATGGCTGTGTTTTTGCATGAAAGAAGAAAAAGTTAAAACCAAATGCTCTTTGTGAAACATTCCCACTAGACCTCTTTTGAGAAGAGCAGGAAGACAAGAAATGGGAGTGTGTCCCCGCTGGGGGAATTTTGAGGGAAATTTTTAGAGAAAAACAATCAGGTAGGAAATTTTATACCATTTTCTTCGAATGCGTGGAAGTATATCCCCATGTGTACTTGGATTTCTGGTGCCCTGAGAATGGCTTATGGCAGCCTCCAGCTCCCTGAGGCTGAAGGACAGCAGATTCCTTTAAAAATCACAGAATCATAGAATTTCCTGAACTGGAAGTGGAACATCCAGTGAACAAGTGGAACATGAGGAACATCGAGTCCATCACCTGGTTCCACACAGGATCACCCAAAATCCAAACCCTATGTCTGAGTGCTCCTTGCAGCCTGAGGTCATGCCCACTGGCCTGGAGAGCCCATTCCATGCCCCCCACCCTCTGATGAAGAACCACCTCCTAACCCCCACCTGACCCCCCTCCTCTGACACATCTCCATACTGTCCCCTTGGGTCCTCTTGCTGTCACCAGTGAGCAGAAATTAGGTAGCCAGCTGCCAGCCACCATGGGTGAGCTGTAGGTCTTAAGCCACCATGAGGCAGCTGTAGGCTGCCATGAAGGGGCTATAGGCCACCATGAGGCCTCCCTTCATTCTCCTCTTCTCTGTGCTGAACAACCCTAGGGACCAAGAAAACTCCTCATACATCTTGCCCTCCAGAACTTTCCCCATCTTCTTAGCCTTCCTTTGAATGATCTCAAATAGTTCATGTCCTTCTTATATTGTGGTGCCCCAAACTGCACCCAGTGCTTGAGGTGAGGCTGCACAGTGCAGAGCAGAGCGAGACAATCCTTTTTCCCCTTCATCCTCAGAGAACACTTCCACTATGCCTGAATGGAAAAGCAGGCATGGATGAATAGATGGATATTGTGAGTGAGAAAAAGATAAAATGAAAGGAGAAAATGAAAGAAATCAAGAAAGGAAGAGCCCATCAGTGGTGGCAAGAGCAGCTGCCTTTGCAGATCTCCGGCTCAAATACTTGTCATCTGTTTGCCTGCATCTTCCAGAGTGAGAGCAGCATCCGCTTGCAGGAACGCAGCACAGCCGAGCGGAAAAAAAGGTCAACTGCTTTCCCTGCATTCCCCTCTAGGTTGGAAGCAGGGAGAGCTGTCTCTGGCACCGCACGGTACCTCAGAGCTTCTTTGGTCTCATCCTCTTCTCTGATGAATATTCCACTGGGCCACATGAGGACACAAAGGCAAAGACCCCTCCAGGCCAGTGTGTAGCGCAAGAAAGCAAAAGAGAGACGAGCTGCACGCTCCTATTCACCCTGTCTCCTGGAGAAAAAGAAATCCAACCACTCAGTCCCTTCCCCATGACCTGAGCTCACCCTCGGGTCTGAGAAACCTTATGGGTTGTGACACAGGAGATGAGGATGCTGAGAACCTGGAGGTGACACTGCATAAGTTCAGTGTCCTTTCAGGAGTATGCAATTTTTTCCTGCTCTGTTGACTCCATGTAACAAACTCATTGCTTTCGTATCCTGACTGTGTTTAACCATATTTTTAAGATGTGGTGTTCAGGAGTCCAGAGCAAACCCCCACAAACATATTGACCTGATATGGTCACAGTAGAGATTTGGACCCTTCCGCTGTCTCCAGGCTTCACAGGGTGACCACAGTGATGAATATACACCCTCAGACCTGGCTTTCACACACAGGCCCAGCCTCCAGCTCCTTCATTGCTCCATCTTCTTGCAGCCACTGCCAACCATCCTGCTCTGTTCACTGTAGTCTGCCTCTGCAGTAGCATCATAGTTGTCCTTTCCCTGCACGTCCGGAGCGGCATTAATTATTTAGAGCCCTCCAAATGGTAGAAAATTGGAGATCCATCTCTAAATGGCCTCCAGATCTCAGCTACTCCCAGGTCACCAGTAGGTGAAGACCTTCTAGCTGGTCATAGATTGCGTGGCCACTTGCTAAGTTCATGCCATAGTCATAGAATTGTGAAATTATAGAATGGATTGGGTTGGAAAGGACCTTAGAGATAATGTAGTTACACCCCCCCTGCCATGGGGAGGGTTGTCACCCATTAGATTAGGCTGCCCAGGGCTGCATCCAACCTGGCCTTTGAATGTCTCCACAGATGGAGCATCCACAATTTCTCTGGGCCTATTCCAGGACTTCGCCACTCTCCAAGTAAAGATTTTCTTTCTAACATCTAACCTAAATCTACTCTGTTACAGTTTAAAGCCATTCTCCTTTGTCCTGTCACTATCTGTCCATGTAAAAAGTCACTTCCTCTTCTGCTTATATGCTTCCTTCAAGTACTGGAAGATCACAATGAGGTCTCCCTAGAGCCTTCTCTTCTCCAGGCTAAACCAGTTCAACTCCCTCTACCTTTCTTCACAGGAGAGGTGTTCCAGACCTTTGAGCATCTTTGTAGCCCTCTCCTACAGCTCTGCATCATTCTTGATCTGGGGCCCCAAGTCTGGATGCAATACATCAGATGGGGTCTTACGAGGCTGGAACAGAGGGGGACAATCACCTCTCTCACCCTGCTGGCCATCCTTCTTCTGATGTAGTTCAGGATACAATGGGCCTTATGGTCTTCAAAGTCCCCGGGGTCCAAGCAGGTTTGGAAACCAGATTACTCACTGTCCTGAAGGATATCTTCTTGGGCCTAGAAAAGCATCCCAGACATTCCCATATCATCCACTCCCTGCATCCACTACTTCACATCACTTATCAATGCAAAGGAAAAAAAAAATCTCCTTTAATGTCTTAAGCTGGCCAAGAGCAGCACACCAGGGACAGATTTGAGGCCTGCAGGAAAGAAAACATCTCTTTACACCCCGAGCAATGGGAGAGTTTTCTTTTAGAGGAACATATGGCATCTGTTCCTGTCGCCCACAGATCCAGCACGGCTGCATCATCACAGTGCCAAGCATACGGCATTAGTGACAAGCTCCAGCAAGGCAACACTTAACCTCCCTCTGTCCTGGGCTGTATGATGCTGCCAGGGCAAAAACAGACAGCAGGATACCCTGAAAACCATCACATCTGACTTGGGAAGGTAGCTCCAAGAAGGCTCCCAGCAAACTCACTTGCAGCCTCCGATGAGACTTTGCAACCTAACAGGGAATTGCAGGATCAGCGCATAAACAAGCTTGTAAAGCAAAAGGAAGGCAGCAAGGTTTGCCTCACTGCTTCTTCTGGCCTTAGCCCATTTGACTGACACCAGGGAATCCCTTGCACAACCTCAGTAGGAAGCCCTCGGCAGCAAAAGGGCAGCAAAGTTCCTTTGGGATTGAAATCCAAAAGAGGGGACAGACTTGGAGTAAGGAAAATCTGCTTCCTATGCTTCCTCCTCTGTCTGCAACCTGCTTTGTTCAGAGAGGGCTCCTGTATCCATGTTTAATGATCCACTCTTCATTTACATTTAATTAGAGGAATCAAAGAGCCAATTAACAAGATCTACACTAAATACAAACAACAGGGATTGCTGGGTGACTCACAGAGGCAGAGCCAAAAGGTGGGGTATTGCATTCAGCGTAACTAAACCTCAAAGCAGACTGTGCCAGAAGACACTGTGTCATGTCACTTTTCTGACAGGTGATTAAAATCAGTTATTTCTAATTCCTTTTTTAAGCTGGACTCTCTCTGCAACCAATTTTGCAAGTGGCCGCACATGCAGCTGTGCCAGCACAGCTGAGGGTGGAAGGAGAGGAAAGAATGGAGGAGGTGAGGCTCAAGAATCCAATAGCAATTGGAGATACCACTTAAGACTTGAATAATATAGCCTGCAACCAGATGACTTTCAGCCTTGGCCTCGGGGCAATCCTTCTGCCAAGAATGCAGACCTCATAGTATTAGAGGTATTAGAAGTGTGTTATCTACACCTTGTACATCTGCAAAAACCAAGAACAAATGGGTCATATCTACTCATCTCAGTACAAAGCAGATGAGATAGAAGACTACAGTGCTGCCTGATTGAGACTCTCTTCTTACACTGTTGGATGTGAGAGCAGTGGACTCGTAATATGAGCTGGTGGACTGAGATCTGTAAGCTGGTTCCTTTTCTGAAGATACTGACTGCATTATTCTGATGTCTACTTTGAGATGGGATGAAACACTGTGTTTACCCTGTCAAGGCTTATGGTTTAAAGAGGTCAGTATAACCTCTATTGAAGCCAAGTGTCCTAGACATAATAATGAGAAATATGATCAAACTGAGTTTTGTCATCTATGATGCAACCATAGAATCATAGAATCATTAAGGTTGGAAAAGACCTCTAAGACCATCTAGTTCAATCATCAACCTATCACTATCACATCCACTAAACCATGTCCCTAAGTGCCATATCTACCCTTTTCTTGAACACCTCAAAGGGACGGTAACTCCACCACCTCCCAGGACAGTCTGCACCAATGCATTACCATCCTTTCTGAGAAGAAATTTCTCCTAATATCCAATCTGAACTTCCCATGGCACAACTGACAACCATTAAAATGGCAATAGCACACTCTAAGCAATATGTGGGGGTAAATGAGTTCTTGTCTTTCCATAATCTGCCCAAATCTGGCATTTCTTTACTCTTATGCTGCCATTAACAAAGTTCTGTAAGAAATGAACAAGAAATTTCATATAGACCCATTTCTCTAACTGGTCTTCCCAGTTGTTTGATGGTCTATAGACTTCATTGAACCCTGTCCAGTTTTTCTGACAAGGAGTATGGATCTTTTATTGGATTATGACCTTAACTTGCTTAACTGGTGCTCGTGCCAAAGAGAAGTAGCAGATGCTCCAGACAAGTCTGGACAGCATAAAGTGAGAACAGTCCAGCATTTTAACATCCATATGTGAAGCATCACAAAGGTGACAGTGCCTTCAAAAGATAGAATGGAGACATCTCTACCAGATGGTCTTAATAAAGTCTGACCTACACATGTGATTGTTCATTGTGGTGCAAATCCAGAGACCTTCCACCTAACTCAGGAGAATGACCCCATCTTTGTTCCTTGGCAGCTGCTGCTGAACTCTGGCCTTTTCTTGAGTTAAGACGAAAAACACTCAGTACAAGGCAGAAAACAAATGGAATAATCCATGTGATAGAGATTTTCCCAGGGCACAATTCAGTTTATCATTAAAGCACTGAAAACCTACATGAGGTGATTAAAGGTGTTTCCTCTGCACAACAGAACAGCCTCATTTAATACTGTATAGCTCCTCTCTTTCAAGCTGCCAACCAGCCTGGATGCAAGGAATCAATCTATGAGAGACAACCCTTTTCCTGAAAAATAAGTAAGTAAAAGCAAAGAATAGAAGGGTAAAAGGTTAAACGAACAAGGTACGCAAGGAACATGGTTTAGTGGGTATGCCAGTGGTGGGTAGATGGTTGAACTTGATAATCTTAGTGTCTTTTCCAACCTTAATGGTTCTCTGTTTCGATGATTCTAAATGCCTTGGTTTATTCAAGATTGTCACAGAATCATAGAATTGTAGGGGCTGGAAGGAACCTCTAGAGATCATCTAGTCCAACCTCCGTGCCAAAGCAGGCTCCCTATAGCAGGCTGCACAGGTAGAAGAGATCTAGGAAAACATCACAAACCTCCTTGTGAGGCTCTGGTCCAAGCATCCTTGAGATCCCTCCTAGCACAAAACCACAGCTAATCTGTATGCAGAAGCCCATGTTATGCAGCACAGATGACATACTCAGAATATAAAGTTAATTTCAGCTTGCTGCACCATAAGAAAACACCCACATAGAAAGAAGTTTCATGTAACATTATTTTTCTTCTTTTTTTTCCTGGCAAAAATACATAACTGGCAATACCAGATGTTTCACAAATTCATGCATTCTGTCAAATTATTTGTCTTAAATCAAAGCAAAGCTCAGTGCAGAAATGTAGAGCCAATATTTGGGTTTTTCATCTCAAAAATATTGGGGAGAGACGTTGGTCAAAATCTTCCCTCTGTTTTATTTTGAAAAAAATAAAAATCATGCAAACTGAAAGCAAAGCATTCAGTTTCCAGTTTCAGCAAAAGACTGCATTCAGCCCCAAATATTCACAACCCTGAATCATCCAAGATTGCTGCAGATCTCCTCCCACTTCTGCCTGCACATCTACTACATGGAACTCACTGCCCTACTCTGCCCATTGCAAACCCTGATGCATGTTCAGAGGGGCCAGTCCTCATAAGAATCCCCAATGACTAACACTTCCCAACATTTATAGAGATGTACTGCAATGTGATGTTCAGGGGCAAGTGGTTTATGGAGAGCCCACTGGATAAATGACCCACGGCAGTCATTCTTGTGTATCTTTTAAATGTATGTTGAGAAAAGGTATTACTTCTTACTTCCTAGTCCCCTTTCAAGAACAAACAACAAAAATGTGTTGTGCCTCAGGCAGTCTTTTTATTATCTTACAGAGTTCATGCAATAAAGTCTGTTAATTAAAACATGAATATTTAAAATAGCTTTCAAGAATGGAAGCCTTATCTCACCAGAGGAAAGAAGAAGGGAAAAAAAGGGGAAAAATGTAGTAAAGCACAAGAAAATCATGTGATAGTTCATTTTGCCAGAGGAGTATTCAATTATTTAATTGCATGAAGAATGTATTTTCTTCTGCTGACGTTAGATGTTCATTTGTAGCAGAAGGAGCGGGGCAGAGAAAAGTATGGAGGGTGAAGAAGGATGGGTAGAGCGTTAATTAGAACACAAAGAGGATTAAGCTATCATTTTTGACAACGTTGCCTTGTAAAGCTGGGACTTTCTCAAGTCCATGAGCCTGGAAGTTAGAACAGTCACAAATATCGACTGTATGTCCAGTCCTGGGTTCCCCAGTTCAAAAATGATGAATCTCCTAGAAGGAATCCAGCAGAGGGCCACAAAGAAGATGAAGGGCCTGGAGCATCTCCCATATAAGGAAAGGCTGAGTAACCTGGGTCTGGATATAAGGAAATTTTTTTTTTTTTTTTACAATAAGGGTGGTAAGGCACTGGAACAGGTTGCTCAGAGATTTGGTGGATGCCCTATTACTGGAGACACTCAAGTTTAGGCTGGACGGGGCACTCACTAACCTGACCTAGCTATAGGTGTCTCTATTCATTGCAAGGGATTTGGATGAGATCACCATTCCTTCCAACTCAAACGATTCTATGATTCTGTGATACGATAGTTACATGTCTGCATGTGCAAACCAGTGCACATCTGGAGACAC
Source organism: Lagopus leucura (assembly GCF_019238085.1). Taxonomy (NCBI): domain Eukaryota; kingdom Metazoa; phylum Chordata; class Aves; order Galliformes; family Phasianidae; genus Lagopus; species Lagopus leucura. The sequence continues at coordinate 89,212,086 of NW_024962263.1, read as the reverse complement.
CCAAATTAATCTTTATGTGCTGTATGGGGCTTGTGCATAAATGACAACATCTGATTTGGGATATGTGCAACGCAGGAGAGCAGATGCTCAGGAGAGGCCAAGAGACTCCAAAACTTCAGACCTCCACTAAAAACTCCAAAGCCAAATCCCTCCAATGTCCACACTGCAAAGAGGGATGTTGTAGATTCTCCTGATGAAGAGCCACAAGTCAAGTGGGTTTGTGCCACTTGAGCTTTAACAAAGAAGTAGTGGTCCCTGAGGACGCTCCCACTTCAACCCACCGCTTATGTTTGTACTGGGCTTTGAGCAGATCAGAATTCTTTTGCAGAGAAGGCTGACACGTACTGCAGTGTTATTGTACAGGAGAACAGGGGAGAGGGAAGTATGTCCCACCAGTGACGTGGGCTTGGGGACAGCTCTGGAAAATGATAGTTTCAAAGCAAGTCCTTGTGTCTGTTGATTTATCCTGTGAGGAAGTAGCATGGCCACCAGATTTCTCCCACTAAGATTTCTCTCCACTTATAACAATTCCAGAACAGGATCTGCTTTTCCCCTCTTGAGCATCAAACCATGTAAGTTATCCTCTCCCACCAGGCTATCAAGCCACAATGGGGAAATCATCAGCTCACTTGTAGGGGTTAGCAGAAACTGTACATCTCTTAGGAAGGATCTCTCAATTATAAACAAAACAAGCTTCCAAATGCATCATGATGTTGATCAGGATAGTGAGTCAATTACTCTGCAGGGGGCTTTCAGCAAACTGCAAGGCAAAACACTAGTCCCAGGTTGCCCTTCCCACAGTTTCTCCTCCCCATTACTGCCTCCTGGCATGGAAAGAATGAAGCATGAGTCAGCCCCTTGTTCCAGTACTGATTTTACATGCTGTGGGTCCCAATGGGATGGTTCAGAACAGGAAGCAGTGCATCCCGTGTCTCCATGCATTCCACTATGGAGATCTCAACTCTAGGACATGTCAATAGTTGTATAAAGGCATGTGGATGAGCACGGTTGTGTAGGAATTGATGTAACTGCACATATGGCATCCATTTGCACATTTTCTGGAGTGAACACACACATGAGTGTGTGTTCACTCCAGAACACGGGTGTCCATCTGCTCAGTTTATGGTCAAGCACGTTCATGCATGTGCATGGAGGCACATTTATGCCTGTGTGTGTATATCTGCCTTCCCTGTCTGGATTTACACCCTCATATGCAGACATGATTCCATATGCACACACACTTGGACATTCATGTGAAGTCACAAATCTCTTCCAGCATGTGAATCTCTGTGCATGTACATCCATGTGCTGATTTAAGCCGTTTGGTTCTCTGCATGTTTGTGAGTGAAAATGCACATGAATCTGTATGCCTATGCTGCTCTGCACCTACCCAGGCACCTCCCTATGTACTGTGCCTGTGCTCACAGATGTGTACATTTCATCTTGTTAAGGGACAAGCAAGAGCAAGGATATTGGGGAAATCTTGCACTTGTCTCATATGAGGTCAATTAGGACATAGTTCTATGCATGCCGCGGGATCACAATTGCACCCTTGAAGATGGGTAGAGGCTTGCTGGCTGCCCCCTTCTCTGCCCATGTCAGTGCATGTTCTCAGCAATGGAAAACCAGTCATATTTATAGCTGCTGCTTCTGGCTCTTCCCCATCACCTTTTCATTTCTTTTATTTTCCTACTTTGTGTGCACTTTGTGTGCCAACCATTCTCCAGCCATTACTCACCAAAAGCTATCTTTAGAACCAGAGAGAAAAGGTCCAAAGCAAAACATCTTCCAGAAGCTTTTCAAGCCTCCAGCACTATGTAGTACATTACTCCCAAGGCTTCCTGCTCATCCTTCCCAACTCAGCCCTGCTCCAGAGACCATGACTCCTTCCTGCCTTGTGACCCAGATGTTTTCCCAGGGCTGTAACCTATACACCAACTGCTTCAGAGTATCATAGAATCGTAGAATAATTAAGGTTGAAAAAGATCATTAAGATCATCTAGTCCAATCGTCAAACCACCACCACGTCCCCTCAATGTCATATCCATCCTTTTCTTGAAAACCTCCAAGGGATAATGATTCCACCACTTCACTGGGCAACCTTCCAATACCTCACCACTATTTCTGAGAAGAAATTTTTCCTAATATTTCTTCTGGCATTGCAGAGCAGGAAAGAGGCTGCAAAGCAGTCCTGTTGTCATGAGGAAAGGTGTACACCTTGGGCTTGCATTCAAAGGTCTTCCACTCATAGACGCGCTCCCTTCCACAGCCACACAGTGGTGCATCCACCACTTTCTCATCAAACATCCATCACATGACATGAAAAATGACCAGAAAAATAGTATAGCAATTATATGATTTCTTTGACCCACCAGTCAAGCCAGGATTGCATCCAGAGATGTTATCTACTATCCAGCTAGCAAATAAGAGAAGTAGAAAGGTGCTGGTAACAGGAAAAACCTGGAGGTAGTGGTGGAAGCAGAAGTCTTGGATACAAACAACAACAAGAGCAGCTGGACTTGTCACAGTAGAGGAGTACTGGACTTCATGTGGCAGAAAATTGGGCTTCATCCTTTCCAGTACTCACTATTCCAATATTGAGTAGAAAGGGCAGCATGTCACCTTTTCCTCCCGTCTTGGACATTTGGAGCATTAAGTAGAAGAGTGGACAATAAGATGGATTGTAGTCACAAAAGTCTAGACAAAGAATTTAGTTATTCTGTTCCTCCATCTTGCAGCCAGTGAAAGGTATCAGCTCAAAGCAAAACTCCCAGAAAACTTGCCAGTGGCTCCTGTGATGACACAGGTTCAAATCATGGCACCACCAAGCTGCCTGAGGGACAGGAATGGAACAGAGTAGAGTGGCATGCAAGAGTTGCTGAGATAGAAAAGCCGTATCTGCCCTGACAGCTGGTGGGATCCATTGTGACTCTCCCCTGAGGTCTTCCCTTCTCCTTGATGGTTCCTCAGCTGCAGTGGGTCTGCAGGGGCAAGCAGCTGAACTCTCCAAAGCAGCCTCCCGAGCTCCTCTATGGACCAGAAGCAAAGAAGCATGAAATGCAATCTCTTTAAATAGCTTTCTATGGTTACCTGGAGACTGTCCTGGTCTCTGTATTTTTTCTTCTTCACTGACTACTTCCTTCAGTAAGCAAGATGTCTGTCTGAGAAGCTACTCTGCTGTTCTCTGTTTGCACTCCTTTCATTCACATTACTGATCTCAAGTCATACCACCATTCGTTGGTCTTGGCTGACCCTGATGCTTGATAGCATCCTTCTTTTGACAGGGTCAAATCATGCACTAAGTCAAACATCATCACATACCCCTGTAAACAGCAGGCCTGACCCATTCATGTTAATGCTTTGTTGCTGGATATGGACAGCAGTGTCTTGTCAAGCACACATCTGCAACAGAGAATCTGGTGCAGATATCTCCTTTGTCCAGCTCAGCAGAGATCATTAACCCACTGCTTTCAGGGAGCTTACTCCCAGTCCCAGGTTAATAGGTAACAAAAGCAGAACTGTCACCACTGTCATGGAAAGGATTGTCACTCCCTTGACATCTCCTTACATCAGGACTATTTTTCCATTAGATAGCTACATTTGTATATCATCTATGTCTCTAAGCCTGATCATTCCTCATGGCACTGATTTTAAAGCCAAGAAACACTACACAAAACCACAGAACTGCTCCTTTCCCCATATGGGCTCTAGGTTGGATCATCATGCAGGTCTCCAAGAGATAAGCTGAACTTGCACCACAGTTTTTCTCATGGCTGTACATGAATCACAGTACTTCACAGCGTCCTCCACATCCTCGGTTCTCACAACGGAAGAAGTAGCAATGGGATTTTGTTTGAGATCTTAGTCACAACAGCAAATTTGGTAGAAAATAGCCAACAGACTTCAATTATGGGAAAGGGACATCAAAACTGGAAAGCAATTTCATCCACTGGGAATAAAAATACAAGTGCATAGAGATCACTGCATAGTGTCACTCAGTTTACTCTGGGGGAGCAAGAGTCATAGGGAGGCAGAGAAGAGCAATTACTCCCCATGTCTTCTTCCAGTCTCCAGAAGATCCTGAAGCAGAAATTCTGTGTAGATATTATTCTGCATCAGTCCCAGGGTCTTGAAAAGAGACTGGTCAGCAACAATTCGCATCTCTGTCCTTCAGTCTCCACATTCAGTGGTAGGACTGGTGAAATCAAATGAAGAAAGCACCTATGTTCTTGGCTGTTTTTCCTGCTTTCCTAGAATCACAGAATTGTGGAATCATTAAGGTTGGAAAAGACCACTAAGAACTTGTCCACTTGTCCAACCCCAACTCATTATCACCATGTTTGATAAGAGTAATGCTGAAAAAGCACAGCTGTGGCAAGAAGATGGGAGAAAGCCAGGGCAGCTTGTTCAGGAGTATGGAGCTGCAGTTTTCATCCCTCCAAATCCTTTTGCTTTCTTATTGCTTCCAAGTACTGGGAATATCCCAAGCCAGTAACTCCTCATTTGACTGCACAGACCACTCAAGGCCCATTGAGAGCATACAGCTTAATGAGCTGTGTGCCAATTATCTCACTATCAAAACCAGAACCAGGGAACAAAAAGGCATATATTTAAACTCAACAGATCTGCAGTTCTGATGATGCATTAAAGCATGTCCCTTCTTAGCTTGTTTTTCTTCATCCTGCCGACATACTGAAATGTAAGATACCAATATCAGATTGCTGCCTGCAGTAAGTGCAAGGAGATGGCATACCAAGTGGAGAGTCAGCAACTGGAAATGACATTGGCAGAGCCACACCAGGGACACACAGATGCTTAATCCTCCTTTGGTTAAAGTGTCACAGAGCCACACTAAGTGATACTTGTTAAGAATCCAATAGCAGTTTTCCAATTTATTTAGCTAAAGGTTGCTTCAGTGCTGCCTTGAAGGTTGACTGGCTCATAGGAGACAGAACCAGCACCTATGGATATCATAAGAACATAGATTATAGAATCACAGAATGGCTTGGGTTGGAAGGGACTTCAAAGATCATCTAGTTCCAATCCCTCTGCCATGGGCAGGGTTTCTAGCCACTAGGTCAGGCTGCCTGGAGACCCATCCAACTTGGCTTTGAACACCTCAAGGGATAGGGCATCCATAACTTTTCTGGGCACCTCACCACCCTCTCAGTGAAAATTTTCCCCCAGCATCTAATGTAAATCTCCCCTCTTTTAGTTTTAAACCATTCCCTCTTGTCCTATCACTGTCTGCCTATGTAAAAACTTGAAAAAAATCTTGAGAGAAAGAGAGAAAGAGAGAAAGAGAGAAAGAGAGAAAGAGAGAAAGAGAGAAAGAGAGAGAGAAAGGGAGGCAGGGAGGCAGGGAGGCAGGAAAGCAGGCAGAAAGAAAGAAAGAAAGAAAGAAAGAAAGAAAGAAAGAAAGAAAGAAGGAAAGAAAGAAAGAAACCGCACCACTCTTTCACTGAAATGTGGGAGAAACTCAACAGCCCTATTCCCTAAGGAAGAGAATCCGCCTAGTCAGACAGCTCAGCACCAATGAAACTCATGATCAGTCACCTGAAAAACTCTGTGGATCCAGTTCTCTTGGAAGGATGATGTTTCCCATTTTGCAGCCTGCTCTGTTTATTTAAGTACATCAGAGGTTCAGGCTAGGTGGTGAAAAGGGCCAGAAATGCTCTGTGAATTCTCTCTTCTGAGCCATTAGTATCCTCAGTCTCATATTCAGCAGTGAGGGCTGTGAGGTTGCACTGCAGATGTGATGATTTTGAATCTCATGTCTGTGTTTCCCTGAATTTCACCCCATATTCCTATTCTAAACATTTTGGGGCAGCTGCTATGTATTCTAAATATGAGAGGATGTTAAACAGTGATAAATGTTTTTGGGAAAAAAAGAAAAAAAAGAAAAAAAAGAAAAAATGCATAATTGAAAGGCTGGGCCTTTCACCAGGGCTGATTCTCATTACATTACCCCTCATAATGTCCCCTCATAGCAATAATAGCAATAGCTGCCTGTAAAATTCCCTTGGAAATTGGATGTAAATTCCACCTTTAGTCTTTTTTCTACAACAACAGCACATTCTGATGGTAATTGCTGATGTTTCCACATTGTGATCATGTGCACAATCTGTTGGGTTCACGATGGAAATGATAGCTTTATTTTTCTCAGTTTTTCCCTCTATCTCCCAGGCAGTTCTGAGATCTGAGTTTGCAAACCAAGTCAGGAATGCCCTTTCCCAGCACTCAAATAGGAATTTCCCACGCTAGCCTTGTCCCATAAATCACCCCAATAACCACACATGATGGGAGCTGTACATATGGAATCCCCTGCAGCAGATAAAAGAAGGAAGGTCTCCCATTTGAAAGACAGCTTTCTCCTCCTGGAGCTCTGAAATGCTGTCAGTTCTTGCTCATCACTACTGAGGTTTGGGCTTAAACTGGGAAGATGACAGATGAAATCCTTAATGTTTTTAAACGAAGTGGTGGAATCACCGACCATGGAGGTTTTCAAGAAACATGGACGTGTGGCACTGAAGGATATATTTTAATGGGCACGGTAGTGATGGGTCAAGGGTTGGACTAGATAATTTTAAAGATCTCTACCAACATAAATGATTGTATGATCCTATGATAACAACAACAACAACAAAAAATTATATGGTATAAGCCAGCCTTTTGTTGCCCCATGATTTGATGGCCTTACTCTGCTCTCAAGGATGTATAGACTGGGGCAAAACAGACATCTGGCAAATTCAGATGGAGAAATGAGGAGATGGAAAGCAGCACACCTTCCTTAAGTAGAATCATAGAAATTTTAAGATTGGAAAAGACCACTAATATAATCTAGTCCAGAGGTCAACCCATCACCGTGTAAATTCATGCTAAGAGAAAAGAGAAACAACGAAAGTGAATGCACTCAACTCCCATTGCCACTTTGTCTGCAAATCCAAAAATGAGGCAATCACAAAGCCAAATTCCTTTCTCCACAAACCCAGGGGAATGAACCAGGTGGACTCCTGCTGGGAGGATAGAGCCCATAGTGTAGAAAGAGGCCAATAGAGAAGCTTGAGAACCTGCTACTAGGCAATTACTCACAGCTCTTTATCAGTTCCTAAGCTTTCATGGTCACCACAGCTGACCACAAACATGCACAATGATTTATTGACTTCTTCCTACCCTGAGGGAGATTCAAGGGAAACAGCTGCACCAAACAACATGATTCCTGCAGCAGGGAGGAAGGCAGCTGGTTCTATCCTATGCTTTGAACGCCAATGCTATGCAGAAGCTCAGCCCTATGCTTAGGCATGAAGCAAAGCCCCAAATAACAATTAGAGGTTTGGAGGATGTGTCCACAGAGAGAGATTTACGAACCTCAGCCTACTTAATGCAGCAGAGGTTAAGAAGTAACTTGTTCATGAGTCTATAAATGCCTCTTCAAACAGTAGAGGATGGGCACTAAATGTATTCTTAATCTAGCAGGCAAAGGAAGAAAAACATCTCAGGGCTGAAAAAGTGAAACATCATAAAAAACACCATGAAGCAATTGAGCATTCAAGAGAAAGGAGAGTCTGCACCTGCTGAAAGCAAAGGGAACAGAAAAGCAACGGAAAAGTTTATAACCAAAGGCAGGAAAACCCCCAGCACTTCAAACTAGTTATATGCTGATTCACTGTTGGGTTTTTGTTTGGTTGGTTGGTTGGTTGGTTGTTTTGAGAACTGAGCAGGTCCATTTCAATCTCAGTTTCAACTTCTCTGCTGGAATGAATTGGCAAAATTCTCTGGCTAAGACATGGAACTGATCAGCTTTGTTCATCATAAAAACCCCTCCAGCCCTGGAGCCATCTATTTTACCATTGCACACGATTAACTTTGTTCTGCAGTCCGCATCATCAATCCCTCTGAGAGGTGGGGATGTGCAAAGCAGCAGGACCAGCACTTGATGATTATCTCTCTGGGTTATCACAATGTGACAGCATTGCAGTGGCCTTCCAGGAACAGATTACAATGAGACAGGACTAATTAGACATCCATTAAGTACCTAACTCAGCACAGCACTTAAGCACACATTTAACCTTCTCTCATTACAGTGTCACATCATTGTCCCATTTAAAGCTCCAGCCCTTTTTGCATTAAAACTAGCTTACACCTGGAAGGGCCACCAGGATTTCCAGATTTTCTAGTCCTGTGTTTCAGGAGGTATGCCCATCTGCAGACCCAGAGGGCCTGTATCTCTAACCTGCATGTGAGTGACTCCTAATAATGCCAACTTTCTTTTCCAAAGATTTTACCTCTAAACATTAAGACCCACAAACAATCTCTGTGTTATTCCTACGCTGCGCGAATCAACTAAGAGAGAGTTGATGCTGCCCAAAAATCTTTTCTTCATTAAATTACATGGGCAATAATTGTCCACAAGCATTTCTATATGTGCCAAGTATGAGGGCTGCCCCAAAAATAATGCCTCCTATTTTACTGTGACAACAGAGGTGGATGCTGATGGTATGGCAATAGAGTTGAACCTTCCCATCAGTATTCTGACATGGAAATGCATATAAAGCAAACGTGTGGAACTGAATTCCTCTGCAAAAAAAAAAAAAAAAAAAAAAAAGAAATTGCACCTACTGACATTCAACGATGCTTGCTGAATGTTTATGGAGACCAAACAGTGGGTATCAGCACAGTGAGGTGGTGGGTGGTGCATTTCAGAAGTGGAGACAGAGACACTGGGTCACCTCTGCTGGTACGAATTCTTACTAGTGCATCATTTGTTCATCACTTGTGAAAATGCATAACTAATGGTGTCTGTTAAAAAAATGTTGTTTTGTAGCTGACAATTTGCCCTATCAAAGAGTGGTGTTGTGCTATTTGTTGTAGGTTGCATAGAAATAAATAGCAGGCATTGCTTTCAGAGAAATCTACCTGTAAACGCAATGGCCAGGGTCAGCCATAAACTCCATGCTCACTCCCTATCCATGGTTAGAAGATCTGTGACTTGCTTAATTGCAGAAACTGCATCTCCCAGCTCTGCTCTTTGGCCACTAAAACCAATGTCCAGCCTAATTGATCTATTCTTGAACTGCTCTTGAGAATCTCCTAGTCCAACACACAGCCTGTATTCTCTGTTCTTTGTTATACAGATGTCCCAGGATGAGGAATATGCATTTTCAAAAGGAATCTCATCCCAAATACTCTGTGAGCCAAAGTGCAGTCGCTTCTGAGACAGTGTTTTACTGTATCCTTTGCAAATTTGCACCCATTTGCTTTGGAAAGATCCCAGGTACAGAACAGGCACACCGGGGAAAAACAGGCTCCATGTTTTATGGTGTCTGGGTATTTGGCAATTCCATACATGCTTTGAAAATCATCAGACAAGGGTAGTGCAATAGAGACATACACCCTTGTTCTAAGACAAAAGTGTCAAGACAGGTTCCAAAACAACAAATGACTCAGGAAACAGCAGCAAAAAATATTGTTTAAAAAAAAAGAAAAAGAATGTTGTAAATACAATCAGGACAACAATAACAGCAATAATCAGCAGCAGTACTCAGAAACCAGGAACCCTGTCAAAATATTCCACCCACAAAATGCTGCTCAGGGATCGCTGGCTCTCTGTCCAAATTGGATCTCGCCTCCATCCTCCTGATCAAGCCTTTGCAAAAATCAAACCAGACACAGTGACAGACAGAGCAGCACACAGAGAGGCCAGGCGCCCTGCAAGCTTCGTTTCCATGTAGATGACATCCCACCAGCGACAATGCTAATTCTGTGCCTTCAATACATAACAGATGTGAGCAGCCAGCAAAAAAAAATTAAAAAAAAATAAAAAACTATCTATGCTCTCTACAAATATTCAGCGCACAAAAAGGATTTGGATATATCCACCTTTGAGCCTCTTTCATATTTATTTTCTAGGGACATTCAAGCACTCAAGCTGGACTAGGAGAGATCTTTACAAAAGCCAATATTAAGCTTGACTGCTTCGGGATTTTCTGGAAATCTTTTTTCAAATTTCACCTTTGGTTGCAATGGAAAAGGTCGTGTTGCTCGGGTTGAATGCAAAAAAACCCACCCCATTGGCACATGCGAAGGCTGACGCATGACTTAATGGAGCTCACATCACTCCGAGGAGGCAGCCAACGTGGTGGTACTCCTCGCGAGCTGTTCACACAGGAGAAAAGGGCACTGCAAAGAAATCTGAGATCCAGGGAGTGAATACTGCGGTGTGCTCATAGCCAGAGTGAGAGGCACAGCTGAAGAACTCATTTGTAGGATTTATGGCTCGGCTGTGTGCCTCCACGTATCGATTCGCAGAGCAGTGAGAAACAAAATCTCCTCAAAATACACTGACGGAAGCACTAATACCTGATCATATCCTAATCTCTCAGCTAACTCTGGGCTGCGATCTGCAAGAAAATCACACCGCAAAGCTTGGACCCATGCCTGATAACCCCCTGCCTACTGCAAGTAAATTTAGCCTCTTTCCACCTGCAGAACTGCACAGAAATTCTCCCAGCTGGGGATGGCTGCAAAATCCAGGCAGGACCTGCAAAGCCCTGTTCCATCTGGATGCCAGCTTTCTGCAAGTGACAGAGGACATTCTGGTCTGAGACCTGAAGGAGGTAAAACCCTGAGGTGTTGTTGAGGTGCAGATTTGAACATCGAAGAATTGGAAAATGCCCTCCCTGTTTCCCATACTCCCTTTTAGCATCATGCCCCTGCTTTACATAAGCTGCCTGCTGGCAGGTGGGATGGGAGCAGAGAAGAAACACAGCAGAGCGGATATGACACAGGCACCAATATAGCAGCTCTGCTTTATGACCATCCAGTTCCCTTCTGCTTTGCATGGCACTTACCACCCATGGAAATCACTGCGAGGAGCATTTCCCTGCTCTGAACACTGCCAAATGTCTCAGCAGCTGCAACACAGCAATATCAAATCTCAGAAGCACCTCATCCTTATTCTCAACCCTTTTTCATGACCCTTCCCAATCCTTTTCATGGTCTCTGTCATACTCAACATCACAAGGAGAACAAAACACTGACAAAATACCTGAGGAATGGACCCAAGCAAAGGCACTGAATGGCCCCATGCAAGCAGTGTGGTTGAGCTTTCTTGTTGAAAACCTCCAGAACGAAAATAAAGCTGTGAATCTGAGAACAACACAAACATGCCTGCTGCTGCCACTCACCCAAACCTAACTTGGAAATCAAGTTTTCCCATTAATTTAAATAGTCCACAGGGCTGCTGTGTGTTGTCCACCTTGGAAGGTCACCTGATTCTGCCTCTTCTAGGACACTTCTAATTGCACTGGGAATCTGCTTGGCCTCAGACTAGACTTACCCTTCTCCACTCTGAGGATGCAGAAGTAAAACACTTCTCTCGAGGAATGAGCCCTGAGAAGGAATGGAATTATCTGGGGCACATTTAGGGTTAACAGCTCATGAAGAGCCACCTTATGATCTGCTACATCTTCCTATAAACTAGCAAAGAAGTTTTCCATAGCAGGTATCTACAGGACCAAATAGACACATGGTAGAAACAGTATGAGATACAGAGGGGAGAACCCAACCAACCTTTCCTCCCCAACCACTCCCATCTGCCCTTCACTCACCCAGGAACTCCACTCCACTGCTGTCCTTGGGGCTGCTCAGGCAATTCTCTAAGTAAATTCCATCCTTATAACAATCTTCCTTCTTCTTCGGGAACCCCAGGATCTCACTGGCTTGATCTAGGATCTCCCCTCCTGAGCAAGAGCACGGAGTCTGCATAATGCCACATGGGTGGGAGCTGCTGCTGATGGCCAAGCACGCATCCAGCCACTTGCAGAGCATCTGGCATGCAGCTTTGCTAGGATTCCTGTTGCCCACCACGAGGTATTCCACCGAGAAGTCTCTCTCCTGAGCCTTGATGGGTTTCCACCGCACTGGTCCGTTCTCTACTCCTGGAGGTGCAGTCTGCTTCATCTGGAGGAACTGTTTGTTAGACTGGAGAAAAGCATAGCGGGTCGACCCATCACAGAGCTTCAACACGTCGTCAAAGCTCTCCATGCCCAGGTAGGTGCGGGTGGATTCCAGGAAGGAGTCAAATTGGTAGGTGCGGATGTGCTGGTGGTCACATATGCCAGTAGGTTTGAGGATCTTCATGTACAAGGTGTATCTCCGAGGGTCAGGGTTCTGGATAATCCAAGAGCAGAGTGAGGAGTTCAATGGGAAGACGGCAAAGGAGGAGAAATATCCAAAGAATTTCCCCTGGACCAAAGTGGTGCAGGGAGTTTGTGCCAGGTCCAGAGCGACCACGGTCCACACAAAGTAGAGTGGCAATACCAAAAGCAGGTTCAGGGCAGATCCAATGCTCCTCATCCTAGGTCTCTGGTCCTCTGGAACTCAAAGTAAATGTCAAGCAGGTGCCAGATCCTGGACATAACAGGGACCAGCTTAGAGGAAAAGTGAGAGTTTAAGTGGCTCTGGATCAGAAATCAAGCCAATCCTCCCATGTCTGGATTTGAGCTCCCTCCTGTGGCCATCAACAACACCTGGAAAAAAAAAAAAAGAAAAAAAGGGGAAGGAAGGAAAGGAGGAGGGGAGAGAAAAAGAAGAGATTTGGGATTTGTTCTTAATTTTTTTTTTAATTAACCCTTTGCAAGGTCGACAATCCAGGCAGCATCCCTGATCCCAGTGCTGGTGGAGGTTCAGCCCTGTGCCACCATGAGGTTTGGAGATGTCCCCATCTGTTAAATGTCCCAGCCTGATGTGTCTCCACATCAGGACAGTGTGACCCATAGTGGAGGACAACACAACTTTTCTAGTTCCCCCCTTTTCTAATTCCCTCTGCCTATGCATTGCCCATGCTGAGCTGAGAAAAGCCTTTGTAGTGGTTTCTAAACCTCCCCCCCAAGAAAGGAGATGAGGACTGGGAGCCATGCACTTAGCGTAGGAGAGATGAAGGGGTCTGGAGATGGATTTCAGCTCTTTACATAAAAGGCAGTCACCCTAGCTTGCACCCACCCCTGTGTGAAGGTTTCCTCTACCAAACTCAGACTGCTTCTATGGTCTTAAAACGAACCCACAAGGCAAGCACTCAGATCCTCTGCATAAGTGTAAACAACCCAGCTTCTCAGCAACTAACATTGGGATGCAAACCAAAAATAACTCAGGCCCTCTGAGATGTGCATCTTACTGATCAAAGACCAAACTGGTATGGTCAGGAAGGAATTAGGGTGAAAGACGTGCTCAGGATGTGGAAAAGGGCATTGAGTACAAGGGGGCATGTAGGCATATACCTTCTCCCATCACAGCCAGCAGTTTTGATCCTCTTTACATTCCCATCATGTCCACATCGCCACCCATAACCCTACCCTCTCCCACCTCGTTCCTGGGTTCCCTGATTATATGTACCAAAGTTTTATCTCTGCATTGATTCTCTTCTGTAAAAGCTTTTTTTTTTTTTTTTTTTTTTTTTTTTTTTCTGGGAAAGAAAGGGTTAGATAACTGTAAAGCCAGTTCCACTCTTTGCAAACTGGGTTTCAGCTGAACTTCAAATCACTGCAGCCTCTGCCAGCAGATTCCTGAGTGTCTTTTAGACCTGACACTAATCAACGTGGAGTCCAAATGCGTTTCCACTTAAATTTTTAAGAAGTCACATCCCTGCTCCCATCAGTGCTTTGCAGCCTGCAGAACTCTGCAGTGCACATCTCCCCGTGCCAGCATTGGAGGCTGGATTTCAGGAACAGCAGCCTGCTCAGTGGATGTACAAAGTAGCTCATGGTTGCAAAGAAAACCACAGGCATCAAGCAAACATCCTATAAATTTCCAGAAAGGTCATCATGATTAGCAGGAGGGGTTGCCTGCAGATGACTGTGAATGCCTTAAATATCAGCTTTGGTGAGCAAAGCATGCTTGCCTACTGAAAAGGAACAAAGAGGAGGGGACCTCCTCTTCTTCGCTCCTTTGCTTTAGGGCAGCTCCTGAGCATTTAATGCTGTTTGGTAGTGGGTGCATAGATTAAATCTATCTGACCTTCACACCCATAAGCTAGCCAGAATCATTCTAACCTCTGGTCCAGCTCATGAAGAAACCTGCAGGAGCCAGCATGTGCCTCCATAGCAACCAGATGATAAGATAGGGCTGAGTGCTGATGGCTTGTGCCAAAATCCAGTCCCTGATGGTGACTTCAGCATGTGGGATTCATCCTGCCTTCCATCAACTCAATTTTTCTTCTGCCAGCCACAACTCTGTTACTGAATGAAGACACAGAAAGCATAAAATGCACCCCCCTCTTGCCCGTTTTTGGGAAAAATGCTGTAAAGGTCAACAAACTTTAACTAAACAGACCCGTTAATGGGACACTGTGTTATGGTTGTTAAGCCTCAGAATTTATTTCCCCTGAATACAGCCCCATCTGGAAGATTTCACCATAAGGAACATAAACATATTTTTTCTCCGTCAGTTGACTTACTGAAGTAGGGATCTTTTCTTAAAGCAGAAGTGAGTAAGCAACCCTTCCCCTCCATGCCAGTATCTCTGGCACAATACATATGGGGAATAAGTGATGGGCAGTGGTTTGGATGCTGCATTTTAGCAAAGAGATCAATCTTCTATGCTTTAATCCAGCAAAATCCCAGCAGGGAGGTACAAAAGTGTCTGTCGTCTCCATGTGAGGAGTTGATATAAACAGCATGAAAAGACAGGTTATCCCACTGTTGAAGATCACAGATCAATGGCACATAGGTCAACTGGCCTATAATCCCATGGTAGTTGTCACAGGTAATATCTAATTAGCTTGGATCTCTCTTGGAGAGAGATCCATGCCTTGTCCTGTTCCTTAGCTCTAGCCTGTACAACATGTCAACCATATTCCAGTGAGAGAAGAGTCTAGCAGATACTTTGCTGAAGAAAGGCTTGAGGACAGCAGGTTACTATGAAATTTCATGGACCATCCCTTGCCTGTATTTCACAAGGACAAACCAAAGGGCAAAAAATATGTGCCTGGTGAAAGACAACTTTTCATCCCAAACAGCCATAGAAAACCAGCCATAGAAAAATAGACCCTGCCGTCTTCATTTCTTTGTGTATGTATTAGAGATGGTCAAACGAAGGCTTAAAAATGCTCCATGCACCTTCACATCATAGCCAGCAACCAGTGTAGCCTTTTCGCACTTCCTCTTGCTGAGCATTTGCCACCCCACCCTGGCACACACTGAACCAAGAACAGTCAGAAATACAGCAGCACATAGGTCTTTGAAACTTAGACAAACCCAGGCAAAGACTGTATCATGTATTTCACATAGGACCTGGACTGCTCTAGGGATCTTCAGCAGTCCCTGGAAGTTTTTTGCCAGCCTCGATGAGCAGTTTGGTCGTGCCCCTCAGTGTCCCACAGCAGTGGTGAATCTGGGGCTAAGGCTGCAGATTCCCTCCACTCTCACATCCCTTTCTTTCTGCATACATCTGCGTGCCATATCTGGCCTGGAGAGATCACCCAGAGAGGCTGTGGATCTTCAAAAGCCATCTGGACATGGTCCTGGGCTGAAAGTATTCCTGTTTGAACAGGGGTTGGACCCCATAGGCCCAGAGGTCCCTTCCAACCTCAGCCATTCTGTGATCCTGTAACTGTATGGGATAAGTGTGAGCAGGGAGGCACTGGGGCTTGCCCTGACTCTGCTTACACCTCTTTTTCCTGCCATCCTGCATAGTCCTTCATAACAGTTCACTCCATCCCATCAAGACCAGGTTGTCCAAGGAGGTTGTGGATGCCACATCCCTGGATGCATTCAAGGCCAGGTTGGATGTGGCTTTGGGCAGCCTGATCTAGTGGTTGGCACATAGCAGGGGGGTTGAAACTAGATGATCTTTGAAGTCCTTTTCAACCCAGGCCATTCTATGATTCTATGACCTCACAGATGAAGATCTTCACATTGCCATGCCCAGCTTTTCAGCTGTGCCCAAGAACAGTGATCTCAGCTCTGCACAGGCAGGAGAAGACTATCAAGCACATGAAAACTGAAGTGTTCTCTGCTTTGCAGGCTCTGTGAGTTGCCCAGTGGGGTAACAGACACCTTTCTCATTGTTGCTGGTGACAGGGGACTTTCAGTGCATTAGTCTGGATTTGGCCAATGGAGGGCACTGTTAGACATGCACACACGCACACACACACTCCATATAAAAAAAAAATAAAGAAATAAAATTAAAAATGGGAAAAATAGTAAAGAAATGACTGCTGAGAAGGCATTCTTCTCTACCACTGCCCATAGAACCTCTCCAAACACCCTGATCAGCCATATACCAACTACTCTCTCTCTGCCCATGTGCTCATATGTGCAGTCGTCCAAGATTTGC
Organism: Lagopus leucura; assembly: GCF_019238085.1. Classification (NCBI taxonomy): domain Eukaryota; kingdom Metazoa; phylum Chordata; class Aves; order Galliformes; family Phasianidae; genus Lagopus; species Lagopus leucura. Next base: position 89,195,754 of record NW_024962263.1, on the reverse strand, counting down.
CTCCCTCTGCTTTTCTTTCTCCTGACCTTGCTACACACTGCTGACATCCCAGCAGGGTGAAAGCTACTGTCATCAAGCTAATCCTCCGTTCCTGGGGCTTCCCATAAAAAAAAATCCCTCAATATCAAACAAAATATCCCTTTTGCCAGAGGCGGAAAGCTGCCTGGCCCTGCAAAGCTCAGTCCCTTGTTACTGTGAGAAAACATGGGATATGAATACACTCTGTCCTTGCTCACTGCTAACAGAAGAAAAAAAAAAAATGCTGCAACCATTTGGAATTTTTCTTCTTGCTACCAAGGCAAATGAGCAAAGCACGGTGGAAGTGCCTGGAGAAATAATGCAGCATCTGTCACTCCGACAGCACACGGAGAAATCAAGGAGGGCTCAGCCCCGACTGCTCTTCCCAGCACCCAGAGAGGAATGGGGCTTGGAGCATCCTTTCTAGTGCTTAGAATCATACTTCTTCCTTATTTTTAATGATCTGTTTTCCTTTTCTTCTGTCTTCTACAAGGAGTTCCTTTACTCTCACCATTTCCAAAAAGAATTTATGCAGACTTTTTGGCAAAGCAGAAACCAAAGTGGAAATCAGTACCTAAAGAAGGGAAAAAGATGGGTTGGTGGGCTTTTCAGGGAAATCCCTTATGTTTCAATCTGCCCCTCCAGAGGGATTTCAGGGACACATTGTGAAAAGGATGTTAAACCAACACCATTCCCTTGTGGAAGGAACTTCTGCAGCTGCATGGGTCAGGATTTGACCCAAATCCTAAGAGCTAGGCATGGACAAAACCCTTCTGGGAAGCAGGCAAGGGTCAGATCAACAGGAGTCCACCCCTGTTCCTCTGCTGCTGTTTTGTACTTCTGCAGGGATCCCTAATGACATTTGCTATACCAGTGCAGAGACCAACATAGTGCCCATTGCCTCCAATCCATCTCAGTCTCCTGAGTGTAGGTTCTCATCTCCCAGCTCTACTAATAAATCATGCTTGTGCACACCAAGCATTCTTCATCCCAATTACCCCCAAATCCATCCTGGAAAGTTGCACACTTTGGAAGTAGACTCCAGGAGATGTGGAACAGCCTGCAGGAACAGTGTGAGTAGGGTGGAAAATGTTTGATGCCATGATCGGGAATTGCTTGTGGGGACATCCTGATATGGTATTAACAACCCTGAAAATAGAACTGCCTTCTTCAGTAGGCACTAACTAAAGATGGATCAATGGTTAAAACTCTCAGGCAGAGATGAAAGAGAGTTAGGCCCAGTTCCTAGCTCTGCTTCTTTGTTTTTCTTTTTCAGTGAATGGGATCAAGAGACACCTGAGCAACAAGATAGGACCCTAAAATCTCAGACCCTGAAACACATTTCTGTAGTGAAAAACTAACAGACAAAGAGGCACAGATGTTCTCCATCTGCTTCCAGATGTGGCTGCTCAAGGGAATAGAGCCCAAGGCTCTGCAGCACCTTCTGTTGGTCCAACGCAGCCTCAGACAGCTGTCGTGTGTGCATTTGGCATCTTTTAAACATCACCTCAGCTGGAGCTACAGCTGTTTGTCCTCAGCATTCCTCAAATAGAGTGTAATATTATTGGCATAACCTGATGGGAATATAAATCAAGACTTGGAATTTCCCAAAGATCCCATGGTGTAGGGATGGGTTGGATGCCAATGCACAGCAAGGTCAAGGAATCTATGGGGTTCTTGACAGGAAGTATCTGTTGCAAATCATCAGAACAACATATCAAATTTTCCATTAGAAGAGCAGAATTATACCCCTGCGGTAAAACACAGTAGATTTAGAGTAGTGGCTGTGCTACGCTGCTCCTGGGCATTTCCTCACTCCCAAGGGAAAGCACAGCTCTCCTGATCACAATGAGATGTGTAGTTCCTCCATGCCAGCATCACTTGCACCCCTTGTCTTCACCAGCTCCTCTTCGTCACCATCAATGGTATCTCCCATAGAATAGCACACTGCTAGATACCCTCAAGATTATCCTCACAAACTGTATAAATCTCCTGCCTTATTTCTTCCCATAAATACTTCACAACCAGACCTTTGAGGGATTTTTTTCTCCGTTTCTCAGTATGAAAGTTACACAAGAGGTCATCTGAGGGCAAGGTCATCATCTTGTGTGGCAGAAAGCAGGCAGGAGCTACACCATTTCCCCCTCCATTCATTTGTGCTGGGAACTGCAATGTGATTGATTGGAAAGCCAGCAGGAGGCTAAAAGCATTGTCATTAGCTGGGGAGCTAAATGGGAGCCCCCGGGGTTTGGGGCTGGTTAGAGGGGTCTGGATGTGCAGGATGAAACTCGTGTCCCTATAGCTAAATTACCTTCCAAAGCAGAGCAGCTTTGCCACAATGCCTAATGCTGTCTCCTGAGCTGTGCCTGTTGGGGTGGTATTTGTTGGCTGGTGTCTAAATCATGCCAGGAACTGTCCTGAGATGTGCAAGTGACCAAGGGACAGTGCTTGTTGTCTTGTGGTGCTAGGTGCAGAGACAGCCAAAGATTCACACCTAAAAAAAGCAGGGTGAAGAAAAACTATTGCCTTGGACAGACCACCTAGAGCTCAGTTCCTGTTTGGCCTATGGACATTCCCTAGACTGAAAACCCACTGGTTTGTGTGATCATAACCTACTCCACAGCTTGAGGAAAGGAAAGGAATGGAGGATGAAAATCCAATCATCTGCTTTTGACATCATGTCCTAGGATCTGCAGTAGTTCAAGTCCTGGCGATTTCCACTTCAGCATACTCCAGATCCTGACATGGCCAGGTGCAATCAGCAGTGGGGGTGATCACAACCAGAGGCCAGTTACAAGCCTTGGATGTATAGAATCATAAAATCATAATCATAGAATCATAGAATGGCTTGCGTTGGAAGATCCCAGCCCAGAATACACCGTTTTTATATGAGCTCTTCTGCTAACTTCTATGGCATTGTTCTCTCTCTCCGTGTCCATGCCTCAGTTTCCCCATCTAGCAATGTTGACACTATCCCAATGATGGTGATAGATTCTCCAGGCAGCATCTGGGTAAAGGAGGAAAGTCTACTTAAGGACTCAATTTTCTACAGTAATTATGCCTGTACACCATGCTCAGCTTTTTGAATGCTGCAGTCTCAGCGGTTAAAAGTGGACTGAGAATGTTTTCCCTTCTGACACCAGGAATTCAGCTCATAATTTTAGGCATTCAGTTTCCTATGCCCATTGAGGATGTCTATTTAAAGTGCAAGCAGAAATACCATGAGATGGTGTTGCTCAGATTTGCAGTTTTCCTGCATGTTTCAGCAGGAAGAATATGGGGCTTAGGCACGTGTCAGAGCATACTACCAAAAATACTGATTATTTGAGGAAACTAAAGTCATATCTGTCCCTTACCTCAGCTTCCCCCTTCTTATATTTAGCAGAGAACTTGAAATGGTTGTACTACCTATACAAATGATTCCAGTTTATCCTATATTGTCTGAAAGAAGGAGCTCTAAAGTCCTTCTGGTAAGATACTAGAGAGAGAGAACAGGAATGTCCCAAAGTTATAAATAATGTAGAATTGTCCAACCCAGAGAAGGTGAGTGTGGGATATTTCTTCCAAGTTGTTCACAGCCTCTTAACGTGGAAAGAATCAGGAATGTACCTGATGTCTCAGAAGTTTTGGATCCAGCTATGACCTTGAAGCAGTTGGAGTTTGCAACTTGAACTTACAAAAGAAAATAATGATAAATATGTGCATTTCTAGAGCAACTTCTCTCCAGGGTCCCCAAGGGACAGGGGGAGCAGGAGTGCATTAAGCCTCGTGACGCAGAAAAGCCATCCTTACTGACCCCAAAGACTGAACACAAACAAAAGGAAGTACTTTTTCACACAGCTTGTAATTCAATTGGGGAACTCATTGCCACAGGATGCTGTGGAGGCTAAAGGTATAAAAGAGTGCCAAAACGGATTAGAGAATTTGTGGAGGACAAGTCCATCAGTCACTGTTAGACATGATGGTCTGAATGCAACCAACAGTCCCAGAAGTGTCTGCTCTTCTTCCTAGCAGTTGAGAAGGTACAGCTGGGGGAAAAGTCTGTCCTTCAGTCTTATCTTGTGCATCCAGATAGACTTGCATGGGCCTTTCCACCTTCCCAAAATATCCATTTTTGTTTTTATAATAGGGAGGTGCAGGGTTATTAGCAACCACCCTATACCACAAGATGTACATCTTCACTACTAAATAAATACTGGCCAGAGCTTAACACCAAATGGAGTGTCACAAGTCCCACTGAGGAGGAAAACACTTGAATTGGCTTCATCTGTGTTGCCTGTCCAATCCTATGCTATGTCCTGCATTGTGCCATTGCACTGCTTGGAGAGTGATGGTTGGGAGGGCATTCTGCCATGATCCAAACCCGAGGGAATAACATGGAGCTGCATCAGGGGAGGGTCAGGTTAAGTATTATGAAAAGGTTCTTCACCCGACATCGGTGAGCATGAAACAGGCTCCCCAGGTCACAGTCCCAAGCTGCCAGAGTTCAAGGAGCATTTGGACAATGCTCTCAGAAAACAGTTTGAATTCTGGGTGATCCTCTCTGGAGCCAGGATCTGGACTCAATGATCCTTGTGGGTACCTTCCAACTCAGCATAAACCATGATTCCTTGAAACCCCTCAGGAGCACAATACCCATAGCCATGCTTGAGCTAACTATTGAGCCTTCTAAGATCCACTACCACAAATCCTAAAAAGCTTGTATGCACACAGACAGGCAAAGGGATGCAATCACGGCACAGTTATGAGAGTATTCCTTGCATCTCATCTATCAGCCTCACAAGCACCTCAGGATTAACATACATGAACCAGATGTATGTTTTTCCTGTCTTCAGTCTTTCTCTCCAGGAGCCCTTTAGCAAAGTGAGATGAGAGGAAGGATTGCTTCGTGGTGAGGGGCAAGTACAGCAGATATCGGGAGGCACTTCCCAATAAATTTGAGTTTTGTTTAATCACAGGAGATGCTGGAGGATATTATGGAGTGATTTGTGCTGGGTTGAGGTTGGTGTTAGCTGTCTGAGTGCCACCTTGATGAAGATGAAGGATTGGAGGAGGATGGTTTATATTTATTTTGAGAAGGGCTCGGGCGGTGTTTCATCACAGATGACAGCAGAGCCTGTGATTTTCATGTGCTCATTCATTTTGTATGGGTTTTCCTCCCTGGTCGGGGACACAGGCAGACAGGGCTGGAGTGAGGAGCTGGAGGGGAGTTGGAGGTTTACTGCAAACTGACAGGGCTTAGATATAGTTTTCTACCCAACACACTGCTAAAACAGACCTCAACAGCAAAGCCACATTCAGGCATTTCCTCTGCTTCTGGTTTCCCCCAGAGATTTTGAGACTGTTCCTCTTGCTTCCAGCCCTGCACCTGTTTAGAGAAACCTCAGCATGCAACGAGCCAGGTGCTCCCTGGCAGCCCTGCAGTGACAAACCCATGTGTGCAGACCAGGAATCAGCCTCAGTAAGTTAGGAACTGCAGAAAAGAAAAGCAGTTCTTCCAGGAATGTGCCAGGAGGTGTGGATCTCTGCCTTTTCTGCTTCAAAAGTAGGTTGGCAAGTGAGGCAAGGTGGACATCCTCAGTCTCCATGACACTACCAAGAGGCTATGTCATACCTCAGCATTCTGTGACGGCTGAAATCCAGATCGGGTTGGTGGGGAGTGAAAGCCCCCACCTCGTGCGAGACACAATGAGCAGATGGCCCTTCTTTTGTTCCTAAAGAACAGGAATTCACATGTCAACTAAATGCTAATTTGCCCTTTTGCTGTCTGTCTCCACGGGCTACGTCTACACTACCGAACTAAACAGAGAGCAGGGGCTGTTCTCTGGCTCTGGAGCCAAGCATAGCACAGCTTGGAGCCACACACCTCAGCTCTCCTCTGCAAAACAGGCTGGCCTCATCCCACAGGCCTGCAGGAGACAGTCCCTTGGCTCAGCCATCTTCCAGACTGTGTCTTGGCACAGTCTTGAGCCAAAACTGCACCAGGGAACATGCAATAAATTAAATGGTCCAGACAATCACGGGACTGCATTCGTGCATGCATTTAATACTTATTAACAAGGAGAGGCATAACCTCAGAGGGAGGGAGTGAATGGACTTGGAAAAATTCCTTCTGAGAAAGAATGGCGGTGCATTGGAACAGGCTGATCAGGGAAGTGGTGGTGTCACTGTCCCTGGAGGTGTTCAGGAGTTGTGGAGATGTGGCACTGAGGGACTTGGTTTAGTGAACATGGTATTGATGGGTTGCTGGTTGGACTAGATGATCTTAGAGGTCTTTTCTAACCTTAATGATTCTATGATTCTGTTCTGTGACATGAATGGCAAAATGTTTGTCCTCTTGTGTTTCACTAGAAGAGCGGAGGAGGGTAAAGACCTCTCTGTGGGGACCAAATCCAGGTACCACTGTTGTTGGTTTGGATTGATCTGTGGTGGAGAGCAGTACCGTGGTAAGCCAGCTACCTTCATCTGTGATCTGAATGAAGTCCCTGGCACAGCTGTCCCAGAGATGTAGTGGATGTCCCATTCCTGGAGACATTCAAAGTCAGGCTGGGCAGGGCTCTGAGCCCTCTGAGCTCTAGCTGTAGGTGTCCCTGTTCATTGCAGGGGAGTTGGACTAGATGACCATTAATGGTCTCTTCCAACTGAAATGATTCTATGATCTTCATATGTCTTCCAAGGAAGACAGGTTTATTCCTGGACTTCACACCATGCCAGCAACCCATGGATCATGATTACCACCCTTCATCAGTTCTTTCAAAAAGCCAGACATAAGCTCCTTTTGGCCTGCTCTTCTTCTGGAGATACGATTTCACTGCACTTACTTTGAAAAGTCCCTTGTTAGGAGCCCAAGAGATGACTCAGGGACACTAATATAAAGGAGCTACCAACCTCTTCTCCCTCACTCCCTCTCCAAAAGCTGGAAGTCAATGAAGGTGTTTGTCTCTGCCTCATCCAGATATGAAAATAAATTGGGAACGTTGTCTCCTCATGAGGGGACAGTGAACACTGCCAGCCCATCGTGGCTGATTAGAATGTTCTCTTCATCACTCAACCTGACCCCAGCTACACAACATGGAAAAGCATCATTTCAGCTCCTCCTTTTTGTCATAGAATTTCACACAGGGCTGGTAAGCAACAGTGGGATGGGTTGACCCTGGCTAGACAAGCAGAAGCATAATGTTTGATGGTGATATTTTTCATGAGAACTGGATTGCAGCGTTTTCTCTTCCCTTCTCCCCTTTTCATTTGTCCTTTGCCTTTGGAAAGTGCAACAGCAAGGAGATGAATTGCGTGATTGTATGATCCTCTTTTCCCCAGCATGCTGCACCAACAGCAGGGCTGGGGGATGGAAAAGGAGCCCAGCTGCTTCTTGTGGGCTGTTCTCTCTCCACCCACCAGACACTTTAAATCAGACGCAAATTAACACCAACTCCTGGCATCCTTTATTAATCGGATTGGCTCAGGTTTAGTTTGCTTTGCTTTTATCTTCTATTTTAATATTATTACATTTTTTCCAATTCTATCCTCCTGAATAACATACCTAACAATAACAAGGCACTGGAGAGCGGAGATGGCTCTTAAGCTATTCCAGGTAGTGCTCATCTTTCGTTTCTCAAGGTCTAAATTGAGCACCATACTATCCCTTAAACATCTCATTCTTCTGCAGTATTTTCCATCCATACTGTTATCTTATTATCCTTCAAGAGAATCCCCGTGCATGCACTCACATGTATACTGAAATGCAGCCATATAAAGGATAGCCATCTTTGGGACGCTCCTGGATCCATCATTTGTCCTTAGAGGTCCAGTAAGAAAGTATAATAGAAATATAGAATGGCCTGGGTTGAAAAGGAACACAGTGATCATCTAGTTTCAACCCCCCTGCCATGGGCAGAGTCACCAACCACCAGACCAGGCTGCCCAGAGCCATGTCCAGTCTTGCCTTGAATGCGTCATAAGAAAGGGTTTCCAAAATCAGAGCTTTCAGGAGCAAAGATAAAAAGAATTGTAAGCATTCACTAATCTTATCCATTGCTCCCACCTTTGACAGACAGGACTACTGGATAGTATATCCTTTGAAGTCTTCTATCTACTCAGTTTTCCCAGCTGAGCAAATCCTCTGGCTTTTTTGAGCCATGCCCCTCAATTGCCATCAGCAGTACGTCTGCCAGAGGAAAGATGTGAGGAGTGACTGGTGGGCTTCTTGCTGGAAGGACCATACCTACATAGGGAATCAACAGACTCCTCTCTGCTATCTGTGTGGCCATGTTTGCTAAGACAATCTAACATGCACCACTCAGCAACTGTCAAACCTTTTGTGGATTTCCGTCTCTGCAATATTCGTTTCTTAGCAACTCTGTTTGCTTTTAAGAAAAACAAAATGTCTCTGCCTGTGGCATGCTATTTTGAGCAGAAACTGCGCTGTTTCAAGTCCATGCTAGTCAGAGGGACCCTGGTGAAAATGGTCCTGTCCACCTACTCACTCCTAACAGCACTGGGTGAAATTCTTTCTTGTTCTCTTGCCATTTTACCTGCTGCTGGGAAAGCACAGTAATAGTGGACATGGATTGTGATAAACATTTAATGCTGTTGCATTGTTCTATAGTCCTTGCCATTCTGGGAATCATGCAGCCTGTTGTGTAACTCAGGTAATAAATGTGCGAGCCAGCAGGAAATTTTACAGCGTATTTTACAACAAAGTTTCTTCAAGAAAATGGAGTTGTATGAGCGTTGTGAACTTAATTGGAAATGTATGATATTAAATTTTGTCAGCATACAGCTCTGTGAGAACTTTTCCTAGGACATCTAGCTTAAGAGAAAGGCCACTGAATTTGGAGGTCCAACTACAGATCACTGTAACCTCCTAAACAAGCTCAGCAACAGCAGTTTATGCCACTAAGAAAAAATGAAAAGCAAGAACACAACATGAAGGTAAATGTGTTGTTGCGAGATAGTAAGCATCAATTTAATTTCCATCAAAATGTTACAAAGCTAGCTTCAGTCCAATGGAAACTGGAAAATGGAAACTGGAATGACTGGTTGTCACAGTCCCACAGTAAATTTTTGTCCTCCAGTTGGCAGCATGGACAAGGAGACAATTGCTCATATAAAACAACATTAACTCTTCTCAAAGTTATGATTTAGGAATTCTGATTGATTTGCAACTCATAGTAAAACAACAACAACAACAACAACAACAAAAGTCCTATCAAAAAATATATTGTAAAAAAACATAGTAGGAATGATGCCTCATTTTTGAGGCTCAGAAAGAATCAGGGTGAAATGAGAGCCCAGAAAAGCAAATGCGAGAAGTGTCCTAGCCCTCTGATAAGGACAGACAGCATGATGGAAAGGAAGACTCCAAAAATATCAGCAAGCTGGTTAAAAAATAACAAAAAACTTAAAAGTCAACTTATTAACTCCAGAGTGAATATGTTGAGGCCAGAATGTCTCAAGAGAAGGCCTCTGATGTTTGGTTGGATGTGGAGACTGAACTCCAGCAGTGTGGGAACCTACTTGTATAGATAGTAGCTATTTTCTTAGGAAAGAAGAACCATCTGACTAATTATAAATCCAAAGTTATTCACTGAGTCCAAGAAGCCTCACTGACGTCAGTGGGGCCAGGAATCCATCTCTTTATTCCTGTGTTCAATGCCTATATATTGTTTTCATGCAGCTGTAAAGATCTCCTTTATGCATCTTCTTGATTTTTCTCTTGCTCATTCATCCTGATTCATCCTCCTCTGCTTGGAGCTCCTTGAATATCCTTTAAGAAGCCCACACACTCAGACACATTCTTGTCCAAGCCTACATTGCAGTATATTTGTCCAACTAATTTTTACTGAAATGAAGTTCCTGCTTTGCACAATTGCCAAGAGCAATTGTTTTGGTGAATCATAAATACTGCAGAAAGGAAATGTTTGTTCAGGTTGTTTGTTTCTGCCTTTGGCAGATTAAGCCATAACAATACACACATCCCTCAAGAAACTAGGATTTTAATTTGGAGAATAAACTACAGTGACAATGTCATTTCAGCGAGAGACCTTTACATTTTGTCCTGAGTAAAGACCACACATCTGCAAGCCTGACTGCTAATGAGATCAGGAATGATTGCTTCAATCTCAGACTCTTTGGCATTGGTTTGTTAAGGCAGCTGAAGAATTGTATAGATCAAAGAATGTTGGCTCCATTAAGCAGTGGCCAGATTTTGCCAAACATATCCTGGTCTCAGACATAGGATTTGAATTTTGGGTGGTCATATGTGCAGCCAGGAGTTGGACTCGATGATCCTTATGGGTTTCATCCAGCTTGAGATATTCTATAATTCTGTGATCTTGGAAGGGAATTTTGTTTGGAGCATCAAGTTCTCCAAAATCATCTCCCTCTGAGATGAAAGTCTAATAGTCACATCTGACAAAAGGCATGGGGCTTTGACATTCACTCTGGGAGGTGAACTTGCAGCATGCAAGTGACCTTGTCTCTTTCAGGGATCACCTTCCACGTGCTGTTGTTGGTGGAGCAGATGTGTTTGCCTTCCTACCTCCTCGCTTAGGGTCCTCACTACAACTGCAAGACAGTTCTACCAGGCTAAGGAATGCCCCAGGGGAGAATCCCAGGGATGGCTTTCTTGGTGAAGAAAAGGCTCTTCCTCAAGAAGGGGAGACTTAATTGTGGTCTTCCTGTACTTGAAGGGAGTTACAAACAGGAGGGAGACTGACTTTTCACATGGTCTGATACTGACAGGACAAGGGAGGAATAGCTTTAAAGGAGGAGAAATTAAGGTTCGATGTTAGGAAGAATTTTTTTACTCAGAGGATGGTAAGGCACTTGAACAGGTTGCCCAAATAAATTGTAGATACCCCATTCCTGAAGGTGTTCAAGGCCAGGTAGGATGGGGCTCTGGGCAGCCTGACCCCTGGCAACCCTGCCTATGGCAGGGAGGTTGGAACTAAATGATCTTTAGGATGCCTTCCAACCTAAGCCATTCTATGATTCTATAATTCAGAAAGATCTTGGGTCCAGAAGGAGAAGATAGATGGTGCCAGGATAACATATGGGTTAAGCTAGAATATAGAAAGAAGTCCTCTAAAATCTCTGCATTGTATCTGACACCTATTTAAGGAAATGCTTATAGGACCATCTGGAAGATATCTATAAAACATTAGCTAGAACTATCCTTAGATTAGACATCTAATGCTAAGGTACAAATCTGTCAGCCACTCTAGGTTCCTGGAACTGTCCACAGAAAGAAACAAGTATCAGAGGCAGGACAAGGTTTCAGAAAAACCACTGTAATCCAAAGATCTTGATGCTTCACTTTGTCCTGCACTAGCAGACAAGCTTCCATAGGCATATGTGTGACTCAGTACTATCCCTGTGCCTTTGGCAGAAGTTTTCATTAATAGCACTGTTCAGTGAGGACATTTCATGGGAATACAGAAGCTGGACCTCAAAATAAAGATCCTGATGCCAAGCCATGTGCTGGAAATACTGTTGATCTGGAATTCTTTATAAGTGCTTTCTCTAGGTCTCTTCCCTACCAGTGGAAGACCACTATCTTCTTAAGTAGATCCCAATTAAAAAGCCCTCTAAGCTGTACTTTAATACAAATAATACAAATAATACAAATAATACAAATACAAATAATGCATAATGATAACACTGTCATATTTCATAATATGATGACTGTAACTTCACTCTTGTTAAAGAGCAATTGCAGCGTAATTATGATAAGTATGTTCTCTGACACACTTTAATACCACAAATACAAATGTAATATAATTACACTCCATTGCAATATATATTATTATTGCAATATAATTGTCTGATTATATAATAATATAATTGATAATTATAGGACATACTACAAGTAGTAATGTTTTATACATACATGCACACATATGCACACATCCTTATGTCTTGCAAAGTAAGTGACTGACATGTTCAAAGTATTGCTGAGAATAAATACTGTAAATAACATTGCACTGGTATATATTCAATTAAGGAGGCAAGAGGATACAAAGAAGCTAATAAACCATTCATGCTCTTAATGTTCTTACTACATCAACAGAAATAATTATTGATTGAGCAGAAAAAAAAGCGCAGTGTTATTATATTTTAATTGCAATGTAATTTCACTGTAATTACACTTTTTTTTTTTTTTCTATTATTTGGCCTGGCCAATAACAATGAGATTAGGGAGACACTGTTCTCATAATTTTAAAAGATTATATCATTGTGTAGCATCATACAGCCTCCCAAGAGAAGTGGGTTCATCATTGATTAATTCGTTTCAACCTAAACCTGAGCAGGTGTTGGAAAATTAACTGTGAAGAGTAGCATTGATGAGATGCACTTCATGTCTCTGGCATCTCCAAGTTACTGCCACTCAAAAAATCTGAAACAGAGACTGAATAGAAAGATGTAATGCCAGAAAATGTGTCCTCAGTTTGGCATCTTCTGCCAGCTCTTAAGGAATCAACCTTCCTCTATATTTGAAAATATTGTGTGTCTTTCGAGTGAAAAGTGATTATTAGTCTATCTAATTCTTCATTCCCTCCCCAAAATCCCACTCAGATCAGGAGAGTTGCCTACCCAGAGAGAATGAGTAAGTTGTTCATGTTGATCCCCCCCTTACTCAATATGCAATGCTATGACCACATCTGGGTCCTTCTGAAGTCAGTGATAATGGGAGATCTTGCTCAGCTCCCTAAAGACAGTAGAGGTATTTGTCTCACAAACAATAAGGAGAGATCTCTCAAGTGATTATCAGTAGCCTCGAAGCATTTTTGTGGTTAATTCATTAGGAAGAACAATTAGTATTTTGCCTCCCTTCATTTCCTCTCTTATTTCATTAAATAAATAAATAATCAGTGAAAAAGTTGGGAAGCGAATGAAATCTTGTGTGCCTCCTGGATACTCTGGATGATACAGTAGCTATGGCAACAAGCAGTTTAACAGAAGTCTTTTACCTTTGATTTTTCTATTTTTGTCTTAATGTTTACATGAAATAATGGAATATTCTCTCCCAAGTTCATCTCCTGTATAGGTCAGTGGTCAAAATGCGTTATACAATTTCTCATGTACTCTTCTCTTTCTCGTTCATTACTTGCATGAGGGCACATACTCAGTCTCAGCTGAAATAAGGTTGACCATGGAGTTTTCATGGGCGTTTATTACATCGCAGAATCATAGAATGGCTTAGGTTGGATGGGACCTTAAAGATCATCTAGTTCTAACCCCTCTGCCATGGGCAGTATTGCCAGCCACTGGATCAGGTTGTCCAGGGCTCCTAGATTTGAGCACCTCCCGGGATGGGGCATCCACAGTTTCTCTGGGCAACCTGTACCTGTGTCTCACCACCCTCATATCTTCAACAAACTAATAGGAGAGGAAATTTGGATTACAGACACATCCTGAACTGACTATACAGCTCATAACAGTTAAAGACTGTGACTCATTCCCATGGTATGCTCCAGAGGCCAAATGTTCTGGTGGGCTCCACTAGCAATAAACAGATTCACAGCAGATGAATCTTTCAGTGGCTACAGAACATGTTTGCTCGGGCAGCTTCCAGCTCAGGGAAGAAAAGAAGAAGAAAAAGAAGAAGAAAAAGAAGAGAAAGAAAAAGAAAGAGAAAAAGAAAGAGAAAGAAGAGAAAGAAAGAGAAAGAGAAAGAGAAAGAGAAAGAGAAAGAGAAAGAGAAAGAGAAAGAGAAAGAGAAAGAGAAAGAGAAAGAGAAAGAGAAAGAGAAAGAGAAAGAGAAAGATTTCTTATTTCAGTGAATTCTAGAAGTAAGGAGTATCAAGGTTGGAATTACCTTCAGGGGAGGTCCAGGTTGAATATTAGAAGTTTCTTCTCAGAAGTCAGGCATTGAAATAGGCCTCCAGGGAAATTGTGGAGTCACTGTCCCTGGTGGTTTTCAAGGAAAGGGTAGATGTGGCACTGAGTAGCATGGTTTAGTGGGCCTGTTGGTGCTGGATCAAAGGTTGGACTAGATAATCTTAGTGATCTTCTCCAATCTTAATGATTCTATTATTCTACTTTATGCTTACTCCTTACTGCTCTACTCTTCTCATAAGTATCTGCTCTTAGCATAGTTGATTGGTCTCATTAACATGGGTGTAAATTAGTTCTTGTGCTCTGAAAGTCCCATCAAGTCTTCAGACTACCCATCTCTCTGAGCAAACAGCAGTGTTGCAAGGTGAGTGGCCACAGCTGGGTTGAGCCAAGGAGCCTAAGATCAACCTGATCTTAGTGCTCTTTTCCAGTCATAATGATTCTATGATCCCAAAGTTCAGGAAGGATCTCTGGTGGGATACTATGTCTGATAAGTGCAGCATGATCTTTAGTAAACCACACAGCTGTTCAGACTATGGACAGGATTCTCAATCTGGAGCCACCGTGTTGCCTCAAGATCTGAGAATGATTTGTAAATTATTGCAATATTCTGTGGAAACCTGAGACTAGCACAGTGGCATGGACAATGAGATTAGGGTGATGGACTAATGCCTGCCATTGCAGAGGTATCCAAGTTGGCCATCTCTATTTGAATTTGTTTTTCAAAAAGTTGAGCTAATTTCAAATCAAGCAAAAGCTCAGGGTGTGAGATGCCGTGTCCTCCAGGAAAATACAAGTTCCCTTTCAACTGCAAGGCATAAGTGCAGCCACAGAAAGATTTATTATTTCATTCCAACAAACAACACAGGTTACATTGACAGGGAGCCCAGCACAACACTGCTTCTTGCAGATTTGACTTTTTCTCACCTGGCCCTTCAGCAGCTCTGTGGACATGTAAAGCAAATGAGCTCTTAACCTGCCCTGCATCTCCAGCTCTTCCTTCTCTCCCCGAGCATGCAGCCAGACTGCAGCAGCTACGAGAGAGGGGCCAAATGTTTTCAGGCTTCTCCCCAGAGCCAGGAGAGTCAGAGTCTGTGCTAGGGTTTGGGCTTGCAACCAACGCTGACACTGCATTGCAGCACTAGGAAAAGTGGGGAGGGAGGAAAGCTGACTTGTATCCTGCAGGGAGAACAGCAGAGGCAGGATCCTACTGCTCATCTGTGGTGGAAATTCGGTTTTAGAGAGGGCTACATTCCTATAGCATCTTATCACAAATAGGCACAGATAGATGTGTATCACTGATAGATGAAGAAAATAAAAATAAGATGATAATTCCTAAATGTGTAATGTGCAAACCTGTCTGAGCTGGCAGTTGTTTCCTTCCACAAATGCTGTGTTGCCAGTCTAACTCATTACTTTATTGAGTGCTCTGGGATACTGAGGATGTGAGACTGTGCTCTTAGAAAATACACTGGTGTCCTACAGTCAATTCCATTCTTGTTCAATAGAAAGCAGATCAAGCTGTTACAAAGAAAACCTTGCCAGAACCAATAACTGTACAAGGCATGACATTATGCTAAGATGCTGCTTCAATAAATTATCAGCTAAAAAGAGCTTGGATCCTTTAATACCCTTGGGATTCATGGTTGCACAAACCCATGTGTGTACACAGGTAAATGCAGTTAAATAGATATACCATATTCTATTGTCAGTGAATTCTTTGAGTCACAAAGAATGACATACATAAAACTCTATGTTAAAATCAGTACTTACTGACCTATCTCCAGAAATGAAGAAAGACACATTTCAGGGACATGGTACCTGAAGAAGAGGAAATGCTACATATGAAGAATCTTAACACTACACTTGTGTTAGTGAAGATGTGTAAGGATGGATCTCTGGGGTTTATTTATGCAGCCAAGTCATGGTATATGCTGAAAGCATATACCATGGTATATGCTGAAAGGAATAGGATATCAAAAACTGGCTGGTGGCAGAAAGGCGATTTGGCAAGACTGTAGACAAAAGGTAGAGAAAAAAGAATCAGGATGTGGTATCTGGGAGAGAAAGATCATAAGGTGAATCCATTTGGATTAGTCTGATAGTCTGATCTAATAGGTGGCAACCCTGCCCTTGGCAGGTGGGTTTGAACTAGAAGGTCTCTGGAACTAGATTTGAAGTCTCTTCCAACTCAACCCATCCTATGATTCTATGAAGGGCTTGAAAATGGAGAATAGGTTCATTAAGAAATATTAGTGAGAACTCTTTCTTTTTGACATATGATTAATGAGGAGGATCAACATCCTGCATCTACCCGAAGGTCTTGAGGTGTCACTCTACAGTGAGTAGTGTTTCTCCAGGAGTGTGGATAGTCAAGTACAAACATTATAGCAAACTTGATTCCCAAGCAAGAGATGTCAACTCTTCCTAATGGCCAAATATCTCCAAGACTCCCAATTTGAACTTTCTCTTGAGCTGAGACTACTGTTATGGAGACATCCCTTAATCTCTTATGATATTAAAAGTGATTTGGTGGAGAACTGTGACCAAACCTCCTTATTTAAAGGACTCCAACTCTCTTCCCAGAACTGGGGAAAGAAATCAGGATAAGGGAAAATGGCTTTAAATTGGAAGAGGATTGATTTAGACTAGATATTGAACTTGAACTGATATATAATATATATTAATATAGTATATTAATAATAATAATAATAAGTATAACATATACTTGAACTTGATATTGAACTACGTTCAAGGCCAGACTGAATGGGGCTTTGAACAATTCAGTCTAGTGGGAGGTGTCCCTGCCTATAGCAGGTGATTGGAACTAGATGATTTTAAATGTCCTTCCAACCCACACCATCCTATGATTCTAAGACTCCCAGTTGAACTGCAGATCTGCATCGACTCATTGCTTAGCTGATGAACTCTGAAAGACTATAGCCCCAAGCAGTCATCTTCCAGGGAGCTTTCTTGCATTTCTCTGCACAGCCTGTAATCAGATATGAAGCTTCTCTGGGATGCATAAGCACAAATGATGCTCTGCAGAAAGAAATCATGTTGCAGCATCTGCTGCATGCAGACACAAAGTCCTCCCTGCCTTCCTAGCTGTTGTTACTATCATTATTAAGGATTTCATAATAACATGACTTGAGGGTCACAATTTGTCTGAGAGACATAGATTCTAAAAATGATGTATTTCTCCTTTCCATTTTCCCTTGCCAGCAGTAAGATGTTGACATGATTGAAATCCTGGTGAAGAAAGAACAGAGGGTCCAGTGTGACAATGGAATTGAATTCCTGGGTCTTGCACTGGAACGGAATTTACCATCAATGGTGTTTGTAAAATAAAACAGTTCTACCACTCTACCACTTCTTTTTAATACTTGGAGTTTGCATTAATTTTGTTTGGTTTTGCCTGTTGCTAGTTTCTTCCCAAGAACCCGTCTTTGCCAGAAATAACAAGATGTTTTTGCAGCACTAGAATGATGCAGTTTTTCTTCTGGGAGAACCTGTTTACATCTCGATCTGCTTTCCTTGGAAATCTGAGATAGAACAGCTCAAGCTCTTGGTGTGCTGGAGAAGTGCCACAGTGGGAATTTGGCTCAAGGGAAGTCAGAATTGAAAATGGAGAGTTTCATTTCTACAGGACTGGCTTGATTCCTATTTGGATCAAGGGTTTCTGTTAGGATCACTGATGAGAGTCAAATAAAGAAAAAATTCCATTCCATGGCTGCCTGCTGGGTTTTGTAGTCCTTCCTCAATTTCTCACCAAGCTGATGCTCACACCTGAGGAACTCCAGGGTGAACAAGTACTAACAGCCCTACTGCTGATTTTCTTCAGTGAAACTGAGGGATGCCTCCTCTGCCATCTGAGATCTGGCCTGAGAGGCACCACTGAAGAAGGATGGATGGAGTCCAGCTTATACTTTGTATTCCAATCTTCACAGCTTTCCGTCCTACAGCTTTTGCAGACATTAAGATAAGCATCCAAGCAAAGATCTACTAGTATAAAACAGGAAAGCTCTAGCATATAAATCAAGCCAAGTCATTTCCAACTAACCCACCATTTTGTAACAAGGTATGAGAAAGTTTCCTTTCTTACAGTGAGTCAATACCTTTCTTTGGAAATTCAAGGAAAGAACAAAGCTAAAAAAAAAGAAAAAGAAAAAGAAAAAGAAAAACAACCAACATGCCTCTGTATTCCAGATAGCTGTTGACCCCTGTAAAAGAAACAGTCTGGCATGATGCTCATACAGCACCAATGGACCAAGAAAATTGTTCTGGAGAGTCCTGCCTCACATCCTCTGGGATTTAACAGCCCTAGATGTTCAGTACAATAATAATAAGAAAGAATTGGACATTTTCCAACAGTTAAAGACAGGTTTGTTAGTTAATGGCCCAGATCAATGCTAAGGGTGCTTAATGATCTAACAAACCAGTCGATCAACTGGTGATGAGGACCAATTAGAGACCATATCAACAGCCTTCACCAAAAAGTCACTTTTATTAGCTTTTTCTTCTTTCTGTAGGACCTAGGACAAGCAAGGGGCTATCTGAGGTAATCACTTGCTTTCTGAAAATCAATAACCAATCAACAGCTGGAATTTACTCTCAAAAAATGCTTGTTCAATACCTTATTCAAGGGGGTTCTTTTTGCTCACTGTGTTTAAAACTCTTTCCAAAAACTGTGCAATGCTGGGAAAAAGCACCTGCAAATGGCAACCCATTGCTTGGGGAATTATCCTCACCGAATGACCAACACAAGCTACTTTGCTCTGGCAGTGAGGGAAACACATATAATGTAGAAATGTAATTCTGTGAACTAGAGAGTTCACAAGAAACTTACCAGGTCCTTATAGAAAACAAAATTAGAAGAATAACACTGAATCATAGATAACAGTGTAGGGAGACACTGGCTCCATCTTTCTACCTCTTAATTTGGACTCAATGATCCTTATGAGTCTCTTCCAGTTGTGGATATTCTATGATTCTCTTATTGTCT
Organism: Lagopus leucura; assembly: GCF_019238085.1. NCBI lineage: Eukaryota > Metazoa > Chordata > Aves > Galliformes > Phasianidae > Lagopus > Lagopus leucura. The sequence continues at coordinate 89,176,892 of NW_024962263.1, read as the reverse complement.
CACTTACAAAAAGTGTGCCTGAGCAATGACACTTCCAATCTCCTTTTAGAAGCCTCTCCACTCTGTCAGCCCATTTTCATTGCCTGTCTCTCTAGGAAAATCTCTGCCACAGCTAACTTAGATATCTCTCACTGGAATCTAAGCTAACAACTTCTTGTCTTGTATGTTCAGAAAAATACATTTGTTTCCTCTGCCACAATTCCCTTGGTACTCCCTCATCCCACACCAGGCAAACTAGTCTCACATCTCCCTTTGTTCGTCTTCTATAGAACGAAAATAACCCTGGTTTTTACATTATTTTTATTTATTTATTTGTTTAATTCATCCTCATCATCTCATCTGTAGTATCTTAATCCAATCTTCGAGCTCATGAGCTCATTAGAGATCTCAAATGAGATCTGTTCTATCAAAAAATTTTAATAATGCTGTTTCCAGCCAATAGGAGACACTGTTTAGGCAGAGCTCATGTCTTTGTCCCCTTTCTCCTGTTCAGAATCTAGAACTGCTGTTTCAGATGCATTAGAGGAGTCCCTCCAATGTATGTCTTTCAGTATCCACCCAGTTTCCTCACCTGCCAACTTCTTTTGGGTATAGTGATAGACAGCTGCACAGTATGTTGATGAGCTCAGTGCAGAAGAGTCAAAATATCTCTCAAAATCTCCAGGAACTGCTGGAGTCAAGAACCAGAGCTCCTCTATTCCTTTTACCTATTCAGCCAGTTACATTTCATTTGCTTACAGCATCTTTTTGTTCTGCTCCTTCTTTCTAGAAATGAACACTGCAGTGGATATTGCCACTTCCCAGTATGACAGAGATGAAGACAGAAATACGGGCAGAAGAAAGTAAGTGGGAGAGAGAGGTGGTATGATGGCTTGGAGATTTAAAAGACTAGTTAAAATGTGCATGTGTGCAAGAGAGGGGCAAAATAAACTCTTCTGTAGGAAAACAGCTATAGCTTACATTCCTTTGTTCCAGAATGAGGCATCTGCATTCTGCTAAGACTTATCTGTCAGCCCCTTGATAATATTATGAAGGGCTTTAACTCTCTATAACAGTCAGGATGTACACAAGATTTACTATGTTTTTAATAGCAACTTGTACTGGAGGTGCAGAGATGCGAAGAGTGGTGCAAACACATAAGTCTCCAAACAGCCAACAGAGAATGACAGCTATCTCCTAAGAGTGATTTAGTTCACCAAAAAGCTGCATCACCTTGGAGTTATGAGCAGATGATGTTGGTGGTTTCAAGGTCTGGTTTTGATTTTCCTATGCAGTTCTGTCATCAGCCTTCATCTTTAGACACAGTGCATTGGTGCAGTCTGCATTGATGGCATCAGCCCAACCTAACTTTGACTGCTGGAACTGCACCGGTGTAAATCATCTCTCATTCCCCCACGGTACTGTGAGTCACTGATCCTGGCACTTGGCTGTCTTGGCATGTCTCCTAGAATTCATTGCATGGCTCTCAGCAGTCAGGGAATGCTTTCAGTGGGATTTCTGGGTAGAGGTGTATTGACTGCTCTATGGCTTGGTTTCTTCACCACTGAAACAAAACTAATAACCCTTACTCACTCTTTAAAATAAGAAAGAAAAACCTTCATCAAAAAACTTAGCCAACTGTGGTTTATGTAATGCTTTGTGATCCTGTGGCAGAGAAGAATTAAGAAAAGTTGAGTTATAAAGGATAGTCTGAAAAGTATCTCCTCCACATATTGTCGATCGGTTCATGCTGACTTAATCTCTCGACTCAGTTGAGCATCTGCTTGCCCAAAATTAGCCCTGGGGATGGGAAGTCCAATTCAAATTCTACTTGCAGCCTTCAAGGTGAGACAGTGATCTTATTCACCAGCTGGAGCTGATTTGAGAATATTGTCTTGGTTCCCTTCTGAAACATTGAGCTATCCTGCTGAGGATGTCACTATCTGTCTTACTCCACTGTGCCAGTGATAAATTTGACTTCATTTCCTGTTCTTCTCTCACTGATTTACAAACCTTTACAATACAGAAGCTACTACTGCTGTCAAACTTTTTTCAGTGTCAAGTACCCCTCTCCCATCACTTCATCCAATCATTATTAATTAACTAGTTAATAGCCTCAATTATTTTGTAAATAAATGAATGCCTGAGCTGCATCTGTGTAGTGTCTTCCTGCTGCCAAGCAGCTCAGTACCAAATTTACCAATTCAGAGTCTTTGAAACAGATATTTTGATAAAAAGAAATGTGTACTCTGGCATGAACTTTTTGTTATTGTCTGAGAATTATCCATTTTGAATGCCTTGAGTACAAGTGAGCACTATTGGGACTTTCTCGGCTGAACATGAGTCAGTAGTGTACCCAGGTGGCCAAAAAAGCCAATGGCATCCTGGCTTCTGCCAGAAACAGTGAAGCCAAAGGAGCAAGGAGGTGGACATCCCTCTGTACTCAGCTCTGGTGAGGCCACATCTTGAGTACTGTGTTCAGTTCTGGACTCCTTACTACAAGAAAGACATTGAGGCCCTAGAGTGTGTCCAGTGAAAGGCTACAAAAGTGGTGAGGGAACTGAAGAACAAATGTTATGAGGAACAGCTGAAGGAACTGGGATTGTTTACTTTGGAGAAGAGGAGGCTCAGAGGTAACCTAATCGCTCTCTACAACTACCTGAAAGGAAGTTCTAGTGACGTGTCTTCCCTTGGGTAACAGAGATAGGAGTAGAGGGAAAGGCTTCAAATTGCACCGGGGAGGTTCAGGTTGAATACTGGGAAAACCTTATTCTCCAAAAGAGTGGTGAGGCACTGGAATAGGCTGCCCAGGTAGGTGGTGGAGTCACCATCCCTGAAGGTGTCCAAGAAACATGTAGATGTGGTAGTAAGGAACATGGTTTAGTGGACAATATTGATGGTAGGTGGATGGCCGGACTAAATGACCTTGGAGGTCTTTTTCAACATTAATGATTCTATGATTGATTCTATGACTACTCCTAGTCTTCCAAACTTTGTGATATACAAGGAATCACAATAGAGCTCCTCACTTCCACGTTAATGTTATTCCAAAAACTACAGCTTTTGGAGTAGGGCTGCAGAAGTGCTGTAATCTATGTCGTACTACACAATTTGGGGTGGGTGGCCTTTCTATTCTGGACCCATGTGGACTTAATGGATCAACAAAGTCTAGTCTCATCTCTACCACTGCCAAAGAAATGTGAATGGGATGGATATTTCTCTTCAAAACAAACTAATAGATTGAAAACTGTATTGAAAGACAGGAGAGAAGAGGTGGCTCTTAATTCTTAGATGCATGCATGACTTTGTGGGTGCTCTTGTGTGAGGCATTTAGATCTGTACCTTGACTGCACTGCATTACCTACACAAAAATGCACTGAGAGATACTGAGTTTTAGAGAGTCTCATGCAATGCTTTTAAGTTTCACATGAAAGGCTCTGCAGGAGGGAGAGACTGCTACTAGGAGAATCACACAAGCTTCATGACACATGAATGCTGAGCAGGTCTGCAAAATCAAACTTTCTCTTTTCTGTTATCTTCTGTATCTGCCCTCTCCTTGCCAATTGTACTCCTGCTCTGTCACGTAAGTTATCTGCCCTAAGCTTCCCAGTTCTAACAAGATCAAACTCCTAACGCACCACACAAGTGTAACTTACTACACAGGTGAGAGCATGGGAGTAGAAGGAGTCAAGGTACGTTCACTGTTGACCTGGGCTCTAGATAAACCAGCAACTGATCCAGTTCACTGAGACATGGGTTATCTTTTCATACATATGGTCAAGCCTCTACATATTCTGTAGAGACAGGAGATGTTCTCCAATCTGTTTCAGATACTGTTGTCTGTGAATCACCAGCAAAGTAACTATTGCTTTCATTATACAAGATCAAGCCTGTTTCATCCATGGCTTCATCTTCCACCCCAGCTCCCTGAAATTAATAGAAAAATTCTCACTGATTTTAGGAACAGATATGTCAGGACATTAATTTCTTGCTATCCCACTTCAAAGGAACCATTTACTCCTCTCTCTTCAGAACAATTGGACAAAATTTTCACCACAACACTGATGGAAGAAATGACTCTGCTTAATAGAGGCAGATGGAAAAAATATGAGGTCATTTGGTCACAAATGAAAAACTTGCTTTCTATAGTAGTTTAATGCCAAGTTTGCCTGGCCCCCTCTATGATTAGATTATTACTTATTCACTTATTCTTCTGTTTAATCATATAAAGGGAGGGTGCCCTACATGACCCCTCTGGGTACTTGCTGATTCCTTTGTTCTTTTATTCTGCCTTTAACCAAGATGATTTCCATACAGGTTCCTTTCATAATGAGCCCTGAATTATTTTACTTCATCATCCGTAAGGTGTCCTACAGTTTGCTGGTATGTGACTATCTGAGCTACTGCTGCAGAACACAGTGCCGTCAAGTAACTCACAAGCATTGGTCACTTAAAGAGCCCTGGATTTTAAGGCTAATTGGTGCCTTTTTTGTTTACCTCCTGACTGGGGATGGCCTCAGAAATTATACTCAGCCAGAACTTTTGGCTACATTATAGTGTACCTCTTGGAAATAGCACAGATTGAGGGACATGGTTTACTAGACATGGTAGAGGTGGGTTGACAGTTGGACTTGATGATATTAGCAGTCTTTTCCAACCTTTATGATTCTAAATTAAATCATGAAGCACAGTGCTTGTCAGGACCTAATTCCCAGGACACCTGGAATCTCCTCAGAGCTTGGGATTTTTTTAATTTTTTGTATGGTGTTTAATTTTCCCTTGCTGGTCTACTTTTTCCCTTGCTGCAGCTTCCTTATCCATAAATTGGGTATTTTACTCTGAAAGCACATTTTTTATCAAAAGATGAAAGTAGATGTATAATAGAGGAGTTTTACAATAATATGAATACCTTGCATAGGAAACACCGTTTATTCATCTTTCACAAATCTGTTCCCATGAACTGTTATCAGTTGTTTAAAAATTGGAACCACGTTTCCTGATTGCATCTGCCTAACTTAACTAAGAGTTACTATATACTGAGAGGCTTCCTCCATCACAATACACCTGCACAGCCCATCCAAGATATAGCAATATCAACTCTTTTTTACATTAAACAATATATAGGGAACAAGGTGACTTGCTTACGGCTTTATTGTTTGACTAATAAAAGAGATAGAAAGAAAATTACAGAGCCCTGATGACCAATTGTATGGTCCCACCATTAGACTGCACCTCTGTATTACAGTTGATTTTCAGTGTTATTTGACTTGCTTGAGGGATGAGACTATGTTGGATAATGAATGTATTGGGCTCTTTGTTAGCCTAACAACCTATATATCAAGATGGACACCTACCTATGCTTGTAAAATCAGAGGATTCTTTCAAAATTGCAAACAAATCCTAGAGATGGATGTTAAATATGTGGTGAAATGTGCAGTAGTCAAATTTCTGTCTTGACTTTAACTAACTCTCCAGTCATAAGCACTCATTTCATCCAAGCACAACAAAGGACAGGTCTCGGAAGGGTGACTCAAATCCTGAGAAGAAAAATATATTAAAAAGTTGCTTGTTCAGCTTTGGAACACATGACAGACAGCTGAAAGCTGCCTGCTGAGAGGAAAGCCTGAGAAGAAAACATGCTCAAAGAAATTCCAGGAATGCAATGAAGCACTTGAAATGCAGTTATCTTGCCTCATCTCCCAGGCCAAAGGTTACTACCATTAAGATTTCATCCAACAGAGTATCTGTGATCTGCAGCAATCTGCATGGCCTTGAAGGAGGAGATACTGGATATAGGAGGAAAGAATTGGAAAATATTCCCTGCACTTCGTTGGCATTCACAACATTAAGATGCAGCAAAACTGGACCTGGGAAAAGTTGATTAATAAATGCCAGAGAGCTTTCTCATAAATCTGTTGCTTTCATGGTATTGCATGAGGCCCATGAGTCCCAAAATATTCTGGTGCTGTGAATACCAGAGGCACAGGACAGTGTTAGCTTCTCACGTTGGTACATACTGAGTCAACACAGTGGAAGTGATTCCCTCCATGTTTGCAATTTCTCTATACACAGTGATCCCAGCAATGTATTCTAAGAAAATACCTCAGCCCAATATTTTTACATGCTCGGAAGAAGAGTTTCAGGCCCAGCTTTTGTATCGTCTAGGTACCTTGGATGAGGAGAGACCAAGCTCCACCAGCGTATAATCACCCACTCAAGTCCTTCCATGCATGGTGTACATACTAAAGATTGGATGAAAGATTGGCTAATTTCTCTCTGCTCTTCAACTCACAGCTGGTGATACTGCACAATGATGTGCATTTTAGCGTGTTGCAAAAGTGCTGATTTAAAAAGTCTGATTGTATCAACAGCTCGGTAGGTATAAGAGCCACAGAGCTTTCATGTTCCAATATCAGGGAAAATAATGTAATCTGAGATTAATGGACTTCTGACAGCAGGCATCTTCTGTACCTTTATCTATTTCAAAGTTGGTGTCTTCATGAAAGCTAGTCTTCAGATTTCCCATGTAATCAGTAGTAATATAGACATGAAGTCAATAAAGAATAAGACACAATCCATCAGTCTAAAAGTAGATACCTCTCCATAGATTCTCAATGGATCACAGTCAAGACTATCTTGGCAAAACTCCTGGATGACTCTTGGGTCATTGGGAAAGAAATGGTGAGATTTCAGCTTGGACTTTACTGGAAACCAACCAGTGCATATTCACTGTATCTGAACAATGCAGAAGGTGATTGACTGGCATATTCAAGAGAGGTATGCATTGGAGTTCATTCTGCAGTGAACAGAAACTCAGGGAAGAGGACCTAGTGAAGATATGGAGTAGCTGACTTCTTAGAGACATTTCATGCAAACTCTGCAAACATAGCCAAAAGTGGAAGAAACCCATGGGTGGGTGCCTATTGGTGGAGTAAATCCCTAAGAATTACATCTCTCAGCAGTGAAGTTCACCGCTCTATGGGACAGACCTGCTGTGTACTGGGGAAGGCAATCATGAACATAGTATCTCACCAGGATGATTGCAATTTTTATTCCTTTAACCAGGTGGGGAATGAACCTGCCTCTGCATTATGTTCATTCATAGCACAAGATCGGAAACAGCATCATAAAAAATATTCACATCATGCTGTGTTGTTATTAAAGTCAGTGGGTTTCAGATGGACTGGGAGCCAAGCAGTGGTTATGCAAAAGCCAATCAGAAGTCTGAGCAGTGATTAAAGAGTAAATTTATAAAAGAAGTTGGCAGGTGTTGAAAGGAGATTGTCAGGTGATGCCACCATGAAAGGCAAACAAATAAAAACAAATTCAAAGAACAGTAATTTCTTTCTGAAAGCAGAGGAATCAACATGTCTAAAAGGAAAGTGAAGGGAGTGTAGAGAAGGAGGGTAGTCAAGACTGCATATTTCCACTCTGAGGAGAGAAAAACAAGCTGCAGCTCAGATACACTAATGAGATACTTTATTACTTCAGCTCTCTGGCTATTTATTTCAGTCTACTTTTCTTCTTATTTTATAAAAGTACTGAATCCATCTCCTGTGTAAAGTTTCCATTATGTAGAATCAAAAATAGCATTCCAGGTTCAATATGATCTGGGCTGCAGAAGGAGCAATGAGTCAAATATACTTTATTTGCTGCTGCTGTTTCCAAAAACCAATACCGTGAATGTGTTAATTTGACCTTAACAGCTTCAGAACACTTAGTGAGTGGGATACTAGAGGAGAATGGAGTCAGAAACTCAATCATTCCATTGACTGGAGCCTAACATTTTAGATTTAGAATCACAGAACCATAGAATCCCTTGAGGTGGAAAGGTCATGTTGAAGGTTATCTAGTTCAATTCCCCTGCAATGAACAGGGACATCTATGGCTAGATCAGGTGACCCAGTCTCAGTCCAGTCCAACCTATGGCTTGGCCTTTTACAAAGATGAGAGAACATATTATATTATTGCCATGTGTACCTTGCCAACACGCAAGACTGAAATACTTTCTGATGTCAAAGAATCATAGAATGATATGGAAGGGACCTTAAAGACCATCTAGTTCCAAAATCCCTGATATGGGCAAAGACAGCTTCCCCTACACTAGACTTTCTAAAGTCTCAACCAACATGTCCTCAAGATATGGAACATCTATAACTTCTTTAGCAATACTTTGTCTTGAGCAATAAATTCCCAGGGGCTTGCATAGGTACTATCCCGAACTACTTACTCAACTTCTTCAGGACATCAAGGTGCTGGAGCAGGTCTGAAGAAGGGCAACAAGGGCTTGGAGAATATGCCCTATGAGGAGAGACTGAAGGAACTGGGGCTGATCATTCAGCCCCATGAAAAGGGGATCCTTTTCATGATCATGAAAAGGAGGCTGAGGGGAGACCTTATTGCTCTCTTCCAATATCTGAAAGTTGATTGCATTGAGAGAGGGGTTGGTCTCTTCTCACTGGTGACAGGTGACAGGATGAGGGGAAATGGCCTCAAGTTGCACCAGGGTAAGTTTAGGTTGGATATCAGGAAACACTTCTTTACAGTAAGGGTTGTTAAGCACTGGAATAGGCTCCCCAGGGAGGTGGTTGAGTCACCATCCCTGGATGTGTTTAGAAACAGTTTGGATGTGGTGCTCAGGGACATGATTTAGCAGAGGATTGTTAGAGTTAGGGTAGTATGGCTAGGTCATGGTTGGACTCAATGATCTTTAAGGTCTTTTCCAACTTGAGTGATTCTATGATTCTATGATTCACTTTGTCCTCCAGCATAGAAAAGGGAAAAAGATCAGGGTATCACATACCCAATGGGATTCTAGATCTTGACATTGTGGAAAATACCAGACATCTTCTCTCAGGTTTTACCTGCTGGAAATTAGCAAGTACAAGAGCTAAAACTGAATAGAGATATATTGATGGTGTGGCTTAGAAAACAATAGTTGACTGCTCAGAGGAGTTCCTTTTTTCACGCATCTGGCTATAGCTACTCTAAATTTATCTAATCTCCACTGTCCAGAGCTCTACTCATCACAGAATCAGCCCTGTGAGATGAAATCAAGATGATCAAGCAGGACATGCCTTTCTCTATTCTTTAAGATTCATTGGTTGTTATTCCTCATAAGAGGAATGAATACCTCTCAGCTCTTAATCAGCTGTGAGGGAGCTCTTGCAAGTCAAAAATAGAGAGAGAGCTCACCATCTCTCTATGAAAGAAGACAGATTAATTTCACCCATTTCCTGGATGAGGTCGTAAGATCACATGGAGATCCTGAAAGTGAGCTCATATTTCCTACTAAAACAACCATTTTCCTAGCAGACCTCATCAACTCTTCTTTGGAGCATATGTCTCTCTTTGCAAACTCAAAGAATGAATGGAAATGTCTGGAAAGATAGGCACACAGCTCCAAGCTCTTTTTGCACTGAAAACACATTCTGTTGACTGTCGTCTGTGAGTACCTACCCTATTACTGCAACAATCTAAGAAATTAAACACATTATCTTGATTTAAAGAAAAAAATTAGAAAAGCTAACAGCTGCCACACTAACAGGAAAAAAAAAATAAAAAAAAAAATCCTGGAACACATTTCTCAGTCTCCTGTAGGGCCTTCTTTTATAGCAACTATCTTAGACATAAAAAAAGAAACAAAAATCCTGCCCTCAGTAGAAGGACATATCAGCCCTCCAGCTTCACTATTACATCATTTAATGCCTATTGCCTGGATTAATAGGCATTTCAATCGGAAATACTTTCTGGAGCAGAACTTGGCTACAGCTGCTTTCCTTTCTGGGGATCCCCTACGGTGCTCTATAAAGCAGCAGATTAAATACTGATGGAGCAGTGCTGGGAAATAGCAATTGTAGCCGTGGTGATTGTTCACACTTATGCCTGGACATTAGATCTTGGCATTTGAGTGAAAGAATACTAGTTCTAATGCTGGGGTCATGCTTTTGTATACTAAGACTCATATTTAGAAGATATAAATACAGCAGCAAATACCTTCAAATTGCTAACGGTCCATTAATTATACTTTCTGTGACAGTTTATATTTTTGTTGGAGACATACACACTGGTGATAGATTTTAGCTTTGAAAATCCAGGTGTTCAGTAGATTTATTAAAGGCAGAATTGTTTCCTTTTAAACATAATCATTTCAGGATGTTCAATATCTAGTAAGGACTTTAGATCAGCACTGTTTCTCTTGGTTCCTCTGCAGATACCTAGCAAACTTTTGTTTACAGAGACAGTCCTCACTGAGAGAGTGTTTAGAGAAAAAATGCCAAACTTTCTCTTCCCTTGCTCCTCCACTGGGGATATAAGACCCAGTTTTGCTCTGTTGTCTGGCTCTGGGAATGGAAAAGAGCTGGCTTCCATTCTCTCCCTTTCTGCATCTTGCCTTGACCAGTCATGTTAAATTCTAAACTCATTACCTTCAGTGTAGTTGTTACTTGGTTATTAGCTGTCACCACTGTCAACCTGAAGCAACATATGGTAGCCTTGCCATATTCAACATACAATGAGTTAACGAGAGTTTCCAGCCATACTCACATCCCTGGTCTGGGAAGTCCTTTCCATTGCCAGCAGTGTGTACAGAGAGAGCTTCATGGGGCAGTCCATGACAACACTAAGACCACAGAATCACAGAATTGTAGGGGTTGGAAGGGAGTTCCAGAAATCATCGAGTCCAACCCCCCTGCCAAAGCAGGTTCCCTACAGCAGGTCGCACAGGTAGGCATCCAGGCAGGTCTTGAACATCTCCAGAGAAGGAGACTCCACCACCTCCCTGGGCAGCCTGTTCCAGTGCTCCGTCACCCTCACTGTAAAGAAGTTCTTGCGCACATTTGTGCGGAACTTCCTATGCTGCAGTTTCCGGCCGTTTCCCCTTGTCCTGTCTCCACTCACCACTGAAAAGAGTCCGGCCTCGCCATTCTGCCCCCACACCTTAGATATTTATAGACCTGGATCAGGTCCCCTCTCAGTCTTCTTTTCTCAAGGCTGAACAGACCCAGTTCACTCAGCCTTTCTTCATAGGAGAGATGCTCCAGGCCCTTCACCATCTTCGTGGCCCTCCGCTGGACTCTTTCCAAGAGATCCCTATCTTTTTTGTACTGGGGAACCCAGAACTGGACGCAGTACTCCAGATGAGGTCTTACCAGGGCAGAGTAGAGGGGGAGGATCACCTCCCTCGACCTGCTGGCCACGCTCTTTTTAATGCACCCCAGTATGCCATTGGCCCTCTTGGCCATGAGGGCACACTGCTGGCTCATGGCCAACCTGTCGTCCACCAGGACACCCAGGTCCCTTTCTGCAGAGCTCCCCTCCAGCAGGTCATCCCCCAACCTGTACTGGTGCATGGAATTATTCCTCCCCAGATGCAAGACTCTACACTTGCTTTTGTTAAACGTTATCCGCTTTTTTTCTGCCCAGCTCTCCAGCCTATCCAGGTCTTGCTGAATGGCAACACAGCCTTCAGGCGTGTCAGCCAATCCTCCCAACTTCGTATCATCAGCAAACTTGCTGAGGGTGGCCATTATCCCCTCATCAAGGTCATTGATGAAGATGTTGAACAAGACCGGACCCAGCACAGACCCCTGAGGAACACCGCTAGTTACTGGCCTCCAACCGGACTCTGCACCACCAACAACGACCCTCTGTGCTCTGCCAGTCAGCCAGTTCTCAACCCACCTCACTGTCCACTCATCTATCCCACACTTCCTCAGCTTTGTTATAAGGATGTCGTGGGGGACAGTATCAAATGCCTTGCTGAAATCAAGGTAGTCTACATCCACTGCTCTCCCCCTATCCACCCAGCCAGAGACAACATCATAGAAGGCTACCAGGTTGGTCAAGCACGACCTCCCCCTTGTGAACCCGTGCTGACTACTCCTGATAACCTCCTCTTCTTCCAGTTGTCTGGAGGTGACATCCAGTACAAGCTGTTCCATCACCTTTCCAGGGACAGAGGTGAGGCTGACTGGCCTATAATTGCCTGGGTCTTCCTTCTTGCCTTTTTTGAAGACCGGGGTGACGTTGGCTATCTTCCAGTCTTCAGGCACCTCCCCCATCCTCCAAGACTTCTCAAAGATGACAGAAAGCGGTTCAGCAATCACCTCTGCCAGCTCCCTCAGCACCCGTGGATGAATCCCATCGGGTCCCATGGATTTGTGAACATTGGTGTTGCCTAGGCGCTCCTGGACCACCTCTTCCCTGATAACATTTAACATTGCTGATAATAACAGATATTAGATAACAGATAACAGATAACATTGCTGGATACAGCTTACTTCTATTTCACAGAATCATAGAATCATTAAGGTTGGAAAAGACCACTGTGATCATGTACTGCAACAATCTAAGATCATCTAGTCCAACCACTGCCACCATGACCACTAAACCACATCCCTCAGTGCCACATCTACATGTTTCTTGAAGACCTTCAGGGACAGTGATTCTACCACATCCCTGGACAGCCTATTCCAGTGCCTCACCACTCTTCCTGAGAAGAAATTTATCCTGATATCCAACCTGAACCTTCCCTACGACAATTTAAGGCCATACCTCTCATCCCATGTTGGTATCTGTGAAAAGAGACAGATCCCCATGTCATTACAACCTCCTTTCCAGGAGTTGTAGAGAGTGATAAGATCTCCCCTGAACCTCCTCTACTGAAAACTGAAAAATCCCAGTTCCTTCATCTACTCCTCACAAAATTTGTGCTTCCTTGCAGCAAACCTCACCAAGTGGTTCTTAAAACATTTCATCACCCTGGGCAGTTTCATTACACTTCCTGGAAACAGACATACCTATCAGAAATAGCTTGCCCCAAGTATTTTTCTACAAGCTAAGAAGGACCAGAAGACATTCTCTTCCTCTTCCCAGCCTTGCATGGGAAGGTCACCAATCCCCACCTGCTGCCATCTCAGATGACAAGCAGTCTGAACAGCTAGCGTGGAGAGGAATACAATAGCTTATATGGATCTGACAGCAGATCTAATGCTAAACCCAGGCTTGCTAATGCTTTATAAATGTCAGCCTTGTCTGTTTTTGAGCAGGTGAGGGGAAAAGAGCAAAGGCTGCTTGAGCTCCGTGTTACTTCAATTTATCTAACACTGCCAGAGCCCAGCCCTGCAGGCTGCTGATCAAAATGTAGCTTTACAGGTGGTCTCCAACATCCTTAAACACCTCTTCCTATTTCCCCAGAGGAGCAGGATTTGGGGCCTGGAGGAATGATGTGAAATGGCAGTGGAGGCATTCCCAAGGGAAGTGCAACCAGAGGCTCCTAAGTGAAAGAAACAGAGAAAAAGGTGCAATGTCGAGTGGAAATGTAATTGTCAGGGGTGTGACAAGCTTGACTAAAGAGCTTCTCACCACATCTTTACTCACACAGCTGAGGTCATCCCTTTGCTTCCCAGCAAAAATAACAGGAGCTCCTCCTGGCCACCCCGCTGCATCACTCTGCTCCTCCCCTGAACAGCTGGCTGGCAATGTCAGGTTTGAAAGTGCATCCCCAGCATAGTAGCACAATTACTGCTTTGCTTCTACATTATGCATCACCATCCCCAGGCACACGCTCCCAGCAGGTGTCTATCTCCAAGCAGTACAAGGGCACTGTCACTCCATGCTTGTCATTCAGCCAGAGGAGTTTAAAAGGAGATGGTCCTGATACAGAGCAGCCATCTCCCTTGGTGCTTCCATTTGTTTTAAAAATTGAACTCACTGTAGGAGAGTTAGACCAGATGACCTTTAAGGGTCCATTTCAATTCGAACAATTCTATGATTCTATGAAAAATGAAGTCAGCTAGGTCAGCAAATTGAGAGCTATCACCCTTCAGGCAAAGGAGAAACAGGGATCAGGATTGTTAAGCCCCCTGTTGAAGGGAGTTGGCCTCCAGGTGATGTGGATAGGCAGAAATGCATGGGGGGAACTTTCAAGCCATTCAAAGCAGTGTTACCTAATATATCTCCAGCCGTGAATGTCTGGCTTTTGAGTCAAAAAGGAAAAAAAAAAAAGAGAAAAGAAAAGGTATTCTTTTTGTTCAAACAACTACTGAATCTCTTGGTCTGCAGTCTAACTCTGCAGGATTATATTGCTTTTCCTGCAGCACAATAAATCCGATGTGTTCAAACTTAATTTACATTTTTTTAGCCAAGTGTGAAAAAGAAGAGACCCAAAAAGAAGCTGAGCAATGAGAGTAACACTGCTTTTGTGCTACTCACTGATGTCCGTTTTTCACATGGATTATAACCCATGGTCCTCTCACATAACAACACTACATTGGTTCAAAACATACTGTGATTTATGGATTATGGCCAATGGTCCTCTTCCATAGCCCTTCCATGGTGTGATTTACCACATTTCTCACCAGAAGAAAAGTATTCCTGCCTTGTGGTGCATTTGTAGTGCCAGTATGTACCGTGCCTCATAAATGGTATAAACAGGGCCAAAGTTGAACTCATCTCCAGAACTGGAGAAGGGAATCTAGCAAAGCACCTTTAATGTGTATGATGAATGGGTGACCTGAGGGATTGGACCACAGCAAATGACCTTTGTGACATCAGACCTCCTTTACCAGGACTTCAGTTATTCTGTAATCCTTGCAGAAAAGACCATGGGATCCATCATTACAGATTCAAAATGGCTGTGAAAGTTATCTGCCCTGGACCTGACCTGATTTACTTTCCGATGCCAAGTAGGTATCATAATCTTTTGCTGAAAATGGGAAGCATTTCCCTTATGTACACACACACTCATGCAAAACCTCTTCCCAAACCTTTAACCCACACTCATTTTTCTCCTTGGACTCTCCTTGGAGGTGATCTTTCCAAAATACTGACCTAGTGACCCCTTTCCCTCCCTCCTCCACCTCAGCCCAGCCCCCAGTAAGCCTCCAATTAAATCCAAAATTGCTTCTGTACAAAAGCAGCTCTGTCAGCTCCATTCAGAGAGGAACAAGTAGCTTGAATAGCTTTGGGCGCACTGGAAACCGAGAAACAGTGTGGTCTTGTGTTAAAGTTGAATAGTGGTTAGGGGGGTGGATGGAGGTTGAGGGGGAGAGTTGAATCAGTTAAAGTAATTATTGAATCATTCATGGAGGCTGGGAGGGAAAAGGATTGGTCTTGAACAAAGCCCTGCAAGAGACACATAAGACATTTCACCCCTTAAGGATGTCTCGGGAAGAAAAGGAAAGTATCAGGTATAAAGCAGCTATTTGTAGAAGTCAGAGCTATTGTGATGCTCTGGGATCTGGTTCCCCTTTAAAGATGATCTGTTTTAGACCTCGCTCATCTTCACATCTCTGTTTAATTCAGTATCCAAAAGTCTGATTTCCTTGTTTTAGTACTGGGGATGCAGCTAAGTGCATCATATTGACAGAGATTTAGTTGCTTTATGTTAATACTGAAATCAGAGAATCATAGAATTATTAAAGTTAGAAAAGATCACTAAAATCATCTGGTTTAACTATCAACCCATCACCATCATTCCCACTGAACCATGTCCTTCCGGTACGTAGACAAAGATTTAATTGCTTCGTGTTCATGTTGGAGTGATGTAAATGGAGAACACACAGAAATGCTATCAGGATCATTATGAAAAAAAACCTCTATCATTTGTCTGATATTTAATATGAATGTGACAGCCCTCTAAGCCAAAGACTTTGCAGGTAACCCAGATCCTAAGTACTGTCACCCATCAACTCAGCAGGAAAAGCAGATCCATATACATAGCAGTGCTATCCATCAGAAAATAACCCACATCAAGAGGTCAGGAGAGAAATTCTCCAGCAGGGAGAGGGAGAGGAGGCAGCAGTCCAAAAACACCAGTGGCATTCTACAGAGGTTACTCTACTCTTGAGGGGAATATGCATCTCTTCTAGAGAAAGCTGTGATGCAGGAGCAGGAAAATTAGGCTCTGTTATTCTGTCACTAAGAATGGATTCCTGATAACATTACATCCATTAAAGGAAAAAATCTTCCTGCAATCAGGAAGATTTCTATTTTAGACAAACCTCGTGAAAAGTCTCCTGTTGATGCTTTGTATACAAAGCATGTGAATAAGAATCAGGAGAAACCAAGATTTGCTGCAACAGCTCATTTTATCTACAAATTCCAGGCCAGTAAATACTGTCCAAGTGTTCATTTTCCAGTGCTTTGCTTGCCCACATAGAAGTGCAAATCCCAAAGTGGAAGTTAGTAAGTAGTCAACTTCAGGTAATGATGCAATATAATTTGTATTTTTCCCTAATGAGATATTATGATTTCAGCACATTTATTTGTGATTTTCACTTATTCAATTATTTGTTCCTTGGTGAATGCAATATTTTTTTTTTTTTCAAGGCCATATTCATTAAAAAAAAGGAAGAGCTATTTGGGATGCTATGCTGGTTAGCAAGTCAGAGCAGTCACAGATTGCTGCTTCTGCTCCTTGTTGGGCAGTGTACAAATGCCCTGCTGTCAAAAATGCTCTTGTATGAGGGTAAAAAATCAGTTTGTCTTAATTTTCTTCTTTTTCAGAGTCTATTTTCCATCTTAGAGAAATAATCACTGGTTATTAGGATTTGTTCAAACCACAGTTGTTTCTTGAAGCTTCAGTTGTCCAATAGAAACAGCATATCCCCCATGGACTGTAGGTGTCTGGCACACAAAGGGTTAATCACAGAGCCTAAGATTTGAATGCTCAGATATCTGCTGTTTAAAAAAAAAAAAAATCTGAGTAAATAGTCATATGAGGTTTTATATTTTGAGGATTTTGGCAATATTACTTCCTTTCCTCCTTCAAGTTTACGGAGGCACAGACTTACGGAACTATTCACTAGAAAATACAGCAAATATTTGATACTTTTCCCCAAAGATAACTGAGTTTATTAAGAATAATCCTGCTGAATTTCAGTGGAAGGCAGATCAACTCTTTCTACACATATGATGCACGTCAAGAAAGTGGCTAAACCCACCCAAATAGTTTAATGTTCAGGTCAGTTTATATTTAGAATCACAGAATCATAGAATATCCGAGGTTGGAATGGACCCACAGGGGTCATCGAGTACAACTACTGACTTCACACAGAATCACCCCAAAATCAGACCATATTTTTGAGAGTGTTGTCCAGCCTTGCTTAGGTAAGCTACGCTAACATTTTCAAGATGCTACCGAAGTGTGGCTTGATCTCTACAGGATTTAACATGTTAACAAGTTGCCCAAGATAATCTGTGGATGCCCTAACCCTGGAGGTGTTTGAGGCCAGGTGAGTTCGGACAGCCTGGCCTAATGATGATAACCTTGCCTACAGCAAGTGTTGGGATTGGATGGGCTTCAATGGTTGGGTCCAAACCCAACCCAATCATTCTATGATTCCTTATAGGGCATCCTCTCAGCTCCTCAGCCTCATTTCCACAGCCCACAGCTGATGTCTCCTCTCACACAACAACAAAACATGCTACTACAGCAGGCTGAGTCACAGTTTGGCACATAACAAGACAATGTCATCTCCTAGCAACGGTGAGTCGATGATAATGGAATTCTCTCACGTGCAGAGTTGTAAGGGCAGGCATGTGTAAGGGCTGACACTGCTGTCTGCAAGTTCACCTGCATCTCGTGCAACAACTTGCTCACCAGGGGAACAGGACAAGGCTTTCAAAAAGACTTTCTACAAGTCTATCCTATGACCAAAACTGTCATGAACGGCAGCATTAAGACAGCAGATAAATCCCAGCTAAATGAACCACATGAGAGTTTAGCAAAAGGATGCAAGCTGAGTTTGCCTCAAAGGGAAGTTGCTTTATGCTCATCATACAACAGGCAATTAGTCATAGACTTTTAATGACTTGGCTGGCCTTTGTGGAAACTACTCCCAGGTGGAATCAGAATAGTTTGAGCCTGACTCATAGAGGCTGTCCTGACAGAAATATTTTGTATCCCGAGTCCTGAAAAGGTCCATTACCTCGAAGCTGAGCTTGCATTCAGTGCAGCTCTTGAAGCACATGCTTACTGCTACATTGGGATCTCGCAGGTGCTTAAGTAGCTGTGAAAGCAGCCTTGCCTCCTCTTTATGCTATCAGGGCTGAAAGCTCTGAACACTTTTCTACCCTGAAGAAGCTGTGGACAAATTGTTCGCTGCTCATCTTCAGCAAACCACAGGCAAAATTGGGTTCATGTCTCATTAGCACTATTTCAGCGAGAGCATGATGATCTAAGTAAGCCATTGAGATGGCTCTATGTACTTATGAAGTACCTAATGAGGTGGGGTACAGTTTTAACCACAACTTACAAGCCTTTCCATGATACTTTTCAAAGTCCTTCCTTTTACAGCCTTTTCTTTCACCCCCTATGAAGGGACGGAGGGCAGGTTTATAAGTTATTGCAGTTAATAGGATGGAAGCATGACAAACAAGTAGATAAATCCAATTATGCAAAAGCTAATTAAAGAGTGTGGCTTTTCAGCAGACCATTCAAGTTAAAACTTTGCCAGGACAGGTTTAAAAAGAGTGAGTTATGGCTCTAGTTCTCATAATGCTTTCCTAGCTTCTTTCCAATTCCTCCATTTCCTTCTAGATTGTTCCTCCCCTCCAATAGGCTGATGTCACCTTTCAATATCATGTATAAGATTTGGAGAATGGCATAGAACAGCATCAAACAGAATGGAAAACCAAAACCATTCCCTTTATCTTCCCTTCCTTTTTAATCTCTAGCTTTATTTTCTGATGTTTCTTAAAAGTCATATATGATGCTCACAGAAAACATGCAGAGTGTGCAGGTCTTGTCAGGATAAATAAAATGCATTATGCTTCTACAAGGTATACACTGACTGTATCACTATCAGCAATTGTAATAAAAACCACAGCTCTCTCATCTTAAGGGGATTTGAGTCACTGACATTTTAATTAACAAGTTCCCGTCTCTCAGCATCAAGTCTGCATTCTGCACAATCTTTCTGCTGTAATGGATGGAGATTAGGTGTCCTTTGCCCTGCATGTCAACAAAGTCATGTGGAAATGTATCCTACTGCATATTGCACTGGGGACTGGTCTCAAAGCAAAAAGATCAGTAGGACACACATCTAGCATCATCTGTTTTCCTCTTAATAGGAACAAAGACCATAGAGGAAGCCTGGAAGAAAGGATGATGCTGACAGTCAGCCCATGCCAGTCAGAAAGAACGGCAACAAAAACCTCAAGATATCCAAATTCACAAATCTGGAAATAAATGGATAAACAAGCTGCTTTAAAGAGAAAAATCTGGAGGTAGAACCTCATACAAAGGTCTGATAAAGATCATCCAAACCACCGAGTCTCTTCTGTGGGGATCACAGATAACTATGCAAACTCCAGAGAGCTCCCTGAAATCTTTATTCATACCCTTGCAGGCCATGAAGGAGACCAACATGAATATCCTGGCTATAGCAAAGATGAGGTCCTTTCCTTACTTGCATTCTTTTGTAGAGGTAAAAAAATGTCAACAAAAATGAATGAAACTCACTTTTTATTTTTGCAGCCCAAGAGAAGGAATAGTGTCTATGATTGCAGATGGTTGGAAGGGGCAGAATCTTCTCTGTCTCTAGGAAACATTACAGAATGGGCGGGGTTGGAAGGGACCTCAAGGATCATGAATCTCCAACCCCCCTGTCACAGGCAGGGCCATCAGCCTCCCCTTTTAGTACTAGACCAGGCTGTCCAGGACCCCATCCAAGGCCTTGAACACTTCCAGAGATGGGGCATCCACAACCTAATTAAACATTAAACTGAGACTGAATCCAATTCTAATGCTCAGACTGAGTTAGGGGACTGTTTTAGAGACTGCTGAGTGGAGGTTTAATCCTCACAGATAGCAGATCATCTGGTTCCTTTCTGGCTTTAAAATATTTATTTTCTTCAAAGCTTAAAGGTTCTTCTATTCTCTGCATTGCCCAGCAGCAAGGATCTCTCTTAGAGGTGTTTGGAAAATCAGTACATAAAAGGAAGAAATGGGGTTACAGTTCTTCAAAACATGGGAGTTAGATGCATATAAGTATCTATTTATGGTTTGGGTATCCAAAAGGCACCTTAATTCATAAAGCCATGTATAGATCTGACCCCCACCCCCAAAAATGGGTTTTTGAAATAAGGAACTATCTTTTTTTGGTGGAAGTTCTGGGAGAAGACAACAGAGCCATGAAACATCTTTAAAACTCCTTTGTTTTGTAGATATTAGGAAATCTGTCCAAACAGAAAGTATCCCACCTTAAAACTAGCCCAGTTACTTGAATGCTCAGCGCCAGCATTGTATAAACATGATAGAAATATGGACACAAGAGTCCATCTGTTAAGCTCCAGTATTTTTTGAAGTCTTATATGGCCACAAGGCAGAAGACGACTTTAACAATCTCCAACCTTGGGTATCAGTGAGATCTCAGATTGACCTTATTCTGCCTCCTGTACAGCTCTTTCCTAACAACACATTTGCCTCTGGGTATTATATTGTCTCGACACAATCCTTTTTTAAACACCAAAGCTGCCAGTTAGCGTGATGTTGAATTGTGTGTCTGGAAACGAAATGGCTGTTTAAAAATAGAGAAAATTGTATTTACAGTAGCAGTTACTGTGTTATTATCATCAAATGATTTTTTTCAGACATGGTCTTTTCCAATGAAATGCTTTTCTTTCCCCACCTTCAAGCACAAATGTCACCTCTCAACTCTTTCTCATCACAGTTCGTGTTATAAAATCCTTTAAAATAATAGTAGGAATAGCTTGGTGGACTTTACAAAAAGTCTTATTTCCTTCCCTAGAACTTAACTTTTCCCACTGTATTAGAAAACAACCAACCACCAGCTTGTTATTCAGAAAATCACAGAATCATAGGGGGTCAGAAGGGATCATCTAGTCCAACACGCCTGTTCCTCAGTAGAGAAATGCTGCACTTGAGTACAGAATTTTGTATGTGTAACTTGTCTTTGCAAATTTGCCATAACTAGCAAGTAACTCCTGGTCTTTGAACAACATTTTGGATATTTTAGAAAACAGAGCTTTTGTTGTCTGTGATAGTCCAATCTCCATAACAGAGAGGAAGAGAGCAGCAGCACATGTAGATTTTGGTAAATTCTTCTGCATGCATTAGAAGTGGTAAATGTGGTTTATGAAAAACTGAGATCTGCCAACAGTTCCACTATATTCTTTTGCAGCCAGACAGGACTGAAGCATTTGGCCATGTCCAGGAACAGTTGGATACTACCATGGCCATACGGGTTATTTCCAAACCTAGATCCATTCTGCTGCCCACTAAGTGATAACCAGGTCAGAGAGAAGTGAAGAGTCCCATTTCCCAAAATATTTATTATCTGGTGTTGTTTTCCATTTATACATAAATGGAAAAAAAAAAAAAAAAAAAATCTGCACTGTTGGCATAGCAGCATGTGGAATAAGGGAAAAGAAAGTGAAGGAAGTTATAGTGTCAAAACACCTTCACAGGTACTTCAGATACTTGAGCTATGCTTTTATTTCTAGCACTAGTTGTGCTAAAAAATGGGGTCACTTGCGTGGTCTCTGCCATGAGACAGAACTTCTTCAACATGCAGTCTCTACTCAAAAAGAGGCAGAAGAAAACAAACACAGAACAGTGAAAGCTATTTGCCATCTAAGAATATGAAGGAAGTGGCAGCACAATAACTCCCAGAATAGACATTATGACCCCAAGATGACAGTACTTACAAGCTGGTGTTAAAAGGTGGATGGAAACTTAACTAGAGGAACAAGACATGCTGTGAAGGGGAGCTGGTGAAATTTTCACTGGCAGCAAAGTCTACTGGGGCTTCCCTCCTTTCCAGCTGAAAACATTCCAAGATAGACAGGCATGTTTGTAACTTCACAGGATCATCATATCTACCATCAAACCCAACATCTTATAGTAAAGCTAAAGACTGCCTTTCAAAAAGACAGGCAGGTTTGACTTAAGGATTTTGAGCAATGGAAAATGTACCACTTCCCCTGGGAAGCTGCTATAGCATTTGATTAATTTTGCTGTTAAAAACATTTGCCATAGTTCCAACTTGAATTTGTCTTTATTGCTTGAAGGAAGGTTCTTCATTAAGACCGTTAGCAATTTATGATACTTAGACTCTACCTTCATAAGATCTTCTCCAAACACTTGATAAATGTTAGAGAAACCTCACAACATCCCTGTGAGACATAAGAATGTAATTATCTGAGTACATTACATGGATGAAAACAAAGGGAGAGAGGAATTAAAATTCTACTCAGGCAAAACTTAGACATGAATCAAGTGGGATTCCTAGGAAGGAAACATGGCACCTTGATTCCTTAATCTCACTGCATCATAACTGTCTCCTGTGTTCATACTTAGAAACAATTATGATTATGTGCCCATTACAACTTGAAGACAACCCCAAAGTGGATGATCTACACAGTATTGAGCATTCTCTCTCATAGGAAGAACGGAGCAGAGAAGGATACATGTTGCCTGTTCTTGCCTGTCCTTTGGTGCCCTCAATTCCTCCTACAAGAGATAATGTTCAAACCCTCACCCTTTGTCTCTACTACTTGGTCAGCAACTGAAACTTTATGTCTCCACAAACATTTTCTCTACTGCTTAGTCTCCAATGTCACCAGCTCTCTCAAATGGGATTATATGACATGGTTGGGTTGATGACCTAGAAGGTCCCTTCCAGCTTTATGTTGTAGTAGAATATTAATGACTCTGCTAATTCAGGGCTGTCTGACCTCCACTCTGTACAGCCACAAGCAAGATGATCTCTTGCTCATTATAGCTGTCGTATTCTCAGATAACCTCTTCATGTAAAATGCATGTGCAGTTTTCTTGCTCTTCTTGCAATATAGCAATTTTTCTCTACCCAGAAAAGCCAGTCACCACTGTTCAGATTATTTTGCCTGTTGCCACCTAAAAAAAAAAAATTCCCCATCTTTTGGAGGATATTTCCTTTCTGTTCCCAATAACCACAAGCATATGTCTATGAAACAAATGGAGTTCTTACTGGAAACACAGAATATCCTAAGTTGGAAGGGATCCACGGGATCATCAAGTCCAACTACTGGCTCCACACTGGACCAAAATCAGACCACATGTCTGAAACAATTGGACTTAAAATCTAGAAGGAATCTGAGTGTTGTGTTTAACTCATAATCCTCCATCCATCTCTTTAAAAAAAAAAGGCAAGTGAGGTTTTTTTGTACTGTGTCAGAGAAGCCAAGGAGTCCATTTCTATTCTCTCAGGTGAGAATTGCCCTCAGGATTTCACCTGATGAGCTGTTCTCTTGAAAGCTGATAAGAAGATCCAAATATACCTTTTAGATAAAGCCAGTTCCTGCATGCCTACATGCAACAGCAACATCAGAAAACCACATGCAAGTTTACTTCCAGCACTCATTGGAGTGTCCAGGAGGCAGCGGGTGAAAAAGGGTTAAAGTTGGAGAATCTCATAATAACACTGCCCCAGAGCCAATCTTTCTGAAAAATGCAGATAAAATGAGGCTTATTCCTTCATTCAGAAAAGGTTGGAGCAGGCCCAAAGATTGTTTGCCTCTTAATAGAGCTTTTGGTGTTACCTAAGTGTCTAAATCATGGAGTAACACCATATTATTCAATATACAGGCATTTGAAAAGTCTTCACTTCATTGAAAGATCCAGTAGGAAATTTGTACTTAGAATGTTATGTGTGAGATAGTAATAATAACATAGATTTTTGCAGACTTCTCAGTAGATTTTGGAAGTATCAGCTTTATACTATATAGATTCGGGCTTTTAGCCAAAGTTAGACCAAAAAGAGATATCAAGGGAATCAAAAACATAAATGAGAGCAGAAGGAAAAAGCTGTCACCTCTACCATTCAGCAGTATCAGGTTAACTCATATTTCAAAATAAGTTGCAAGTTAGATTTAGTCTGACCAAGGACAAGCAACAACTATTTGCGAAGATACATACATACTGTAAATCTTCTGTCTGGAGACTGGACAATAAGAGATTTCTACCTCGAAGCGGTGTTTTGCTGGCAGTGGATTCATGTTCATGCTGAGATTCCCATTTGCAGGTAAAATAATACCCTCACTTCCCTGCAAGTTAATATCTGAAGCTTGGTAAAGATTTACCCCTACCAGGCTGGCCATCTGCTAATCTTCTTCTCGACTTCAAACTTCTAAAGATATCAGTAATTTTCCCCTGTCTGTCAATTTTACAGACATAATACTGCCTTTGCATTTCTCTCATTAAATATGTCTGTTACATTATTTTACTTTCTTTGCTGTATTTCATGATTAATGTCCTCATTAAAACTCTCTTTACAGACAGTTCTTTGGCATTTTCTGACTTTCTGGAGCTCATTCCTTAAACTTCTCTGGTTCCAAGCTCATGTCTAGTCAACATCTGCCAATAGTCTACAGTTCGTAAAGCCTTCTCCACACCCAGCAATCTTGCAGCACATGGGGAAGTCTTATAGGAAACCCAACAGGGAAGCCACATGCCTTGCTAGATTTTACTCCAATACATGTACAAATCTTCCTCCCATCCCAGGATGCAAGTCTTTTCTAAAGAGCAGACAAAAATATTTCAAATATTAGAACAAATATATATCCTATAAGGATATTCCCTATTTTGTGGGAATGGTGGAATCGTGAGCCCTTTCTGTGCCAAGGCAGTTAGACCAAGGTTAAGCAGGTGAGAATAGTCTGTAGGGACCAGTTGTGCTAATAGGAATGAATGAGTCCATTAAGTAAAAGGTCTTTTCCATTTCTGACCAACCATGACCTAAGGAACAAAAACCACCAGGGATCCCTTTCAGGGAAAGACCTGCTTATCAATAGGAAAGTATTGAGCACAATATTTTGTTTTAATGAAATATTTGGCATGTCCTGCAGTGATCAATGCCAGAGCTTTGGAGAGAACGATAGCAATAGACTATAATTAGCTATGATAACTCCTTACAATAACAAGTATATTCTGATTTGAATAATTCATGAACTACTGGGTTATTTACGGCATTTGCAGCCTTTGTTTTCCTCTGATAATGTAGGGTGTTTAGTTTGGGGCTTTCATTATTTCTTTTGACCAGATACAGTATTTTACTACTTGGCATAGGAATAAAAATAAAAATCAATAAATAATTTGACAAAAATAAAAAAGTAAACAGGGTTTCTGTTTGTTTGGTTGGTTGTTTCTTGTTTTTTGTTTTTTTTGGTTTTTTTCAGCACTATTCAAGCTTTTGCTCACACTGGGGCTGGAGAGGGGAAGCAGTTGAATGTGAATTTCTCCATTCTCTATCAATTACCTGTTTTCCCAGAAATGAGATATACAGACAACTTAACTGGGAGCAAGGAGTGATTACTTCTTGGGAAGTAATCCCAAGAATCCAATCTTCTGCTACAGGTCCATCTAACAACTTCACATGAAAATCACTACATTATGCTTATAATCAAACCAAAGCACCTTGCACACCTGATTTGAAGCACGTTGACTTTCAAAGCAAAGCTTCCTTCTTCTTATCCAATGACCATCATCATTTTGGATATTTTAAGACAAAGAACAGCACAAATTTATTTCTCTAGATCATCTTCCAGCAAGAAAATCTTTCACATCCTATCAACAAAATGTCATTTTCATGCAAGATCCTGAACCTTTATTTCAAAAGTTTTCTGTACCCAGGTTTTACCAGCCCTGTCTTGTCAGTAGCTAATCCACAGTGGTTGTGCTGAATGGAGTGCTTTGTTTTCAAGAGGCAAAGCAACCTTTAGCTTACCCAACGCATTGGAAATGTATACTGCTCACCTCATCCTACCCAAAGGAAAACAATAACATATTTCCCAAATGGCAATGAAATTAATCTAACATTCGTATACTCTAATAATACATATGTTACTAAAAGAGTGTTGAAGTACCTGATACACTAATTCATGGTATAAAGCTGTACACTGTACAAAAGCCAACATACACACTTCATGGATTCCTAGTCAATGAGACCAGAGAAAGGGTAATGATGTTAATACTGCAAAACCAAGAATGATACTGAATTTCTGGAGACTCCAGAGTCAACTAATGCCAAAAGATACTTGGTTCTCAAAGACCTTTTATAATCCTGACTTGAGGTATGCCAACTTGATCTCTACATGACCTTAGACATTGAGAGAAGATGGAGACACTATGTTGTATTAATGGAGCCTGCACCTTTTACCATTCATGGAAAAAAAACAAAACAAAACAACCAACCAAAAAAACAAAACAAAACAAAAAAACAAAAACAAACAAACAAAAAAAAAACCAACAAATTCCTTGATGCATAATACTGTCCTGAGACTTTTGGTTAAAAAAATACATCCCTCAAAGGGATTTTTTAAGGTTGTCCTGACATTTAGGGCTCAAGCAAAGCAGTTGCTTGACTCATAAAATGAGACAGAAAGGTGAAATTCCGAGGGAGCGAGGGAAGTAAATCACAAGACTGAATATTTAAGAGATCCTCGTTCTCACCCATGCAGAAGAGGTGTGAATCACTGCTGAAAGGTCTGCTGAGCTGACTGTGCATCTTTCACCCTTTCAATTGCTGTATTTCTCCATCAGCAGCAGCCAGGGCAGAGGACACATTCACTAACTACTGAATATAATTAACTCTAATTGCAAAGTTAATTGTTGAGGAGGAGGGAGAAAGGAGGGAGAAAAACAAACGGTGTGAAACTAAGTAAAGATATAAAAGTTCAGCCACCTGACATCACAAGACAAAGCTGAAATTCAACTTCTCTTTTAACTACATCCTCCTTGTGTACACAGGTGTCTATCACTTCTTGTTCCTCCAACTGGACACTGATTATCAAACCCTTTTTTCTCAGGAAGAGAACTCAACATGGCAACCCTTCCTGCAGCATAGGGGTTGGAACTAGATAACCTTTGAGGACCCTTCCAACCCAAGCCACGCTATGATTCTTAGTATCAGCTATGGCAGCAATCTGAGAATACCTCTGCATCATTCAGCTGAAAACTTATTCAGGCTGGGACCCAAGAAGAATGAGGGCATCTTGGTAGTCAGAGAAAAATGGAGTGATTGTAGTATAAGTCTGACTATTTGTGGGCTATATTCCCAGATGATGTTTGTAGCTGTAAGTTCATTGACTAGGACAGAACTATACTACTACAGCTGCTACATTTCTTCAGTACTGCTTCGTTCAGAAACCAAGCTTGAAGTCTTCCAAAATCTGACCTACTATGACATTTCAAGGCCTCCAGTCTGAGGGAAAGTCCCTGGGGACGTATGTTAAAAGTAGGAAGGAAAGGTCATGGAAACAAATAAAAGAAAAAAAAAAAATATCCATACTACCACTGTTGTTAGGCATAGAGAACGGATATCCATAGATATGAGAAAGTACTTGAAGTCCAGCACGTAACTTTCACAGGTTTGGGTGGAGTCTGTTTACTCCCTATCCCTCCATGACAGCACAGGATGTGGTTGCTGTTGCTGCCTTTGGTAACAAACAGACCCTGGAAGCACTGTGCAGCACTGAAATCAGCACTTTCATTCAGGGGATGCTGCAAATAAAGGGTTCTGTAGTATGGTAGCACAGCCCAAAAGCTTCTGTCTCATAAACACCCCCAGTCACTCTTCTCTGATGCAACACGAAATACCAATTTGCAGTTGAGTTGATTTTCCTGCTTATTCAGGGAAATTCCTTCTCCACTGCACATTCCATGCAATTTTGGTGTATCCTAATGCAAACGCGCACATAGGGAGTTAGGATGGGAAGAAAAAAACAACCCCATCATATTTAAAAAAAACAAAACAAAACAAAAAAAGGGGGGAGTTGAAGGCTCATAACCCGCTTGGGAAGATGCACCAGATTAACCAGATTAATCTTCTTGTTTCTGAAGTATACAGTCTGTTGACATCTCATCTGTGTTGCTTGATGTGAAGTAAACATCACATGTCTGCATGCTTGTATAGGTTTCTAACAAGTGCTGCAAAGACCTTGTGACAAAGAGCTGCACACATCTGGGTTGTCACAGAAGAAACACCATTGGCACCTATCTATGTGAGAATCTAAAGAGAGGCTAAAAGAAAGAAGGGGACAGACTCTACAGCAGGGTCTGTTGCGATAGGACAAGCGGAAATACTTTCAGACTAGAAGAGGGGAAATTTAGATTGGATATGAGGAAAAAGCTTTCTACAGTAAGAATAGTGAAGCACTGGAACAGGTTGCCCAGAGAGTGTGGTGGATGCCCTGCCTCTGGAGACATTCAAGGTCAGGTTGGATGGGGCTCTGATTAACCTGATGTAGCTGTAGGTGTCCCTGTTCATTTCAGGGGAGTTGGACTGGATGACCTTTAAAGGTCCCATCCAGCTTAAATGATTCTATGATTCTATGCCCTCTCCTAAAGACATTTCTTCACATGTGTACACCCTGAAATCCAAATCTTTGCAAGCGCCCTTCTTTGCATGGAATAAATTTAACAGACCCCAGAAATCACAGTCACTTCCAAATCTGTTACTTAATCACAGATCTGCCACTCAGCTCAGAGATCACAGAATAAGAAGCACTGAGCAAGGTCTTCCCTACCTAAAGAAAGCAAACTAAATCCCTCACTGCTTACCATGTACAAGCAACAAGCAATGAAATTGTTATACAAGCAACACATACAAGCAACAATAATACTCTAAAAAGGGTCAGTAGATCTTGTTGGAGAATTTTGTTCTTCTCTTCCCCCCAGCCATTGTTTTTTGTTGCTTTTTTTTTTTTTCCTCTTGTCATTTTAGTATAATCTCCAGGGGGAGGAAAATCCAGCTGTTGCCATGGCAGCCTCGAGCTGGCCATCTCCCACATCACTCAGGTTGCACAATGCAGTTTCCTTCCAGTGCCAGCTCCTGGCTTCAGAGCAGAGTTTTCCTACTGAGCATGGTAGGGAGGGGGCATATGTGCAAAGCAATGAAGATGAACCAGCAGTCAGCACAGAATGGAGTGGCCTGGGAGAAGGAAGGAGCAAAGTCGGGTCATCAGGAGTGAAGGAGAATGCAAACAGGGATGGAAAGGATGCAATTAAAGGCAGAAGAATTAAATAGCTTAGTGAAGACCCTGGAGAGAGACAGAGGTGTTCTCATCCCCTAGAATCTATGCTAATTTGCACTGAGACTTGTCTGAAACTGCTGGACAGCACTTGGCACAGGAGTCTCCTGAAAAATACTCCTTTTCTTTCCCCTAAACCCATCTCTGGTTTCTGCCGCAAATAGCAGCTTTGCTCTCTGAGTTCAGGTTCTAAGTTTAGTCTTTCATCACGTTTGGGTTTTAATGCAGCTCAGACATTAAAAATTCATATTCTGGCAGTTGCCATTTTCACAAGGGCCTGTTTGAACTAATGACGTTTCCTCAGTGAGTACTTCATAAGTTAATCATATGCTATTGCTTCTCACTTCCCTGTAGATGGAACCAAAGAAGTCTTTCTCACAAAGTTTCAGCTTTTGTGCCTCTTCTTGAAGACAATCTTCCCTACGTCTGCAGGATTTAACCAGGTACCTGCTGAAACCTTCAAGGAATAAATGCGAAGACTTCAAAGGAGCATTCCTGAGGACCAGGTGACAAAGGTTAGCAGCTGTCATCTTCCTAAGTACTCAAGGGAGATACATGCTTGAAGGGCTAGAAGATTAAATAATGTATTATATTAAGAGAGTAAGATTAATGATGGAATGTTTAAAAATCTTTAAGTAGATGATTATCATGTAGTCCAAGCAGGTTACACAGCATCCTCACTTCCAGTGGACTCACTCCCAGAATTTATCTTTTACCAAGTATCAAGAAAATGTAATGGTATCTACTCTTTTCTTACCCAATTCAAGTTCCCAATGAAGCCTTCAGTCTCTTGTTATGGAATCATGGAATCAATAAGTTGGGATAAGACCACTAAGATTATCTAGTCCAACCTTTGACCCATCACCCCCATACCCACTAAACCATGCCCCTGAGAACCAGGCTACACATTTCATGAGTGCCTCATGGGATAGTGACTTCACCACTTCTGCAGGCAATATGTTTCAGTGCCCAACCACTCCTTCTGACAGGCTTTTCCTAATATCCAACCTAAACCTGCTCTCCTTCTTCACCTTGAATTGCCACTTTGTACCCAAATTTATACTCTATGTTTTCTAAGTTTTTTTTTTTTTCCACCTAATATCAAAACTGCAGATTCTTCTATGCTCAGTTTCTTTTATATTACCTCTCTCCTGCATCTCTTTACCATTCCTGAGCACCAGTAAGCTAAGTCCCTTTTTTCTAAAGAAATGTATCCCTCTCTGCAGAGTACAGCATCTCACAGTATATTCACACAGCTGGAAGTCTCCAGCATAGGAAATTAGCACCACCAATTATTCCTAATACCCCTAAACCCTTCTGATCCCACTGATGCTCCGTTTCAGCCTCTTCAAACTGAAGGCAATCCACTGATTGTTTCTTCAGCTCAGAAACCAGCGTAGGGCTTAAGAGGAATAGAGCAGCTTGCTTCTGACTTCCTGGGCTTGTTATCATGTATCTTTAATCTTCACATTCACAAAATGCCACCAGTAAATATAATCATGGGGAAAAAAACAAAGTCCACAGAGTGTGAGTGAGTAGGTGTGAGGTTTTTTAAATTTATGGGCCCATACAGTAATCCTGTATATTTAAAATATTCCCCATGGGAGTGTAATGGGGATGTGTGATGTGATTTTAGAGACAAAAATAAAGATTTGGTTTAAATGGCTATTCAGGAATGAGAGACTCTCCAAAATGTGGTAAGAAGGGCTTTTACATCATAGCAATTGTTTGAAACATCAGAAGAGTCCCATCATTTGTGTTAGGACAGGAGAGTCTATTTGAATCTCTAGTTTAGGGGTCATGGGGGCAATGGGTTGACAATTGAACTAGATGGTCTTAATGGCCTTTTTCAACCTTAATGATTCTATAATTCTTCTGACTATGAGGTAGAACCAGATTAAACATTCAGATCTTTCAAAAGTGATTGAAAAGAACTGAAAAACTAAATATATGTGAGATAAGTAGTATTTAGCATGCATGTCTTGGTCAGGAAGTTAAAAAATATACAGTAATCATCAAAGAGGATTTATCTTAGGAAAGAAAAAGCTATTTCAGACTTCAGTCCGGAGAATCTCAGTGCTCTCCAGGCAAGGACAACTGGACATTGCCACTGTTAGGAGTTCCAGCCCTCCATGATGTTTGTCCTCTCTTTGCCCTTTGGAGGCAGGTGCAGTCACAGCTTCTCTCCCCAGGGATGGTTACATGTTGGTACATCCTCTGCTGTGCCAGAGGAGGTCAGGATCTGTAATTTTCCATTACTGTCGCTTATCAAATGTCAGCATTCTGCTGACCTTCAAGAGCGTCTGCTCCCCCTGTTACTGTTAGGACCTAAAAAAGCTCTCTTCCTCATTTCCCTGCTTAGAATTTACATGAGGGGCTCCAACCTTGGGTAAATCATATGTAAAAAAGGAAGCACCAAATCTCTTATCTGTATAACCACTTGGCTTCCATTCAGCCTGGTGCTTTTTCCCGTTCTTCATCCAAGACACCTATTTCCTGCAAGTGATCAATACTGAAGAAATTTATTTTAGTGTTTTGAAGGATTCTCAGCATCCTTGGAGATCTTAAAACACAGAAATTGCTCTGGCAGCAAATATAAGAAATCTGCGCAGGGACATGATTTAGCTGAGGTTAGAGCTAGGATGATATGGTTAGAGGCTGTGGTTGGACTTGATCTTGAAGGTCTTTTCCAACCTGAGCAATTCTATGATTCTATGATTCTACAATCTGGAGATTCTTCCTGAGTTCAAGGCACATAATCACTTAAAAGAGACTCCCCTTTTAAGTGGTATGATTAAGTGACGTGGTATGCTTTAGAGATAAGAGATGGATCAAAGAATCCCTACTGGCAAGAAGCCTCAGTGACCCAATTTTTGTCATTTTATATGGGGGAAGTCCGTGGTGGTTTTGATATTTACCCTATAGGGTTTCCAAGGCATCCACCTAGAATTATAGAATCATTTGAGTCGGAAGGGCCCATTAATGATCAACTAATCCAACTCCCCTTCAATGTACAGGGACATCTACAGCTAGATCAGGTTATTCAGAGCCCCATCCAGCCTGACCTTGAATGTCTTCAGGGACAGGACATCTCCCCTGTGGAGCTACATTCAGATTAACTCCAGATAAAAGGCAATCAATCTGTGTCTCCACTGGGAGTCAGTACTATTCCATCTTCTCATAATAAGTGGGCTAGGTACGGACTGTACGTTTCTGGGATTATGTGTGCTCTTAATACAGCTGAAGCAACCAACACTAAACAGTAATTTAGGGGTAATTTAGGAACTCCAGTTTTGCCTTTTAGCTGCCTTTGGTTACCTATAGAGAAATGATGAGATGAAAGAACAAGTGTTGAGGGATGCAGAAATAGAAAACAGGAAGTTGTTATAAATTCCCAAATCACCTATTCTCATCAGGATTTCTACCAGCAGTCAACACTGTTTATAAAAGAAAGAAAGCAGTAATATTGGAATTGACAAGTGGCAATCATGAGTTGTCCTTCCAGACAGTGTGCATCCATGGAAAGTCTTGACTTGTAAAAAAGGAAAGAATCTACTGCTGAAGACGTGGTTCTTTGATTCCTTTGCTCAGCTGTAACGCTAGCCATAAGACACCTTTCGCAAGTGTGGGAGTTGGAAGTCTTGAAGCAAGAACACATTATCATCTGATGAAAGATGAGGTAATTAATCTGCTACATTTGGATATTTCTTTTTCTGTCCACAGATGCTTCATAAGGAGCTGTTTTGATTTGGCTCATAGAGGATATGGAAACCTCCCTTTAGGTGAGTAGGGAAAAAATGACACCTTCCCATCCAAGTAAACCATCAAAATGTAATTTTATTTTTGCATCTATCTGTTTGGTTTTCCTAATGCACTAGAGAAATATTAAGTGTCATAAATGCACACAGAGGAGAATAGCTATGTACAAACGTACACCCAAAAGAAAAGTAACTCATAACTTAAACCTCTCTGGTTGATATGCAGGAAATTACAAGGGTATTTATTAAAGATGGATAGAAGGAAAATCCTTCATATATGAAACAAGCCAATGGGACTCACTAGTACAGGACACAGAAGGAAAAGATACAAAGTCATTCTTCACACTATGATTGGCCATTAATGACAAGTAGTAATTAGTAACATAAGTAACACTTAGGCAGTGTTTTTAATCTTCCACATTCAGCTCTAGCAGTAAGGTGTTTGGGATAGCATTAAGGCTACTTAGGAGTAAAGCATGCCATCTCTTTTTTGACCTTTTGATCATGGAAACATCATCGCAATGAAAAAATATCTCCTTTTCCAGATAGAGGAAAAAGTTATAAGTGTCGTTGATCAGGACTTGCATGGCAAATGTTGCCATTCCAGCCGCTCTTCGTCTTCTGCCTCACTATGCCTTTTTTTTTTTTTTCATATTCCATTTTCAGAAATTGATTTTGATGTAACCCTCAACAAGATGTTCCGTAAATCTTCCAAATTCCTTATAATCCCAGCCGTTCACTCTGACCACCATCTGGTCTTTCTCTTTATCACTTTCTTTCTACAGATGGATAATCTTCACTTGTCGTAAATTCAATGAACCTCGGTTGGGGTTAGGAGGAGAAGCAGGAAATAAATTTGCACCTGTAAGAGTAATATAGTGGCCCTTATTTTCTTATATTGTTGATTACTCATGGATAATTTGATGATCAGTGGAACATTTGGAAACGCACTCATCACCAAAGGAGCCGTAGGTCAACTACTTCATTCTACTAGGCATCCTTTTGCCTCCCTCTAGTGACAAGGACTTGGGTAGAGGCTGAGGGATCTCATCCCTTCATCAGTTCAGGAAGTCACGGTGAAGGCCTAAGACCCTCAAAGTTGACAGTTAAAAAATTAGTTGTTCATAGAGAGCTTCTCCAGGACAATTGTGCCTGGAACACTGTGTAAAAATATCTTGTCTGTTACCAGCTGATCAGTACTTGTCATCTTTCTGTTGTGATCAGCTACTCACAAAAGGAAGATTAAATATATGTGTTTGCAGCACTTAGTTACAGAAAGACATACATGAGCATTTACCTGTGGCTGAAATATGACTACTAAAATCCCAGTATCTCTATCTGGAAGTATTGGTATAAAACCAACTTATTTCTTAAAAAACTTTGGAAAACTGCCTGTACATGCTAATGTTATATATGGACTCATTTAAGCCTCTCTATGGTGGAAATGACAGTGATTCATGATCTATATTTTATCAAATGCAATTTGATAATGCAACTGAAGGAATCATGAATATCTAGTAGTCAAAGAGTTTGGCAACAATCACTCGCTAAAAATTGGCTTTGAGATAAGCTGTTATGAATGTAAAAAAGAGCTCACAGAAACTCAAAATATTTTCCCAGTGGAAGGGAGGAATGAATGAAGAAACGAAGGAGGAAGAAAGAGAGAAAGAAGACTAAATTAACTGCATTTTTTTACTGGTAATTTTAGCAACTCTTCTCTGATGTTTTTTTTCCCAAAAACCTGGTTGAAAAACAATCACCTTGAAAAGATTTGAACCTTATTTCTGGAACAATTTGTATTTTAAAAATAAATCTGCCTTTCATTTCAAAATGCCTATTGCTTTCCTGTTTCAGTAGAAGAGCTCAGGGGTTAAGAGAGCTGTCCTAGGCTGAGAAACAATTTGCAGCCTTGGATTTGAAATGGTTGCTTAGCAGTAAATGTCTCCTTACGTACCACTCCCTGCTGGAGGTGTTTGCTATTTCATATATATAGTTAGCTATAAAGATCATATGTAGGAATATATAAAAAGATATATTAATAGGCACTCCCTCTCAAAATCAGTGTTGAGCATAACTGTAAAAAGCCAAACCCTTTTAAAAGCAGTGGAGCATCACACAGAGGCAGCAGCTCAACCAAATCGATGTTGCACACACAGAGAACAGGTGCAAACATCAATTTGTACAGAGCACGATTCTGAAAGAGTTTTTTAGGATAATTTCTTCATCTCAAAGGGAACATTGGGATGGTACTAAATATAGGTCATTCTTCATTAAATATTTTGTATTTTGCTTAATATATGTATATTTTTATTCCAGAAAGGACAGTTTTGTTCATGTAGTTCATCCTTGGGCAGAATGAGACCATTGAGTTTCATCCAGATTTTCCTGAACTTAGCCCAGAAACCTGGGTTAGTACAGGCCCTGCCATTATCCTTTACTTTTGTGTTTTCTGATGGCTCCGTGAGCCTTTCAGTTGCAGAGACTTGCTGCAATGTCAGTATCTCAGATGCTGTTGTGCCCATAAAAAAAAGCAGCAGCAACAAACCTTGCAGAAGGAAGATCTGTATTTATCTGCAAGATAGATAAAGCTTCCTTTGTCCCAACCCATCCTGTGAGTTTGCACAGGCACCAGCTATCACTTAGGCTCTTCTGCTTAGGCAATCAGAAAGGCTATTAATGATTTTCTCTTTCTGGTCAATAGATCACAGGGAGAAGCTGGCTGGCTTTTACCCAGACCAATGGAACAGGCTTTCCATAAACTACTGCTCTCTTTTGGCCTATTTAGGTCAGGAGTTAACAACCCTTATCACAAGCAAGGGTTCCTGTCCTGGTGTTTAAAGTCAGTGCACGCCAAGCACGCTGCCAGGATGAGCAGCCCCTCTCATCCCGTTAAAGCAGGGCTGAATTGCAACCTGTGCCTGAGCACTGTGGAATGAACAACGCTGCAATATGCTGCCAAATACTCGCAGTGCATCTTGAGTGAGTTGTGCACAGAGGGCTTTTCTGGTCTAAGACACGAGATAAAGGAATGGTGTTAATTCCCTCTTTTTAGCAGAAAACAGACCACTGGGAGTCTGTCAGACAAAAATGAGTAGGTCATAAGGAGATGCACCACCAGTCTGCAAAAGCTTTGGCCCTATTAGTGCTCTCCCAAAAGGGTTAAAATATCTATCCTATCATCCTATCATCAGTGGAGTGAGTTGTGCAGGTCTCAAGACCCCTTAGCTTTCTGCTCAGATCAAGTGTTAGCCTTCTCACCATGAATGCCATGCCCCAGACCTGGATGGAGAGCAGAGGTGAACAGAGGAGCAGTGTGTTCTTCTTTTTCCCTCCACAGTCTACCATGCATATTCACACCCAAAACCAAGAGAATGATGTCCATTCCCAGTGTCTCAAGACAAGAGTGCTAGCCAAACTGTGCTTTCCAGATGGGTTTGCCCTGCTGTTCTCTTTCACCGATAGGACAGCTGAGGACAAAAACTGAGCTAATTTCATTGACCACTTTCTACAGCTGAGACACCTCAGCCAGCTGGCGAATGGCACCAGGACAAGAGGGAGATTCTGTTCCCATGCATAGGGCAGCATCTTCTCTTTTCCCTTCATCTCTCTGCATCTCTCCCATCACCTCCTGTGAGGAGGAGACCAGATGCCACCAGCACGAGGGAAGCAGAGGACAAGGACAGTCAGTAGCAGCTGCTCTTCTGAAGATGCCAGCGTTCACCCTGCTACTGACCAAAGAACATGCCAAGGGGAGTTACAGCATCCTCCTCCCCTTTCTTCTCTCCCCACTCCCTCCTGCCCCAGCAAAGCAAACAAGGCAAAGGGCTCTGTTGTTTTAGACCCCTGAAGGAAAAGAAGAAGGAAAGAGATGCCCATCCTCCCCAGCAGGCATGTGACAAGCCACAGAAGAGCAGCACTGCTGCCAAGCCTGGTGACTAAGGCCAAAGAGAGAGGAGATAGAGAAACACAAGGGCCTGCTTGTTTGGGTTTTGTTTGGGGAGTTATTTGAAATTCAGCAGCGACTGGCATTGGAGAACAGAGTCCACTTCAGAGCCTCTCTCTTCCCATTCATCCCAGCTCAGCAAAGCAGGGAAAGGGGGGGATGCAGGCTGAGGAGCAGGAAAAACAACCAGTCTCCTTATAAGAATATCTGCCTGGTAGACTGCCTCTGCTGATGGGGAGGCATTAGAACCAGGAATCCATCACCATCCGAGGGAAGTTGCTGCAGGATAAAGGATGCCCACAGCAGCCTGGCCAACACCTCTCTTCAGCAATGCCTTGGCAAGCCTCCTTCCCAGACATTTTTTCCCTCTGCTCCATTTTCCTCAGGTGTAACATAAGGGTAATACATGCATATTTAGGTAATCAGGACATTCCTATACTGAAAGCTGTAAATAAGTAAAGTCATCCCTAAGGAGCAGAAAAGTAGGAAATAAAGACACAGATTGGGCACAAGTAAACAAGAGAACCAGGAAAAAAAAACCAAAACCAAAAACAAAAAAAAAAAACAAAAATGCCATGTGTCAACCTAGAAGGCATTGGTGGGGACATTTCCAGACAAAGTGAATTATTCTTGTCATGCTAATTTCCCAATTTTTGTAGGCCACAGGCGGATTCTCACTGGCTTTGTTCTTCAGAAGAGTAGAGCTTGGCTTTCTGTGTCTTTAAGCATTTGTTTCAAGGTATTAGCATTTGGAATGCCTGGGAAACTGAAACAGGAATGACTCCACCATAGCATCAATCTGTTGGCTTCGGGATGGGGAACTTCTAACATGGAGTGGGGGCAAAGGAATGGGGTTATATAGCAGGAAACTGATTCTTGGCTTTGCTCTGGAGGAGCTTATCAATGCCCAAACTGATAAAAATCTTTGAACTAACACCTAAAATATTTCATCTAAAATTTGGGCAATCAGATCTAGTGTCTAATTTAGTGCTTGTCAACCCTGCCTGTGTCAGGGGGATAATCTTTGATGTTCCTTCCAACCCAAGCCATTCCACTTGTTAATCATCTCTAAAATATTGCATATATTACTTGGGCTCGTTTTCAAGGAAGATGAATACACAGTGAGGCTGCATTGTAGAGAAAGACAATTAAGATGACCAGGAGACATCAGAAAAGACTGATATATCTGGCCTTCCAAAAGGAAGGTGAACAGAAAATTAAAATGCTATGCTTAAAGGCAGAGAAAGAAGCACTAGGGGGAGGAAGGAAAAAGGACTCTTTAAACTAAAGGGCAGTGCTGCCATGAGAATAAATAGGCTTAAATTTTCATATATATATATACACACATATATATATGTATCTATGTGTTGGGTTTTCTACTTACCAGAAAAATTATCATTCTAGACAGTCAGTCCTGTATGACTAACAAGGCAATCTCCCTGTTACCATTCAGATGGAATTCACTGGGAAGGCTGCAGGGTATGTTCTTACAGTCCTGTCCTTTTATATTTAACAGAGATGGAAAAAAACTTCACACCCCTGTAGCCTCCATCTGTAAAGCCAAACTCGAAAGTGGCTTTTGCATCAGTGTTCTTCTCTATTCCTTAAGATGCCTTCTGGGGTTTTCTCTCAGGTATTTGGTGAATCATCAGAAACAAGATGAAAATTTTCTGCTTTAAACTTACATTAAAGCCCTGGTATCTCAAGGACCTATTGTGACATCCTACAGACATGACAGCTACCTTCTGCAGGAAGGAGAAACTCCTTCCTCTAGTAGACTCATTTCTACTTCAGGTCTTCCATCTCTAATGCCTTATCATCGAAGATACAGGCATTTTAGGGGTCCAGGGCAAATGTCAGAGAGGAACTCTATCCTGATAGGATGCCCAGAGAGGTAGTGGAATCACTATCCCTGGAGGTTCTTATGACAGCAGTAGATGTGGCACTGAGTTTTAGCGGGCATGGTGGTGATGGGTTGAATCAAGAAGATGAACATAGTGGTCTCTAACAAACTTAAAGATTCTATGATACAGCATGATGTCAACAATCAGATGAATGTGTCCAAGACCAGCAGCACTAGTCTGTCCACAATGAATTACCTGGGAGCCCTTTTTTGAGCCACAGACTCATGGTAAATCTCCAGGAGTTGCTGGGCACCACAATACTGGGTACCAGATGCCCCTTGTTCATACACTCACTTCCCTCTGCCTTAAATTTCTCTCCATGTCAAGGTGAATGGAGGCAGTACAGATGAAAGAAACTTGCTGAGCCATGTCCTTAACATGACAGAAATATCTGCACATCAGGAAATCTAACAGAAGAGAAATAGAAAAAGCAGAATATCTCAGGCTGAAAGAGATCCTTTCTGTGGTAGACACCACATCCCTGGAGACATTCAAGGTCAAGCTGAATGGGGTTCTGAGCAACCTGATCTAGCTGTAGACGTCCCTGTTCATTTCAGGAGAGTTGGACTACATGACCTTTAAATGTCTCTTTCAACTCAAACTATTCTATAATAAATACTCTAATCTTCTCCCTTCATTATTGCCCCATGTTGCATCTTCATCTCAGTCACACCTACTTCACTCATTACCTTGTCCACTATGTGTACATGCACATTTGCAGCTTATGGGTAGGATTCTTCTGTTTTTCTCCACATTGCTGTGACTCAACTTCTATCTCATGTTTAACCCTCACATGCAAGTCCAAAGTTCCTGTTGGCACATTTCAGTTACTTATTTTTAGGCAAACTGATGTTTAGACTTCTAAAAACACGACTCATGATCTCCAAACGGTGAACCTAAAGGACAAACCCTTTCCAGCCAGGATGCTGTTAAATGTAGCTATGATGCCAGAGAGACCTTCACTCCTTGTGAACTGCTCCTTTCAGTTTCTAGGATGCTGCTGTTAGAGAGACAGAGCTCCTTGGAGACTGAAAGAAAAGATGCAGAGGCAAATGCTTCTCTCCTCACAGAGACAGTATTCTGTCCTTATTACTGCTTGGTAATCTCCTAGTTTTTTGGGGCATACTTCTGCCCTCAGATTCTGCCACAACCAGTGTAGTTTTCACACTGTATGGTGTTCTTCGATGAAATCAGAATTCCTGGAGTCATGCAATTATAAGAGACAAATTACATTAGAAAAGAAAATAAATACAAATGGAAGTAGCAGTTAAAAAAATATCGCTACTATCATTGCTGACCACAGTTCAAATTCCAGACTACTAATTGTAAAAATGATTTTTAAAGGAAAAGACTTCTAAGAAACTCAAAATGTAAAGGGGCCCAATTTCACACTACTCAATTGTGTTTGTTTGGTTGGTTTTTTAATTTTTATTTTAGCCATGCTAGGTGAGCAAGATTTAATGCACAGGCCATAAACCTCACCATTCACGCCCATGAAACACTCAACAGGACTGTGCAATTCACAGTTAAACTCAACCTGGACACAGCATCTAGCCCTGGAAGGAAAGCCATTGCTGACGGCGTGACC
The DNA here is from genome assembly GCF_019238085.1 of Lagopus leucura. Classification (NCBI taxonomy): domain Eukaryota; kingdom Metazoa; phylum Chordata; class Aves; order Galliformes; family Phasianidae; genus Lagopus; species Lagopus leucura. Next base: position 89,136,686 of record NW_024962263.1, on the reverse strand, counting down.
TTGCTCAGGGAATGTCCTTCCTCTTCTAAATCCCCTCCTCTGCCTGGCACTGTGCTTGTTCCTTGGCACTGATGTCTTCTTTGGTCTGAGTGTCCCTTATCACTTTGTTCACATTGTGATTTTAGATTCAATGCCCTACAATACTACCTTGCTTGCACTGTAATCATACAAAAAATAATAACAACAACAAAACAATAATAATAAATAAAAAAACCTAACACCCTAATTAATACAAATGGAGGCTAAAAATATGGATATTTCAATGAAAAAAAATGGCTTCTTCTCAGGAGATTACTGGGGTAGACACATTCACATGCATTTTATTTATAGCTCTAGCTTTACCGCAGTCACTCAGTCAAGCATGGTCAGGACTGTATATAGGCAAATGCAGTTCACTTCTCCCCCTTCTCAGCTTTAAAAGGCAGAAAACAGCTTGCCTACAGTGTTTGCTGTGAATTTTATGAGCACGACTTAATCATAGAGATAGAAAACAGTTGCTCGAGCAACACAGCTGCAAGAAAGGGAGGTAGATCCACCCATCTCTGCCCCCCTGGTGTTATTGATTGGGCAAAGAAAACAGTAGAGAAATCTCTAATTGAGACCCACTGGGAACTCAAGTCTCATACTGGTATATTACAGCTTGGGGATATTTCTCATTGCTGGTAGAAGAGAAAACAGTCTTGCCCATGACCATGCTCTAGCTTGCTGTCTGCAGTCTCCAGTGCTGTTGTGCAGCTCAGACCAGATCTAAACCCAAGGGTTAAAGCAATGAGGAGGGAGTGAAGTTCCTGTTGGAAAACTCTTTCCAAGAAACATTGCCTTCACTGGAGCTTAGCCCTCATCACTTTAAGGAGAATCTTGGTTCTCCATTCATTCTAGGGTCTTGTACCAAGTCTTTCTCCCTTGAAAGTCTCATTCCATTCACCACCACTTGGGAGCTTCTAAATCAAGATAGAGTCATGCCTCTAAAAAGTTTGCTCAACTCCCACCACAGGACGGTTGCATACAGTTATCACGGGTTGAACCCACCAACTTAACTCATAAGATTACAATAACTCCTTCTGGTGTTGTGTGCTGGCTTTATGTGGCCTTGTCTTCCCCACTCTGAAGCACGTTATTCTGCGAAGAGATCACTTAAACCAAATCAAATAGGGCCAAGGCTACAGCACCAGCTACTGAGATGCTAGGAGTGATGATCGAGCAATAAATTGGATCTACTTCATCTTGCTGTCATCCTATTCCCTCCCTTCACTGCCATAGTCTCTCTCTCCCAACCCTCATTCTCAGTGCCGTTGAACCAAGGTGCTTCTTTGTAATTTTTTTTAATGCTTTCCTAGAAGAAATTAAAAAAAAAAAAAAAAAAAAAAAAAAAAAAGTTGTTTTCTCCATGACCTCCTCAAATTTTATCCTGTCTGGAATTTGCCACTGAATTTAGAATAGGTATCCAAGTCACATAACCATTAAAGGGCCTGCATAAAGGCAGTAACCACAGCTAACCTGTTGACCAGCTGTGCCTTGTAATTGCTTTGATCTTCACTTTTCCTTGCAGACTACAACCCCCTCCTCTTACGCTGTACTGTGATAGGTTGGTAGAAATCATATTAATTCCAATACATCCAGGAGTAGATCTGAACCAATTTCATCCACTATAAACCCGTGCTCTGCAGTCACAGATGTCATCTTTGTCATTTAGATCTACCTTTGTCTGTTGGCTTGAAGCAAACAGGAGGGGAATCAGAATCTGCCTGACACAGCAAATCGAGGAAAGAGAAAAGGGGAATCAATTTTTATAATAAGTGTTTGGCACTACATAATAGATATAACTCTAAATGCAAGCCATAAAGTTGGAGAGGCTTGTAAATTAAATCCATTCTGTCCCTTTTAACTAAAAAGTGACCTTACCATAGAATTAAATGTGATTTTTATCCAGTGATCTATGGAGCTGTGAAAATGGCTGATGGTTGCAGTGTGTGTGCTATAGGACAGAGAGGAACTCCCATATAGGTATCTCCACACAGCTCAGAACATGAACTGCTGGTTGCCTCACAGTTAACCCAGAGCCACAGTATGGCATAGGATTTTCACCTTCTCTCTACCAAAAAGAGGGTGACCATGTACATGCTGAGAGTCCTTGTTCCTACAGGTTCTGGCCAGGCACTGAATGGGACAGTGCTGCTGGAGAAGTGCTTAATCATATTATGTTCTGAAAATCAGGCTGTCTGCGCAAAAGCAAGGCATATCTTTGTTTTATTCTTGTTCAGTTTACAGGGCCTTAGCTACGCTGCAGGAGGAGGTGAGGATTAGAAGTAGCCTGAGGTTCAGCAAAATGACAGAATGAAGGAAAAATTGGGGGTGGAATGTCCTTGATTGTTCATGTAGTGATTCCATCCCCCTGTTTCAATAATCATACAGGAGAATTTGAAATACAAAAGATTTGACATTGGAATTTAGCCCAGAGGACACAATTTAGGATGCTCCTGAATGGTTTTAAACAGCCAGAAATTATCAGGCATTGTCTCACAAGAAAATATAGTTTTGAAGACTCTGCTGGGTTACAGGTTGGCATTCATGCATACAGGCTATCAGAGCCTGCAGGAGATGCAATGCTCCCAGGAATATAATCAACACACGATTGAAGGCTGTTCGACTTCCAATCAGTACAGCAGCGAAGAAAATCACTTCCCCACTGCCATGGGTGAAACAGATGCTCAGAAAGGCAGTCGTGTGTCTCCTCATCAGCACTGAGAAGTGGTGCATAGGAGGAGCCAAGATCCTTCCCAGATATTTAATGTCACTGAAGCTTGGATAAAAAGTAGTGCCAATTCCCCTGTCCCTCTGGCTCTCTCGGTTTTTCCACGTGTGCACTGAGAAGGTGTTGAACTGTGAGCCACAAGCCTCCATCAGATGGCCAAAATGGATTCAGGAATTCAGCCCAACTAAGTTAACATTATGTTAGAGACTCACCTCAGATGCCACACTGCACCATGTTCACCTCAAGTGGTTGTGGGGCAAGTCACAGAATTCAAATCCACACTGCTAGCTGGGTTACTCTTCAGGACACTCCAGGTTATCATCAAAGTCTTGTCCTAAGATGTGGTTTGTGTATACTAACTCCCTCTCAGCCTGCTCATCTATGTCAATGGCTCCTTTCTCATTTTGTTCTTTCACTTCTCCGTTATTTAATTGCTAGCAAAGGCAAAACCAGGTGCTATCCAAGGGACAGCATGCCCCAGGGATTATCACTGAAATACTGCAAACCCTCTTAAACTCCACGAATAAGGAGTAAAGAGATCTATAAAAAGTTGGTTGAACAGATTACAGCAATGCTCAGCCTCTGTCAAAGCTTCTTCTAGCTGCCATGGGGTTAACAGCATCATATTTACATAGACTTCCCCAGTATTCTCTCACTTCTAATATTTACAAATGCTAGATTTTCTTCTTACAAGGAAAGAATGTTTAATCCTTTACCAAGTCTCAGCCACTTTTGGGATCTTTGCTCACTGAAGTTACAGATTATATGAAATCAAGGAGAACCATTAGCAGCTGATGACTGCATTGGTCAAAGCTGATCTTCTCTGTTTCTTAGCTCTGAATTTTTTTATAATATCAGTGCAAAAATGCCGGGCTTATTGCTGTTATTGTTTCAAGATTATTTATGGTTAATGTTTGGCAAAGCCCAAATGCTGCAGCCACCCAGAACCTGCAATGGATCAAATCAAGAACATCAGGATGGGGAGACTTGCCAGTAAGAATCCTTGTCTACAAAGCAAAAAAAAAAAAAAAAATTAAAAATCCAAGCTTTGAAATAGCAGTTGAATTCCCACAAACAGAATTTTGTCTGCCTATTGTGCATCAGCTTTTTGTCAACAAGAGATTTCCCACCCTCACTCTTTTCGGTACAGCAGTACTGGGAGGCACCTAGAGTTAGGCAGCCTTACACAGACAAGAACCAAATTCCCCTACTTCATGAACCACCAGTCCAAATGTTCCTGAGACTGAGAATCCCTAAGAAAGGGCACAAATAAACTCACTGTCAAGAGATGGGAACAGCTCCCCAAGAGATTCATGGTTGTTCGGAGCTTGGCTGTAAATGGAGCAAGATCAGAAGACAAACTGGTCTCATCCTTGCCAATAGTTCACTTTCCACCTAATTGAATCCAGAGAGTAACCATCTGACTTGTGCTCAAGACCTCTACAGTTGCCTTACTCAAGCTAGATGGTGTACCACCCACAGATACCAAGGGATAGGACTTAAAAGAATTCATCAAGAGAAGTTTAGAAAGTGGGCAGTCTTGTGCAATAGCCTGGGAAGGAATAAAGCACAGTGACTTCAACTGATTTGCCCTGTTGATTACCCACAAAACAGCCAGGCTACTTGCCACAAGAACAGAAAAAATAGGGTATAAGTAGAAGCTCAGTCGCCAGCATTTGATGAGGGGCTGATGGCTGGACAATTACACCTCTGGAATCACCTTCCAGACCAAAAGCCAATTTGCAGAGCTGAGCTCCCTTCCAATTACTCGTTCTCTTATTGTCTAAGGAGTTGCGACAAACACACTGACGCTTCAGATTAAGGACATCTGTGTGGCAGGATGTGTACTGGGCCCTGGGTAGAAAGGGCCTCCACCCCATTTCTGGCATTTGCACAAGGGTGATTGATTTCCTTCCACCTCTTCTCCCCCACAACTACAAATAACTTCCATGGGGAGATTACTCTGTCTGTTCTGTAATCAACAGCAACTTCAAAAGGGCTTAGTGCTAAAGGAAAACCTCAGAGGGCCAGCATTAAGTGGGAAACAAACATAGCATTTGGGTTGTAATTTGAGGTGGGAGGCTGGGGTTTTAATAACCACATCACTACAGCATGCTGTGCACCTTGCAGTTCATAAACTGCATTTATGAGTACAGGAAGTTACAGGAAGATTTTTTCAGTCCATGTGAAATGCAGCCATGTCTGGTGTGGAGCATATGACGTGTTTGGTTGTGTTTGGAAGCTGTATTTAGCTCTCCTATCACTTCCCAGCACTGTCACTTGCATATAAGCAGAGTCTGGTAAACAAACTCCAGGCCTGGGAAAAGTCGTGTCCTATTTAGATCCAACCATCACTTCTAGAGATGATTTGAGCAAGGGAAGGGAGGTGTGAAAAATCACTGCTTTGTCCCACATTCTCCTCACCACATAAAATGGAAAGTATTTTGAGCTCTTGTACAAAGATATTGGCGTTTTTTCAAGATAGGAAGGCGATGTTTAATATCCTGAATTTTCTCTTCTTCCTCTATTGTTTGCTTTGTTTATGTGGGAACAAGAATGGACGTTCTATGGGTGGGTCCCAGAACTCAGAGCAATGCAAGAATATAGTAGGACCCCTTCCCAGGCAGAAAATAGTCGGATAAAGAAAACAAAATGACCATGCAGGGCTTTGTCCCAGCGAAGAGCAAGGATAGCTGATTTGCTGGGGATAGAAATGCTGTGTCTCACAATGATGCAAGTCTTTGCTCCAATTCAAAGCATCTCCACACTCTTAAATTTCAGATCCTTAGTTCTCTTCAGACTTCCCCTTCTCTGAGATACCAAGCCCAAAAGGTGCTACCATAGAGTACCACCGTGGTCTGTCCTGAAGTATGTCCTGCAATACAGCCTCCAGTGCTTTTTCCAGGAAACCTTTAAATGCCTTGTTGACCTTTTGCTTGCCATATACAAGCCACATCGAGTAGGCAGCCCTTGAAAGCATCTGAATCCAATGGGAGAATCAAAACCTCACAGCATTCATGTTCCATCTTCACAGAATCACATGCACTTGAGATTGAAGGGGCCTCTGGAAATCGCCTAGTCCAATTCCTTCCTCTCCACCCTTCATGTTCTTTGGTCCTGGGAGGAGGCAAGGCTCTGGATTGTGGTTGCCCTATTATAGAATGGCTTATGTCAGAAGGGACTATCTGCGGATTTGCTGATAAAATCTTCCCTTCCAGTGGCATTTCTATGCCTGCAGGAGATGCCCATGGACAGGCAGTTGTGTAAATCCAGAGGGCTGTGTTGGGTACTTCTGCAACCATGACAACTCTTGCTGCACAGGATGCCTTCCTAATATTTCCGTGCATCCTACTGAAATGAATTCCACAGCTAACTGGCATTTTGCTGGGATCTCTCCCTGCTTCCCCTCTTGCCCTCCCAGTCTTGCTGTGCTTCTGACTGTCACCATCTCTCCTGCTGGTAGCGGAATCATCTCCATCTGGAGAATCTGGAAGTCCCCACAGCATTGCTCTCCCTATTAACATTTCTAAAACCCCCAAGCTGGCAGGAAAAAGCAAGTCACACAGGACTTGTTGTTTTTTACATTGCTCATATTGCTTCTTTTTTTTTTTTAAGCATTCAGAATATGAAGCAAACATACATTGGCTCTTGACTTCAGATGCCTTCATGGCTGATCTGAAAGTGCCATGCTGAATAACTGAATAACATTATATAATAACTGAATAGCATTATATCACATCCATTGACTGCTGAAGCATGGACAGCTCCAAGACCCACCATCCTTCTTTCCCTCAAGAATCTGTATGTCCTTCCATGGCGTGCTCTGTGGAGGTAATCCTTATCACAAGGTCTTAACACTCTTTCAAACCAGTTGCCCTCACGAGGGCACACCTAACACAGTGACTTCTCCAAAATCTTAGCCCATCCCTAGATCCATCAAAGCTTCTCAGGAAAGCTGCTATGTCCCACGCGCAGGGTGAGCAGCACATTAGAACACTGACTAACCACTGCCAAACTCCTTTCTAAGCATAGATCCCAGGAGAGCTCAAAGTGAGCACTGAGTTCTCTCTTCATTGACCACTGACCATTTAACACCACCAAACACCTACCAAACAGCAGGCGTACTGGCTGCTAGGCTACTGAGATCTTTCTATCCTCCCATTCCTGATTTCTGCCATCAAAATTGTAGGCTTTGCTGCAATTACCTCCACAGAGACATGCACGTGCAATAATAGAAGGCTCTTACCATCACCTGCACATGGTGAGCTTGCACCAACCAAAAAGTAAGGTGCTCACCCTTGCCCTTTGTGTGTGTAATGTTGAGGGGATTTTTTTCTGTAATTAACCCTTGCTTTTAACTCAATAGGTCTGATCAGATTGTAGAACAACATCTGAGAATGGAGATTAGCAGGCCAAGCTCTTTAGTACTTAAAGCATCAGCGCAGCTACTCAAAATCAGATTTCCCCTTCTTCACTGGCATTTGATTAAAGCCTTTTCAAGCAGTCTGTTCCAAACTCTAAATGCCTAAATTAGGTGATAGAGAAAACATTTCTTTGGTCTGGAAAATGATAACAGTATGCATCTCAACTGTGGTCAGCAGGAAAATTGCGTTCAGAAAACATGCATTGTGTGAATTTGTATGGGTGTGTGCACGTGCACTAATGCAAAGTTTTGGTAGAGCTGACCAGAGCGTGGGCATGCAGAGACATAAGTAGCATGATTCTAGTAGGGGGAAGGCATTCGTAAACCAGGAGCTGAGTCTAGAAATAGATTGTGAGAGGATCAATTTTTGCTGCATACTGATTTATTCAAACCTTCCACAGTGGCAAAACCCTTTATAACAAAATATCTGATTACAGGACTATGACCATAAATCCCGCACACCCTCCAGCAATGGCCAATGAATAACTGACTTGTTAAGGGAACAGACCTGCACAATGAATAAATCTACCAACAGGGCTTTCAATACAAAAGACCCCATTGGGACAAATTTCTTTCTGAAGGTGCATCGACTTTCATTTGCAGGAACCATCAGATATTTGTTTCAAGAAGAAGACAGTCATTGTTAGATTGCTACTAAACAATATGTAGTATAAACCAGGCTCCAGCTCTGGGCTTAATCTGCTTGTATATCAATGGACTGGACCATACAGCAAAGCATTTTGCAGAACAATGTGTTATACAAAGTCTCCTTTGTATGTAAAGCATGTACTTGATCCAGGGGGAACACAGCAGAGTGAACAGGAGGCTCACACCCTTCCAGACCCTCAGTCATAGAGAGACATTAAGAAAATATGGATTAAGAAAGTACAAGGAAACATTATTTGGGAGGAAAGTTTAAGGAAAGACATTCATGCACAGTCAAAACACAGGAAGTAGAATTTGTGTTTGGTTCTTGACTGATTGTTTTCATCTCATAATCGCAAGGGAAGGATTTCTTATTTGATGATCAAGGGGCCTGGGAAACAAAACCAGGCAAGGAAGAAGACAAGTAGACCCATTTAATAGCTGAAAACATCATACAGTGTGGCCAACACCTAAATTAATTGTGACCTGAAACTCTACCCTGAGACTTATGGTTTGGCAGTAGGTAAGATCTTCCCCTTGGTGGGGATTGCACCACAGCATCCTTTAAAATCAAACCATGGTGTTCTGCTTTGGGTAGCTCAAGCTTTCTGCGGTTTATGGAGCAGTAAGTTCAAATGATTAGCTGAGAGGTGCACAAGAAGATAACAGCACAGATGGGACAGAGATAAAGAGTTCAGCTCAAGATCCATTCTAGCATGGGAATCATGATGGCCCCTGTCCCAAAAGCATTTAGAGAGAGAACTCTTAATGTATATGGAATAGGTTCATCTGCCAGGAATGGGATAGTCCTAATATAGAGTCATTCTGTAAACAGTGAGGACTTTGTTATAGGTCAGATGAGCTCAGAAACCGAGGAAAAATCTCCATCTAGGAAGGCCAGCCTGATGACAGGCAGGAGACAAGGTGAGCATGTAGGCGAGAGTGCTGAAAGGGTAGGAAGACGTATCACATCCTCAGGCCAAAACTAGAACTTCAGAAAAAGAACCTGGCAATAATATATGCTGGTGCATGCACATGACATGCACAAAATGGTGTCCCGAATGCATGCAGATTTCCTCTGTCCTCGTCTCAGGCTACATTAGTTTAGCAAGCAGCAGCTCTATGTGGAATGAAACACCTGCCTAAAACCCACAATGCTCACTGGAAGGAGAATTTTTTTTATTTGATGTATTTTGCTTCAGATATATACATCAGCTTAATATAGAGTACATCACATAAGATAACAGCCATTTGTTTCCACTTTTGCCTCTACAAATATTCCAATCCGGTAAAAAGTCGTTTCCTTAGAAGGTTTCTGTTCATTTTGCCTCCAAATGCCATTTTCTTTCCCCAGATCCCCTTGTCCCAGGAATAAGGCACAGCACTTTATGTGACAAACCTTGCAGTTTCAGCCACTCATTCCTTATCAGCTGGCCACTCCTTGATCAATGCTTTATAAAGAAATATTCAGAGGAAAAAAAAGAAAAAATGCAGAGGAAGGTAGGACATCAAACCCTGGTTTGATTCTGATAATATTGGTGGGGGGACAATCTGCTCCAACAAATTAAAATCAGCAAATCTCTCATTTTCTCTGACAGAGGTAACCAATTTAAATTTTCATAAAGGGGGCAGTGATGTGTGTCTTTGCGAGACAGAGTCACCAATCTAGCAGCCCTCTGATTTAAAATATTATCTTTCTTTTCCTTTTTATTTTTTTTTTTTTTATTTTTTTTTTTCCCTTTCCCTGAGAGCCTCCTGGAGCAACATGACAGATTATCTCAACATAATCAGACTGATACAAAACCCTCTCTCTGAAAGGCACCGAGAGGAATTTCTAAGCCCTAGACGTGATGACGAACAGGCTTTCTGAAGGGACCTCCTTTGCTGCTCATTTTCCTCTTTATTTAACAAATGTTGTGTTTTGTAGCCTTAGCATTACTGCAAGCCATATTAAAGAGCCAACCATCACACAGAGTGCCCATAGGAGAAAAGGAGGTGTGCCCTCCACTTGAGCTGGCTTGCCAGGTTGCTCTCCAAGTGGGGATTTTGGATTCCAGTTGATGGTTCTTTACTTTGGAAGAAAATTCCACTGATAATTGTCTTGGGGATGGGCAATGGGTGGGATAAGATTTGCAAAGGTAGATGGGACCTTCTGTGCTGGGAGACTGGAGGATGCTGAAGATTGGGATGTCTTGAGTTGGACTTGATGATCCTCATGGGACCATTCCAACTCGGGATATTGTATGATCTTATGACTGCATGATTCTATGATCTGCATTGACTCCAACCTGGAAAAACAAGGATTGCCACAGCTCTTTGCCATAGCAATTTAGGACTGGATCTGTGGATCTGGGACATGAAAGACCATGTGGAAATGGACTCCAGTGCAGATGGGGCACTAAAATACTGTTTTCCTTGGCAGAAACATGGTTGAATGCTGAGTTTGCTACCCTACTCTGGCTGAGAAATTCTCTTTCCCACCTCGGCCCCATCCCCTTTCTTCCCTTGCTTCAGTGCTCAAAACCCCTCATCCACCTGAATACATGGATGGGCAAGCAACCTCCATTAGCAAGTCACAATTATAGTGCACTTTCATTCCAGCACCTCCTGCCATACCCCAGGCAAGTGGAAAACCCCAAAGACTTGGGATAAGAGCTGTAAGAAGAACACATGATATGCACCAGGAACCTTTGCACTTAACCTGCAGCCACATTGAGCTGTTTCAATATTTGCTGCAAATTTGGAAGATGCTCCCTTGTAAACCCCCAGGCCAGGTGGCAGCTCCCTGTGCTTTGAAGGCTCACTCAGGAATGTGAATTTTCTCCAAGGGGAGGAGGAGAGGTAATTACAGAGACAGTCTGTCATCCATCTTGAAGAAAATATTCTGCTTTTTTTTTGCACCTATCTTGGAAAGGTGGCAATTGGGCAGCCCTTGACCCAGGATCAAGACAAGGGAAAGACTTTAACTCATTTGTTTACCAGCACAAGTTTCTTGGAGCTAATTAATGAGCCAAGCTGGTATCCTGCAACAGGTATCAATGATGATGACAGGGGATTTCCTGCATGCTACACTTCTGCTCAAGGAGAAGATGAATTTGGATGAGATGAATTTGATTGTGCCATTGAACTGCTTGCTCCTCTCTATCCCCAAAAAGGAGGAAATGAAAAGCCATGGGAAAGCCCTCCATCACCATCCTCCCCACCCAGACCAATGACTGAGACTGATTGTTGTCTGTAAAATGCTCTGAGCAGAAAAGTACTTATATAAACGTGTGTAGGGTCTGAAAGACCACCTGCATCAACAGAGTGAGCCCTTGGGGTTGGGGATGCTGCGTCCCCCCCCTTGGGCATGGGGATGAGCAGGGCTGCAGTTGTGCCCACACGCTATGTTTTCACACCCGGAGATGCTCAAGCAGCACCTACATTCACAGAAATACTGATATCGGGGAGAAGTGTTGAGGGGGACAACTATGTGGGGAGGAAGTGATGTGGATAAATAGAGGGGGGGAGGGAGGGAGCAAAAAGCACATGGGAAGGTGATAACCGAAAGAAGGGGAATAACTCCTGAGGGGCAGCATGTCGAGGGCGATTGCAAGCCCCAACGGCAGGCGGGTTGTTTATTGGATTTTGGGTTGTTTTGTTTGTTTTTATTTTATTTTCTGAGGTGGGGATGTGGAAGGAAGGGTGGGGGCACTGCTCCGGAGGGCTGTGCCGAGCATCCATCTGTGCGCAACGGGGGCGGCTAGCGGCCATCGTCGGGCTGCGAGCGCCATCTCCCCGCCGCTCGCCGCAAGCCCCGGCCGCCCCCAACTGCTCCCCCCGCGGCGAGAAACGGCTTGCGCTGGGGAAGAAGAGGGGTTTGCGGGATCCTGACATTCTCTTCTAGTGCCCCCCAGACTTCTCTCGAGCCAGTGGGACAGCCCCGATGCTATGGGGAGGGCGAAGAGGGAGCGAAGTTTAGGGTGGCTGTAAAAAGGGGACGTATACAGCATAAAGCAATGCAATTGCTTTCCTGATCCATTCTGCATCCCAGCAGGGCTGTCCATAGCGTGGACTAATGGTTCCTGCAGCCCTTTGGCCGTTTCTTAGGATGTGAGTATAATTCATGAGCTCCCCCTTTGCCTATGACACACACAGACATCTCTCAGCCTGGGTGTGGGGTCCAGCACACCTCCCCCTGACTCAGTTTCCCCCTTCTTTGTCGTAAACCCTCTCCACTTTGCAGCTGGTCCTTCCTCAATCACTGACCCGTATTGGCATGCAGAGCCCAAGGAAGAGGAGAAGAGACTTCAAGCCCTTATCCCTGCACTTGGGGCTCTGCAATGCTATTCCAAGTGCCATGGGAACAGCCAGGAGCACTGCTCCTTGCATATTCTTGCCTGGCCTTCCCATTTCTCCCCCCCCCAGCAGAAGTTAGAAGAAAGGATGCTGCACCCTTTCATAAGATAGAGAGGGGGTCTGATGCCTGCACCCCATGCCTCCCAATCAATCTCCTGTCCTGCAGTTGAGAGCCATGTCCACCATAACCAACACTATACTTCTCCCCAGTCCCAGCCTGGCTCAGCCTGTGGCCACTCCATGACCTCCCTTCTCTTCCTTGGTGAGGTGTTGGATAGAATTTGGGGCCCCAGGTTAATGAGTCATTAATTAATTAGGAACCCACTTAACATGCACGGGGAGTTGTTTGTTTCCTTTAGCAGCCTGGGCTTTGGATGAGATCCCAGCTCTGCGAAGCCTCCAGCCTCGTCTCCCAGCTGATAATAGATAATACAGATATTTCAGCACCAGCCAAAGCAGAGTCATCATCATTAATACACAGTCCTCCCTGCTACGCGGCGGAGGTCGCCAGTCAACTTCAGGGCTCATCCCTCCTGGCTCTCCTTAGGCTTTGCATAGCCAGGAGACAGCAAACCTGGAGCAAATCAACAGGTAAAGGGGCCATGCAGACTGCACCCCAACCTCCCCTGTCCACCCCGATAGGGCGACTCCAGCTTTTGAGGCAGTGTGATTTTTGCTCCACTGCTGTGCAGGTTTTGACATCTGTCAAAGTAGCTTTGCTCTTCCTCCACCTTCCTCCTCCTCCCTCAGCCATCAGCTGTCAGCTGGCTCGAGTTGGAGTTGGATGGAGCCTGAGCCCTGGGAAACCTCAGCTAGGAAAGGGACTGGGGTGGTCAGGGATGTAGGATAGGGAATCCTGTTGCCCTCCATCTCTTTGACCTTGCCTTGATATTTCCCCCCACTGCACTTCTCTCTGTGCATATGATTCACAGGGGTTGTTTCCTCTGCCAGGGCAGGAGCAGGACTACGAGCATGAGTCACAAGCTGGAGATACCTCGCAGAGTTGATTTGCAACCCGGTGCCTTCGATTGCCAGGGACTGATGCCATAGAAGCCAAAAGCAGGGCACGACCGTGCTGAAAAGTCCCTTTGAAACCCATCTACCTGCTCCCATCACCCCCAACCCCACTTCTACTTCAAGCCTTGACAGAGGCATTTTCATGGCTGAAATACCTCTCTGCAAAAGTCTGGAGATGCATCAACAGCCACCCTCCATCAGCGAATGTCAGGCCGTGAAAGGAAAGGGGGCGGTGGGGGAAGAGGGAGAGACAAATTTTGCGATTCATTCCCACACAGGGTGATTCAGAACAAGATGCTTTGTAATTACGCATCCCTGATGGAGACTCCTTCTTTTCCCCCTCTACCCCATCCCCATAGGAAAGGCTAAAGCTGTGCCTGGGTGCCAGCATACCCTGAGCACCTGAAGCACTGTATCTGTCTAATACTCTGATTTCTACATAGGCTAAAAGATAATTTTCTCCTACAGTGTGAAGCAAAGCATTGATAAACAGCACTGTTTTTTTGTTGTTTTTTTTTGGGGGGGGGGGAGTGGGGGGGAGGAAGCTCATTGCCTCCCCAAACCCACTGCCTACAGCCTTGGAGAGATGAGCGGCAAAGCAAGGAGCTATCCCCAAAAACTCTCCGTGAGAAACGAGGAAAGCAAAGAGCCGGGTTGGGGGCAGATAGGGGCAGGATTCACACCCAGCTGCCTTTCCCTCCGAGACTTTGTTTGCCAACATTGCAGGCATGGAGGAGTCCCGGAGCCCGTGGAAGCACCGCGGATTCACAGCACTTTGCAGTACAGCCCCGCTTTTGCTCTGCAGCTCCGTGCACCGATGCCCCCCAGCTTTCTCCCCCAGAAACAGCCCGTCCTCATCTCATTTCCCCAGGACAAAAATGCCATCCTCTCCTTCCCCCCCCCCCCCCCC